>NC_090374.1:143261321-143578831 GCF_036365525.1 Heterodontus francisci
TCATGGTTCAGTAATGTCATGGTTCAGTAGTGTCATTGTTCAGTTCGTGTCAAGGTTCAGTAGTGTCATTGTTCAACAGTGATATGCTTCAGTAGTGTCATGATTCAGTAGTGACATGGTTCAGTAGTGACATGGTTAAGTAGTGTCATGGTTCAGTAGTGCCATTGTTCAATAATGTCGTGATTTAGTAGTGTCATGGTTCAGTGAGTGTCATTGTAGTGATACGGTTCAGTAGTATCATGTTGCATCAGTGTCATGATTTGTTAGTGTCATGGTTCAGTAGAAGTATGGTTCAATAGTGCCATGTTTCAGTTTTGTTGTGGTTCAGTAGTGATAAGGTTCAGTAGTGTCATGATTCAGTTAGTTTCAAGGTTCAGTACTGTCATGGTTCAGTAGTGCCATGATTCAGTCGTGTCTTGAATCAGCTAATGACATGTTTCAGTTTGTGTCGTTGTTCAGTAGTCCCATGATTCAGTCGTGTCGTGAATCAGTTAATGACATGTTTCAGTTAGTGTCATGGTTCAATAGTGTCATGGTTCAGTAGTATCGTAATTCATTTAGTGTCAAGGTTCAGTACTGTCATTGTTCAACAGTGATATGCTTCAGTCGTGTCATGATTCAGTAGTGACATGGTTCAGTAGTGACATGGTTCAGTAGAGTCCTGGTTCAGTAGTGTCGTGATTCAGTAGTGTCGTGACACAGTTAGTGTCATGGGTCAGTAGTGCCATTGTTCAATAGTGTCATGATTTAGTAGTGTCATGGTTCAGTAGTGATATATTTCAGTAGTGTCAAGGTTCAGTACTATCATGGTTCAGTTGTGTCATGGTTCGGTTGTGTCATGGTTCAATTGTGATAAGGTTCAGTAGTGCCATGGTTCAATTAGTGTCATTGTTCAGTAGTGTCATGGTTCAGGAGTGATATGGTACAGTAGTGATATGTTTCAGTAGTGTCATGGTTCAGTACTGCCATTGTTCAGTAGTGATATGGTTCAGTCATGTCACGATTCAGTTAGTCTCATGATTCAGTTAATGTCATGATTCAGTAGTGTCATGATTCAGTAGTGTCATGATTCAGCAGTGTCATGGTTCAGTAGTGATATGGTTCAGTAGTGTCATGATTCAGCAGTGATAAGGTTCAGCAGTGACATTGTTCAGTTGTGTTATGGTTCAGTAGTGATAAGGTTCAGTGGTGCCAGGTTCAGTAGTGCCATGATTCAGTAGTGCCATGATTCCGTGAGTGTCGTGATTCAGTTGTGTCATGGTTCAGTTGTGTCGTGATTCTGTCAGTGTCATGGTTCAGTAGTGTCATGGTTCAGTAGTGTCATGATTCAGTAGTGTCATGGTTCAGTCGTGTCATGGTTCAGTAGTGGCGTGGTTCAGTAGTGCCATTGTTCAATAATGCCATGATTTAGGAGTGTTCATGGTTCAGTTAGTGTCATTGTAGTGATACGGTTCAGTAGTATCATCTTGCAATAATGTCATGATTTGGTAGTGTCATGGTTCAGTAGTAGTATGGTTCAATAGTACCATGTTTCAGTTTTGTTATGGTTCAGTAGTGATAATGTTCAGTAGTGTTGCGATTCAGTTAGTTTCAAGGTTCAGTACTGTCATGGTTCAGTAGTGCCATGATTCAGTTGTGTCATGAATCAGTTAATGACATGTTTCAGTTAGTGTCATGGTTCAGCAGTGCCATGATTCAGTCGTGTCGTGAATCAGTTAATGACATGTTTCAGTTAGTGTCATGGTTCAATCGTGTCATGGTTCAGTAGTGTCATGGTTCAGTAGTGTCATGATTCAGTAATGGCATGGTTCAGTACTGTCATAGTTCAGTAGTGATATGGTTCAGTAGTCATAAGGTTCAGTTAGTGTCATGATTCAGTTACTGTCATGATTCAGTTACTGTCATGATTCAGTTAGTGTCATTGTAGTGATATGGTTCAGTAGTGAAATGTTGCAATAGTGTCATGATTTGGTAGTGTCATGGTTCAGTAGTAGTATGGTTCAGTCGTGCCATTGTTCAATAATGTCATGATTTAATAGTGTCATGGTTCAGTTAGTGTCATTGTAGTGATACGGTTCAGTAGTATAATGTTGCAACAGTGTCATGATTTGGTAGTGTCATGGTTCAATAGTAGTATGGTTCAATAGTGCCATGTTTCAGATTTGTTATGGTTCAGTAGTGATAAGGTTCAGTAGTGTCATGATTCAGTTAGTTTCAAGGTTCAGTACTGTCATGGTTCAGTAGTGCCATGATTCACTCGTGTCATGAATCAGTTAATGAAATGTTTTAGTTAGTGTCATGGTTCAGTCGTGTCATGGTTCAGTAGTGTCGTGGTTCAGTAGTGCCATTGTTCAATAATGCCATGATTTAGGAGTGTTCATGGTTCAGTTAGTGTCATTGTAGTGATACGGTTCAGTAGTATCATCTTGCAATAGTGTCATGATTTGGTAGTGTCATGTTTCAGTTTTGTTATGGTTCAGTAGTGATAATGTTCAGTAGTGTTGCGATTCAGTTAGTTTCAAGGTTCAGTACTGTCATGGTTCAGTAGTGCCATGATTCAGTCATGTCATGAATCAGTTAATGACATGTTTCAGTTCGTGTCATGGTTCAGCAGTGCTGTGATTCAGCTGTGTCGTGAATCAATTAATGACATGGTTCAGTGGTGTCATGATTCAGTAATGTCATGGTTCAGTACTGTCATAGCTCAGTAGTGATATGGTTCAGTAATGACATGGTTCAGTAGTGACATGGTTCAATAGTGACATGGTTCAGTAGTGTCAGGGTTCAGTAGTGCCATTGTTCAATAATGTCATGATTCAGTAGTGTCATGGTTCAGTTAGTGTCATTGTAGTTCAGTAGCATCATGTTGGAACAGTGTCATGATTTGGTAGTCTCATGGTTCAGTAATAGTATGGTTCAATAGTGCCATGTTTCAGTTTTGTTATGGTTCAGTAGTGATGAGGTTCAGTAGTGTCATGATTCAGTTAGTTTCAAGGTTCAATACTGTCATGGTTCAGTCATGCCATGATTCAGTCGTGTCGTGAATCAGTTAATGACATGTTTCAGTTAGTGTCATGGTTCAATAGTGCCATGATTCAGTCGTGTCTTGAATCAGTTAATGACATGTTTCCATTAGTGTCATTGTTCAGTAGTCCCATGATTCAGTCGTGTCGTGAATCAGCTAATGACATGTTTCAGTTAGTGTCATTGTTCAATTAGTGTCAAGTTTCAGTACTGTCATTGTTCAACAGTGATATGCTTCAGTAGTGTCATGATTCAGTAGTGACATGGTTTGGTAGTGTCAAGATTCAGTAGTTTCACGGTTCAGTAGTGATATGCTTCAGTAGTGTCATGATTCAGTAGTGACATGGTTCAGTAGTGACATGGTTCAGTAGTGCCATTGTTCAATAATGTCATGATTTAGTAGTGTCATGGTTCAGTTAGTGTCATTGTAGTGATACGGTTCAGTAGTATCATGTTGCAACAGTGTCATGATTTGGTAGTGTCATGGTTCAGTAGTAGTATGGTTCAATAGTGCCATGTTTCAGTTTTGTTATGGTTCAGTAGTGATAAGGTTCAGTACTGTCATGATTCAGTTAGTTTCAAGGTTCAGTACTGTCATGGTTCAGTAGTGCCATGATTCAGTCGTGTCATGAATCAGTTAATGACATGTTTTAGTTAGTGTCATGGTTCAGTCGTGTCATAGTTCAGTAGTGTCATGGTTCAGTAGTGCCATTGTTCAATAATGCCATGATTTAGGAGTGTTCATGGTTCAGTTAGTGTCATTGTAGTGATACAGTTCAGTAGTATCATGTTGCAACAGTGTCATGATTTGGTAGTGTCATGGTTCAGTAGTAGTATGGTTCAATAGTGCCATGTTTCAGTTTTGTTATGGTTCAGTAGTGATAAGGTTCAGTAGTGTCATGATTCAGTTAGTTTCAAGGTTCAGTACTGTCATGGTTCAGTAGTGCCATGATTCAGTCGTGTCATGAATCAGTTAATGACATGTTTTAGTTAGTGTCATGGTTCAGTCGTGTCATAGTTCAGTAGTGTCATGGTTCAGTAGTGCCATTGTTCAATAATGCCATGATTTAGGAGTGTTCATGGTTCAGTTAGTGTCATTGTAGTGATACAGTTCAGTAGTATCATCTTGTAATAGTGTCATGATTTGGTAGTGTCATGGTTCAGTAGTAGTATGGTTCAATAGTGTCATGTTTCAGTTTTGTTATGTTTCAGTAGTGATAATGTTCAGTAGTGTTGCGATTCAGTTAGTTTCAAGGTTCAGTACTGTCACGGTTCAGTAGTGCCATGATTCAGTCATGTCATGAGTCAGTTAATGACATGTTTCAGTTCGTGTCATGGTTCAGCAGTGCCGTGATTCAGCCGTGTCGTGAATCAATTAATGACATGGTTCAGTAGTGTCATGATGCTGTAGTGTCATGGTTCAGTACTGTCATAGGTCAGTAGTGATATGGTCCAGTAGTCATAAGGTTCAGTTAGTGTCATGATTCAGTTACTGTCATGATTCAGTAGTGTCATGATTCAGTTAGTGTCATTGTAGTGATATGGTTCAGTCGTATAATGTTGCAATAGTGTCATGATTTGGTCGTGTCATGGTTCAGTAGTAGTGTGGTTCAGTAGTGATACGGTTCAGTTAGTGTCGTGATTCAATAGTGTCATGGTTCAGTAGTGTCATGGTTCAGTAGTGTCATGATTCAGTAGTTTCATGGTTCAGTAGTGATATGCTTCAGTAGTGTCATGATTCAGTAGTGACATGGTTCAGTAGTGACATGTTTCAGCTTTGTTATGGTAAATTAGTAATAAGGTTCAGTAGTGCCAAGATTCAATAGTGTCATGAATCAGTTAGTGACGTGCTTCAGTTAGTGTCATGGTTCAGTATTGTCATGGTTAAGTAGTGTCATGGTTCAGTAGTGCCATTGTTCAATAATGTCGTGATTTAGTAGTGTCATGGTTCAGTTAGTGTCATTGTAGTGATACGGTTCAGTAGTGTCATGTTGCAACAGTGTCATGATTTGGTAGTGTCATGGTTCAGTTTTGTCATGTCAGTAGTAGTATGGTTCAATAGTGCCATGTTTCAGTTTTGTTGTGGTTCAGTAGTGATAAGGTTCAGTAGTGTCATGATTCAGTTAGTTTCAAGGTTCAGTACTGTCATGGTTCAATAGTGCCATGATTCAGTCGTGTCATGAATCAGTTAATGACATGTTTCAGTTAGTGTCATGGTTCAGTAGTGCCATGATTCAGTCGTGTCGTGAATTAATTAATGACATGGTTCAGTAGTGTCATGGTTCAGTAGTGTCATGATTCAGTAGTGTCCTGATTCAGTTAGTGTCAAGGTTCAGTCGTGTCATAGTTCAGTAGTGATTTGGTTCATTAGTCATAAGGTTCAGTCGTGTCATGATTCAGTTACTGTCATGATTCAATTACTGTCATGATTCAGTGGTGTCATGATTCAGTTCGTGTCATTGTAGTGATATGGTTCAGTAGTATAATTTTGCAATAGTGTCATGATTTTGTAGTGTCATGGTTCAGTAGTAGTATGGTTCAGTAGTGATACGGTTCAGTTAGTATCATGATTCAATAGTGTCATGGTTCAGTAGTGACATGTTTCAGTTTTGTTATGGTTCGGTAGTGCCAAGATTCAGTGATGTCATGAATCAGTAGTTTCATGGTTCAGTAATGATATGCTTCAGTAGTGTCATGATTCAGTAGTGACATGGTTCAGTAATGACATGGTTCAGTGGTGACATGGTTCAATAGTGACATGGTTCAGTAGTGTCGGGGTTCAGTAGTGCCATTGTTCAATAATGTCATGATTTGGTATGGTCATGGTTCAGTTAGTGTCATCGTAGTGATACGGTTCAGTAGCATCATGTTGCAACAGTGTCATGATTTGGTAGTGTCATGGTTCAGTAGTAGTATGGTTCAATAGTGCCATGTTTCAGTTTTGTTATGGTTCAGCAGTGATAAGGTTCAGTCGTGTCAAGATTCAGTTAGTTTCAAGGTTCAGTACTGTCATGGTTCAGTCGTGCCATGATTCAGTCGTGTCGTGAATCAGTTAATGACATGTTTCAGTTAGTGTCATGGTTCAATAGTGCCATGATTCAGTCGTGTCGTGAATCAGTTAATGACATGTTTCAGTTAGTGTCATGGTTCAATCGTGTCATGGTTCAGTAGTGTCATGGTTCAGTAGTGTCATGGTTCAGTAGTGTCATTTTTCAGTTAGTGTCAAGGTTCAGCACTGTCATTGTTCAGCAATGATATGCTACAGTAGTGTCATGATTCAGTAGTGACATGGTTCAGTAGTGACATGGTTCAGCAGAGTCCTGGTTCAGTAGTGTCATGATTCAGTAGTGTCGTGACTCAGTTAGTGTCATGGGTCAGTAGTGCCATTGTTCAATAGTGTCATGATTTGGTAATGTCATGGTTCAGTAATGATATGTTTCAGTAGTGTCACGGTTCAGTACTGTCATGGTTCGGTTGTGTCTTGGTTCGCTTGTGTCATGTTTCGGTTGTGTCATGGCTGAAAAGTGTCATGGTTCAGTCGTGTCATGATTCAGTCGTGTCATGAATCAAATCATGACATGGTTCAGTAGTGTCATGGTTCAGTTGTGTCATGATTCAGTAGTGTCATGATTTAGTTAGTGTCATGATTCAGTTCGTGTCATAGTTCAGTACTGTCATAGTTCAGTAGTGATATGCTTCTGTAGTGTCGTGATTCAGTAGTGATATGGTGCAGTTGTGACATGGTTCAGCAGAGTCATGGTTCAGTAGTGTCGTGATTCAGTTAACGTAATGGATCAGTAGTGTCATGACTCAGTTAGTGTCATGGGTCAGCAGTGCCATTGTTCAATCGTGTCATGGTTCAGTAGTGGTATGTTTCAGTAGTGTCAAATTTCTGTACTGTCATGATTCAGTTGTGTCATGGTTCAGTAGTGATATGTTTCAGTAGTGTCATGGTTCAGTACTGCCATGGTTCAGTAATGCCATGGTTCAGTAGTGCCATTGTTCAATAGTGTCATGGTCCAGTAGTAATATGGTTCAGTAGTGTCATGGTTCAGTAGTTTTATGGTTCAATCATGTCATGATTCAGTTAGTGTAAGATTCAGTAGTGCCATGGTTCAGTAGTGCCATGGTTCAGTAGTGTCATGGTCCATTCGTGCCATGATTCTGTAGTGATAAGGTTCAATGGTGTCATGATTCTGTTTGTGTCATTATTCAGTTAGTGTCAATGTTCAGTAGTGTCATGGTCCAGTAGTGATATGGTTTGGTAACGATATGGTTCAGTTGTGTCATGGCTTAGCAGTGATATGGTTCAGTTGTGATATGGTTCAGTCATGTCATCATACAGTTATTGTCATAGTTCAGTTAGTGTCAAGGTTCATTTGGTGTCAAGGTTCAGTAGTGTCATGGTTCAGTAGAATTATGGTTCAGTAGTGATATGATTCAATAGTGATATGGTTCAGTAGTGATAAGGTTCAATAGTGTCATGGTTCAGTAGTGTCATGGTCCATTAGTGCCATTATTCAGTAGTGATAAGGTTCAATGGTGTCCTGATTCAGTTAGTGTCATGATTCAGTTAGGGTGAAGGTTCTGTAGTGTCCTGCTTCAGTAGTGACTTGGTTCAGTTGTGTCATGGGTCAGTACTGATATGCATCAGTAGTGTCATGGTTCAGTAGTGTCGTGATTCAGTCGTGTCGTGATTCAGTTAGTGTCAAGGTTCAGTACTGTCATGGTTCAGTAGCGATATGCTTCAGTTAGTGTCATGATTCAGTGGTGATGTGGTTCAGTAGTGACATAGTTCCATTAGTGTCATGGTTCAGTAGTGACATAGTTCAGTAGTGACATGTTTCAGTGTGTCATGGTTCAGTTGTGATAAGGTTCATTTGTCTCATGATTCAGTAGTGATATGATTCATTAGTATTATGGTTCAGTAGTGTCATGATTTAGTTAGTGTCAACGTTCAGTGGTGTCACGATTAAGTAGTGATATGGTTCAGTAGTGTCATGATACGGTTAGTGTCGAGGTTCGGTAATGTCATGGTTCAGTAGTGATATGTTTCAGTAGTGTCCTGATTCGGTAGTGACATGGTTGAATAGTGACATAGTTCAGTTGTGATAAGGTTCAGTAGTGCCATGGTTCAGTTATTGCCAAGGTTCAGTGGTGTCATGTTTAAGTAGTGATATGGTTCAGTAGTGTCATGTTTCACTGGTGTCATGATTTCGTACTGTCATCGTTCAGTAGTGATATGATTCAGTAGTGTCCTGATTCAGTAGTGATATGGTTCAGTTAATGTCATGATTCAGTTCGTGTCATGTTTCAGTAATGATATGGTTCAGTAGTGTCATGTTTCACTGGTGTAATGTCTTAGTACTGTCATTGTTCAGTAGCGATATGATTCAGTAGTGTCATGACTCAATAGTGCCATGATTCAGTCCTGCCATGATTCAGTAGAGTCATTGGTCAGTGGTGTCATTGGCCAGTGGTGTCATTGGTCAGTCATGATCTGGTTCAATTAATGCCATGATTCAGTAGCGTCATAATTCAGTATTGACATGATTCAGTAGTGTCATGTTTCAAGTATTGCCATGGTTCAATATTATTATTTAGGTAGTGTCATCATTCAGCAGTGTTATGATTCAGATAATGTCGTGGTTCAGTATTATCCTGATTCAGGTATTATCATAGTTCATTAGTTTCATGTTTCATTTCTGTAGTATCATGATAAGGTATCATCATTGTTCAGTAGTGTCTGATAGTGTTATAGTTCAATAGTCTTCTGTTCATTGAGTGTCTTTGTTCAGTAGTCCCAATTCTTGTAATGTCATGGCTCAGTAATGTCATCGTTCAGTGGTGTCATGGTTCATTGGTGGCATGGATCAGGTAATGTCATTTCTCAGTACTCATCATTGTTCAGTACTCCCATACATACATATGAGCATATGAATTAGGAGCAGGAGTAGGTCACTCGGCCCCTAAAGCCTGCTCTGCAATTCAATAAGATCATGGCTGATCTGATTGTAACCTTGATTTCACATTCCTGCCTACCCCTGATAACCTTTCACCTGCTTGCTCATCAAGAATCCTATCTAACTCGGCTTTAAAAATATTTAAAGACTCTGCTTCCACTGCCTTTTGAGTAAGAGATTCATGACACTCTGAGAGAAAAAAATTTCTCCTCATCTCTGTCTTAAATGGGCTACCCCTTATTTTTAAATAATGATCCCTAGTTCTAGATTCTCCCACAAAGGAAAATATCCTTTCCACTTCCACCTTCTCAAGACCCCTCAGGATCTTATATGGTTCAATCATCGCCTCTTACTCTTCTAAACTTCAGCGGATACAAGCCTTGCCTGTCCCAACATTTCCTCATAAGACAACCCGCCCATTCCAGGTATTAGTCTAGTAAACTTTCTCTGAAGTGCTTCCAACGCATTTACATCCTTCCTTAAATAAGAAGACCGATACTATACACAGTACTCCAGATGTGGTCTCACCAATGCCCTGGATAACTGAAGTATATCCTCCCTACTTTTGTATTCAGTTCCCTTCACCATAAATGATAACATTCCAAAACCTTTCCTAATTACTTGCTGTACCTGCATACTAATATTTTGCGATTCATGCACCCAGATCCCTCTGCATCTCAGAGCTCTACAATCTCTCACCATTTAGATAATATGCTTCTTTTTTATCCTTCCTGCCAAAATGGACAAGTTCACATTTTCCCACATCATACTCCATTTGCCAGAACTTTGCCCACTCGCTTAATCTATCCATACCCCTTTGTAGCCTCATTATGTCCTCTTCACAATTTACTTTCCTACCCATCTTTCTGTCATCAGAAAATTTAGCAACCATACCTTTTGGTCCCTTCATCCAAGTCATTTATATAAATTGTAAAAAGTTGAGGCCCGAGCACTGCTCCCTGCAGCACTCCACACATTACATCTTGCCAACCATAAAATAACCCATTTATGCCTACTCTCTGTTTCCTGTTAGCTAGCCAATCTCATATTCATGCCAATATGCAACCCCCAGCACCAGGAGCTTTTATTTTCCGCAATAACCTTTGATGTGGTATCTTATCAAATGCCTTCTGGAAATCTAAGTACAGTACATCCACCGGTTCCCCTTTAACCACAGCACATGTTACTTCTTCAAAGAATTCCAATAAATTGTTTAAACATGATTTCCCTTTCACAAAACCATGTTGACTCTGCCTGATTATCTTGAATTTTTCTAAGTGCCCTGCTATAACATCTTTAATAATAGCTTCTCACATTTTCCTACAGACAGATGTTAAGTTACCTGGCTTGCAGGTTCTTCCTTTCTGTCTCCCCGCCCACTTCTTGAATAAAGGAGTTATTTTTCAATCTAATGGAACCTTCCTCGAATGTAGGGAATTTTGGAAAATTAAAACCAACGCATCTACAATCTCACTAGCCACTTCGTTTAAGACCCTAGGATGAAGTCCATCAGGACCCAGGGACTTGTCAGCCCGTAGCTCCAACAATTTGCTCTGTGCCACTTCCCTGGTGATTGTAATTTTCTTGAGTTCCATCTTCCCTTCCATTTCCTGATTTACTGCTATTTCTGGGATGTTACTTGTATCCTCTATAGTGAATACCAATGCAAAGTACCTGTTCAATTCATCTGCCATCTGCTTATTTTCCATTATTAATTCCCCAGACTCACTTTCTATAGGACCATTGCTCACTTTGCTAACTCTTTTTTAAATATCTATAGGAACTCTTACTATCTGTTTTTATATTTCTAGCTAGCTTTCTCTCATACTCTAATGTTTCCCTCCTTTTAAATCTTTTAGTAATTCTTTGCTGTTTTTATGTTGTCTAATCTTCTGACCTGGCACCTATCTTTGTGCAATTATATGCTTTTTCTTTAAGTTTGATACTATCTTTAATTTTTTTAGTTAACCACGGATGGTGGGTCCCCCCCCCCCCCCCCCCTCCCCTCCACCCTTGGAATTTTTCTTTCTTTTGGAATGTGTCTATTCTGTGTATTCTGAAATATCCCCTTAAATGTCTGCCACTGCATCTCTATTGACCTATCCTTTAACCTAATTTGTCAGTTCACTTTAGCTAGCTCCGCTTTCATGCCCTCATAATTACCCTTATTTAAGTTTAAAATACTAGTCTTGGACCAACTCTTCTCTCCCTCAAACTGAATGTAAAATTCAATCATATTATGATTGCTACTGCCTAGAGGCACCTTCACTATGAGGTCACGAATTAATCCTATCTCATTGCACAACAACAGGTCTAGTATAGCCTACTCTCTGATTGGCTCCAGAGCATGCTGTTCTAAGAAACTATCCCAAAAATATTCTATGAACTCTTCAACTAGGCCACCTTTCCCATCTGATTTTTCCAGTCTATATGTAGGTTAAAATACCCCATGATTATCGCCGTACTTTTCTGACAAGCTTCCATTATTCCTTTATACTCCATCCTACCATGTAGTTACTGTTAGGGGGCCTGCACACCACTCCCACAAGTGACTTCTTGCCTTTATCATTTCGCATCTCTACCCAAACTGCTTCTACATCCTGGTTTCCTGAACTTAGGTTATCCCTCTCTAATGTGCTGATACTATCATTAATTAACAGAGCCCCAGCCCTCCACCTTTTCCTAGCTTCCTGTCCTTCCTAAATGTCACGTACTCCTCAATGGTCAGGTCCCAATCTATATCATCCTGCAGCCATTTCTTTGGTAAGGACAGCAGAGTTCCTTCCCCTAATAAATTAATGAACCAGATTTTCTTTTTACAACGATCAAACGTAGGCTTATGGCATCATTACTGAGGCTAGCTTTCAATTCCAGCTGCTATGGTGGGATTTGAACCCATAACGCCAGGGAATGAGCTAGGACCTCTCGATTACTAGCCCAATGACATTACCACTATGCCACTGTTTCCCCTTGAGTGTGGAATTGAAGATTTTTCAATTATTTGGTCACAAATTAGTTCACTTGTTAGTGTGACAAATTTACCTGTCGATGTCAACTGCTGCAATGCTGCCACGTATTGTTTAAAGGGCTCACCATGTCCCTGGGATCTCTGGCGGAATATGTATCATTTGATCATCAAACTTTTCTTTCGCCCGAAGTATTTTCCATGTGCACTTACCTTCTGTCAGCTGCTCGAATACTCATTGGCCTTCCTCTCTGAGACAAGTTACAAGTATCGCTTTCTTGCGGATTGCTGCTACATCGGGACTGTCCATCCCCTTAGCAAACAAATAGGTCTTGAACTACAAAGTCCATTACTCCCAGGACATGGGAGGATCTCCTGACTTTGAAAGAAATGGTCTGGAGCTGATAAATTTAAACTTTGCTCAACCATCCTCATAGCCAATTTTTGTTATGTACTCGCCAGTTTGCTGGATATTTTATATATCTGATTTATCTCATAGCGATGTAAAGATGACACTAGTTCTAATTCAACAAATAGGTTATTTCCAGTATTTTAAAATATCTCAGCACTTACAAGATTTCAGTACACTGTCTTTCAGAACACTCTTATGTTTACTAGAACCTTCAAGCCTCTAGTTTCAGTTTAATCAATTCTAGGCTTAAGCAATTAAGAACAGTGAACACTGATCAGTGAACAGATTAATACAATCAAATCCACATCAATCAAACCATTGAACACTACAGTGAGGGAAATTCATGATGGAAGAGGTGCTGTTCTGTTCTTTTACAAAACAAGGAGTGGTCTGAGTGATGGAGTGGAAGAAAGCAAGACCTGAGAGCTGAAGTCTAAAGGCATTAATTAGGTGAGCAGAGATGCATTTATCTGTCTTACAGAGAGACTCACCAGCACCAGTGGTGGCAGTGGTGGACTTGGGTAGAGACTGAGTGTAGCAACCAACAAGTTAAAGCAGGGGAGAGAGCATCCAGTGAAATCCTGGATGACCACATGTGCACGAAATGACACCATCTAGAGCAGCTTGAGCTCTAGGTTTTGGAGCTTGAGCAGTGGCTGGAGTCACTATGGGGTATCTGTGAGGCAGAGAGTTTTGTGGATGGTATGTTTCTAGAGGTGGTCACCCTGCAGCTTAAAAATGCACAGGAAGAGAGGGAATGGGTGAACACCAAAAACAAGGAGAATCAGGCAGGCAGGACAGGGATCCCATGAGTACATCTTGCTCTACAACTGGTATTCAGTTCTGATTACTGGTGAGAGTGATGGTTTCTCTGGGGGGTGCAGGCAGAGCCAGGTCCATGGCACCATGTGTGGCTCAGCTGCACAGGGGAGAAGGAAGAATAGTGCAAGAGCAATAGTGGAAGGGAATTCGATAATAAGGGGAACAGACAAGTGCTTCTGTGGCTGCAGATGTGACTCCAGGATGAGATGTTGCCCCCCCCCCCTCCTCGGTGTCAGGGTCAAAGATGTCATGGAGCGGCAACAGGACATTTTGAAGGGGGAGGGAGAACAGCCAGAGGTTGTGGTCCCTATCAACACCAATGACTTAGGCAGAAAAAGGGAAGAGGTCCTGAGGCTGAGTTTAGGGAGTTGGGAGAGAGATTGAAAAGCAGGATCTCAAAGGTAGTAATCTCTGGATTACTCCTGGGCCATGTGCTAGTGAGTACAGAAATAGGAAGCTAGAGCTGATGAATATGTGGCTGGAGAGATGGTGCAGGAGGAACAGCTTTAGATTCCTGGGGTATTAACTGCTTTTCGGGAATGTGGGACCTGTTCAAGCCAGACAGGTTGCACCTCAACGGGACTGGGACTAATATCCTCATTGGGGGCTTTGCTGGTGCTGTTTGAAAGGGTTTAAAGTAGCATTGCAGGGAGATGGGAACCTGATCATAGATTCAGATGGGAGAGTAGAAAAGTTGGAAATGGAAGGCAGAAAATTAGTAAGTGTGTTTGGAAGGCAAAGGAATCAAAGGCTAGAAAATAGACAACAAGGGAATTTGGCAATGCTAATACATCAATGCATGAAGTCTAGCTGAGAGCTAGAAAGTGGGATTAGGCTGCATTGCTACTTATCAGCGAATGTGGACATGATGGGCTGAATTGTCTCCTGATGTGCTGTAAATTTCTATGATCCTATGACACCAGCTTGACCCTAACATTACCTGAGGCATGGGACAACTGAAGAAAAGTAGACACAATGCTCAATATTTACTCTCAATGAATGTGAATGAAAGATATATGGATTATTGCTAATTGTTTTGCTTTCTTTTTGTGTAACCTTCCTCTACACAAGTTGGCTGCTGCATTTCCCTTTATAACTGTGAAACATTCAGACATCCTGAGGACCTGATAAGCTGCAATATGAATATTATTTCTTTCCAGCACTATAGTCCCTCTGCTTTATAATGTCCAGAAGTGACTGAGTCCAGTATCTGGACAGAACTCATTGGGTACAGGGGCAGAAAAAACAAGAGGATTATGAAACTAAAAGGCACAAGCCAAACAAATTGGAGCTGAGTTGTGTTAATTTGTTAATTGTGATCAATGATTTGATTATATGCAGGTGAAAGGTGCTAATTGGGGTCTTACTTGAGCATTTATAAGCAGACACATTGAAACTGGTGGAGGGTTTTGAGTCAGGAGCTATGTGTTTGTAATCCCTTTTACTCTTCACAATAAAATGTGAAACTGAGGAAATATAGGCTCCAGCATTATCCTTCTGCAACAAGCTTTCTGGAGTTTAACAAGCAGGGAGTCACCAAGTTTCTGGGTAAAGGTTGGAGATTGATTTTTGCATCTAAAGCAGAGAGGTGTCTTCTTCCTGCACTGAAGCCTGAAGGTAACAAATTTTGAGGCTGAGGCGAGGAAAACAACCCCAGAGCAGAGACTGTGAGACAATTAACTTGGGCCCAATGCTGGAAGCCGAGTTTTGGACCAAGACTGTGACTTTCAGGCTGAGGCTGGCAACAGTGTGATTAGGACTGAGGCTACAAGTCTGTGCACGTAAGCTGAGGTCAGTATGCCAGCAAAATTACTACTCGAATCAATATATTTAGGAGCCTGTGCAACTTACTGTTCTTGTGAATGAACTCATAACTTACCAGTGAAACAAATCATAATTTATTCAGTTCCATCACACAATCAAGTGGAGCATAAAAGTTGGCATGAACTGGCTGGGCCTAGTAGTCTGTTTCTAAGTTGTGTATTCTATGTAACCAGTTGCAATTAATCTCTATTACAAGTGGTTCACAGAATATCCCAAAAGTACCCTTAAAAAGCATGCATGCTGACAAACAAAATGCTATCTGCTTGTGCGCTAATGTCTGTCTTCTGGGACAGTTTACTGAAGTACAGCCTGACTTTATTAAATCTCTGCCATCAAGAGAAATAAATAAAGCTAGATTCCTGCCTGACAAGTGAGATTTTGGTAGGCATCTGATCTTGTCATGTATAAAAACAGTGCCCTTTTAGTTGGCATGGGCTTGCTACATGCTCAACAGGGGACCTAACAGCATGCAAGGCTAGCATGTGTTCAAGCTCCCCTCCAGCTCCTAAAGGGAAGCGGTACTGAATGAAAGCAGGCTACTAGTGCTGCAGTTGGAGAGAAAGGAAATGAAGCACCAGGACAGAGAGAGAGGGTTCTGCTGTACATGGATGAGGTGGTGGAGGCCTTAGTCACAGCGGTTGACAGGAGGAGAAATGTTATGTTCCCAGAGTGGGTGGGACGGAGGGGGGTGGTGCCAGGAGCCTTTCAAACAATGCCTTCTGGAGGGACAGGAAGCAGGTGGCAAGGGAGGTGAACCCCTGGAGTCTGGCCCCGAGTATCTGGCAGCAGTGCTGCAAGAAATTTAATGACCTTGTGTGGATGGTCAAAGTCACTCTTCATGTAACATCTTATACCGACTGCACCACCCCAACCTCTCATGCTGCTCAATGCACCACACCCCCCTCACTCAGCCATCAGCAGTCTTTCGCACTCAGGACTCATACCTAACATTCAGAAATTCCAACTCCCCCTCACACACCTTCCAATGATGCCAGTCTCACTTCCACCTCTCGCTGCCTCCGCATACTTCCAGGTATTAAGCTATAGCAGGCCATATAAACCAATCACAGTGCAACACAAGCACTGACATTCTGTCCTCTCTCTTGTAGGACAAGGTTGCTCACAGTAGAAGGCAGCAGAGCAGAACCATCAGGGGACAAGGATGCCTTTATCCCCTGAGCCTGGGAGGAGATGGCGCTGCACATCATGGGTTAGTTATGACAGAGCCCATAGTATCCAGAATGATGGTATGTTACTGCATTATAGAATCATTACAGCACAGAAGAAGGTTATTTGATCCATTGTGTCCGTGCTGGCCCTCCTAAGGAGCAGTTCACATACTGCCACTCCCCTGCCCTCTCCCCACATCCCTGCACATTTCTCCTCTTCAGATATTGAATATTTAAAAAATGTAGAAAAATTAACAGCACAGAAGGAGGCCACTCTGCCCATCATGTCTGTGCTTACTGAAAAACAAACCACCCAGCCTAATCCCATTTTCCTGCACTTGGTCCATATCCTGGAGGTTATGGAACTTCAGGTGCATATCCAGACACCTATTAAATGAGTTGAGGGTTTCTGCCTAACTATTCTTTCAGGCAGTGAGTTCCAGACCCCCACCACCCTCAGGATGAAAAAATGTTTCCTCATCTCCCATTATGCCTCTTCTCAACTCCCACCTCACCCTCAACTTGCTATTGGCATGATGAGTAAGCTGCAGATGGTGTGACCATGGAGTTATTGCTTTACACCCAACCCACCCTTCCCTCACGCCAACACTCTCCTGATTTTATGCCCAAGAAACCCAAGAACTGCTGCCAGCCCAGGCACAGCAACCACGGGAGGATGAGAAAGAGCAATACACTGCATTGATGAAGAAGCTACTTGATCTGACACACAGCCACCAGCTCAGATACTGGCACTGTGCAAAGTTTAGAGGCTAATATAGAGTCGGGATCTGCACATGGTAAGTCACAGGGCACGAGTGGCCTGCAGCCAGCCTAGTTGGAAGGGATAGTTCATGTGCCAGCTCACCATAGGGCGAACTCACAGAGGAGTTCTGCTGCAGGAGAGCAGGTGAGGACTTCAATGGGGCAGCATACAAGAGAATGCTGTTGAGGATGCACTGATGCTTGATAAATTGGCAGGCCTGCTAGACAGCCACCTGCCACTGTCAAGAGGCATGTAGTGGTCCATTTCCAACGATGCAGGGGGCATTGCGCAGAGCTTGAAGCCCATCCTTCCATTATGGAAGTGGTGACAACATAAAATAACTCATCACAGTGGCCAACTCCATGACAGAATTTGAGGGCCCAATGATGCAGTGTCTGGTGGCCGCTGCCTGTGTTTCCACCGCAGGACAAACATAAGCCACCCAACTCTCATTGCTGCAGTGAAAGCTCAGACTGAGGCCATGAGATCCATGCTTGCTACCTGCAGGCTCACAGCTGCAGATCTCAGTTCTCAAAGTGGCATGCAGGCATTCACAGCAATCTGTACTGCAGTACATTACTAGGATTGCTAAAGTGCTGCCTCATGGGAGTAACAGTAACCACATGGAGCATGAACTTGCTGTCCTCTCTCTGAATGACAGCACTTGTACTGCCACTCTGCCAAGTGCCCCTGTTGTAGTCTCTCAGCCAGCCAGCCCAGGCTGCTGCCACCTATGCCAAGATGGAGCGGTGCTCAGCTAAGCCCTCAAGGCTCAGAGCTGGTCAAGAATATCCTGTAAGGCCATCTGCAGTCTCTCCCACTGAAAGTCAGCAGGCATCCACCAACCAAGCTGCAGCCACTGGAGTAGAACTGTGTAGGAACAGTAGGCTAGGCAAAGGCACCTGCAATGCAGGCACTAAGGGAATGCACAAGGATGAATAGTTCATTTCTGTTTGTATAAGTGGATGTGTTTTCAAGGATAATAATATTCTGGAAAGGTTATTGTTGGGTGGCTTTTATTATAGGTTCTTGGCCAAGGCGATGCTGTAATGGGGCATCCCAGATGGATGGTGATAGGGGGAATAGTGGAACCATGGTGGTAACAGACATTGTCCCATGGGAAGCAGAGTCTGAGCAGGTGCTCTGGGACAGCCTGTCCTAGTGAAGGAGTCCCAGATGCCTCCTCCCTGCTTTCTTTTCCTCCTCCTCCATCTTTGCAGTGCTTGGCTCTCTGCAGCCTTTGCTCCATTTGTTAGTCATGTTGCAGACCAGAAGCATTGTTGCAACAGCCCCAATACCTTTTGTAGGTTGCAGGTAAAAAAATCCTCTGCCTCCCTGAATGGATGCACAAGGTCACCAGTAGACCTCCAAAAAAAGACTGTACTTCTACCAACTTTGCAGTAGCAGAAGTAAGTCAAAAGCACTTCACCTGCAAGTTGGATAGCAGGCGCTTTAACATCAGTGGAGTGCGGGTGGGGGGGCGTTCGTTGTATGGCTAAACGTATTGTCAGGCAAACCCCTCACCTACCAAGACTGAGGCACACATTATTTCGCCACATGAACATTAAAACTTAAAATTGCATGCCCCTGACTGGAAAGACATTTGCATAGTAACAAACAGTGTTGGAACAAACGGACCCAGCCTTTGCTTCCCCAATACACAGAATAAGTGGTCAAACCAGTTTTAGTCACATGGCCAGCTGGCTATTGGTCTTTTGAACTTGCCCCAGATTTGAAATCAGAAGGCTGGCAGCTCCTGGACTGAGAACATCTCTCTCCTGTCTGCTCTCATCTTGCTCTCACCAGCTTCCGAAACCATTGAAGATATATGAACCCCAAGAGAGAAAAGTCTCTTACAGGGAACAAGGTTTAAGAAGAATACTGGGCTCCAATGAAAAGTAAGAGCTGTCTACAATCAAGGACTCTATGGTGAGCTGGAAACACAGAAACAGTAATAAGAAACCCCTTTTTAGCGACTGCCTCAAGCCTCTCCTTTTTAATTTTCTTCTGCTCTTTTCTGTTTGTATTTGCATGTATGTATTGTGTGTGCATGCTAGCATGGGCGCGTCATATATCTGTAGGCATTAACCGTATTAGAGTTTAAGTTTAGGGTTTAATAAATTTCACATTTCTTCTTTAAACCTAAAGGAAACCCAGTGTGCTAATTTCTTTGCCTTATAATTGGAAAGCTGTGAACAAGGATTCACAAAGGGGAAGCTCAAAACTATGTGTTTAAAATTAAACCCTGTTACAATAAGACCAGGTGAAGACAAAAAAAAGGCCCCTGGACACCTTTCTCACCTGGTTGTAACAGTATGTTCAACTGGGAGTGATTAGCATAGTTATTTAGTGGACATGTTTAGTTGAAGTTTCAGCAGTGTTACGACCAGGTGAGCAATATCTAGGAGTCTTGTGCAGTCTTCACCTGGTCTTATTGTAACAGGATTTAATTTTAAACACACTGTGTTTTGAGCTCCCCTTGCGGTGAATCCGTGTTCACAGTTTCCAATTATCAGGCAAACAACTGAGCACAAACAAGCTTTCTTTGGTTTAAAGCAGAAAGATGAAATTTATTAAACCTTAATATTAACTCTAATACAGTTCACTCCTGAAGATATATGACTCGCTCACACTAGCATGCACACGCGATAGAAACATGCAAGATAGGGACAGAAAAGAGTAGAAGAGATAAGTTGAACAGTTTGAGGCAAGACCTTGTTACTGTTTCTCGAGCTCGCTGTAGCTTTTGACTGAAGTTATATTCTTGCATTTCGTTGGGGACCAGTAATCTTCTTAAAACTTTGTTCACGTGGCAAACCTTTCTCTCTTTGTGTTTCAGTTCTCTGAGAGATAGGCAGGCAGGAGGTGTTCTTCATTCCAGGAGGGCACACTTTGTTTGGGAGTTCAAATTCAAAAAGCTCCCAGGGTGCTCAATAGGTTAGTTATGTGGCTAGTTCTTCATATGGAACAGTCTCTTCACATCCCTTGTTGGAGACTCAAATTTCTCTGCCCCAGCAGGCTAGCCATATGACTAAAACTAGTCTGACCACTTCTGTGCATTGGAGAGCAACTGCAGAGTCTCCATTGTTTCAACATTGTCTGTTACCATGGAAATGTCTTTCCAATCAGAGATTACAATTTTTTAAGTTTTAATGTTCATGTGGCAAAATAATGTGTGCCTCAGTCTTGGCAGGTGTGGGTTTGTCTGATAGCAGCATGCATCATATCAGTTGTAGCGGCTGATTCACATCACTATCAGCCCACTCCTCATGCTATCAGCATACCCAAGCCCATGCTAGCACCCTGTACAGAATGGGGCATTATGTAGGAAGTGCCAGAAGTTGCTGGCAGCACAGCCAGACCCATTTTGTACCTTTGGAACTTCCATATCACCTGCACCAGTGGCACTACTGAGCCCAATTTTGCAGCCATAATTCTGTAAATTAAGTAGGATTATAACTAGATTTAGTGATTTATTTGAAAGCTGTTTACTTTTTATGTGTTTATTATAACTAACTTTTAGATATATACCTTGTTGGGGGCTCAAAAAGTAACATGACCATATTGTAACACTTTTGGAACAATTTAATTTGCTAGTTTTGGCATACTTGCTGGTATGTGAAGTGCACGTTTGAAAATAAATTGACCTATTTAATCCATATTTGGTGATTGCTGGATGTTGATTGGTAGCTTTTCCTATCTGTCTGATGAGTAACTGCTTTTTAATTGATTAGAATTTAGATAAATGAATATATGATCCAATCTAATGATTAATAGATAGTGATTATTTCAGTCATGTTTCGCCTTAAGGATCCATGAAATCTTTGCTTGAGATAATATGCAACACTTTAGATGTGCTGTAAATTTTTAAACATACTGATAAGCAATCTATAACCAAGAAAAAATGAAGAACTTTAAAAATGATGGATGCAATAGTAGACGTTCAAAACCAAATCAAATAACAGAATGAAACTTGTATTTGTATAATATAAAAAATTATATTAAAAGTCTTGCATTTAACAGAGACTTTTTGCACACGTTCCATCATAATTTTGTGTTACCCTTACATGCATTATGCCTATTTCTCACCCAAGATGTCTCTCACCCCTTTTCAAACCTAACATAGTAACTGACTGGTCTTTTCTACCCATGTGACCAGTTCTCTCCTTGGTCCTCCATTTCCCAACTCAGTTTAAAACTGATAAAATGTTGTCCATTTATCTTTTTTAATAACTGAAATTGCTATTGTCCAAAAATAAAGTTATCAACGGACAGAAGTCCCACCCTCTGAAATCTGCCGACCAATCAGAGACCAGCAACTCTTTGCCTGAGTAGTATCACCACAAAGGTGGTGGCTGCTGCCGGTGGAGCACCTACCCCAGGCCCAGGAGTGGCACTGGACCTAGGCCACAGGTAGGTCAGGGCGGGAAGGATCTCATGGGGTGGGGCTTGCGGGGGAGGGGCTGTAGGGGGGTCGGTTGCAAGGACGGAGGGGTGGCTTTCTTTAATTGGGCATTTATTGCAATTGGCAAAGGTGGAAAGATGACAAGGCTTCCACTCCGTCCCCGCTACCACCCCCCACCCCCCCCCACAACCCCGGCTACCATCCCACCAGATATTTATGCTCTCCAAACCTGCCAAACGGGAGAGCGTAAAACTCCCTGCATAGAGTCTACAAAGAGATATAGATAGGTTAAGTGAGTGGGATAAAATTTGGCAGATGGAGTATAATGTGGGAACGTGTGAGGTTGTCCACTTTGGTAGATAGAATAGAAAAGCAAAATATTATTAAAATGGAAAGAGACTGCAGAATACTGTGATACAGTGGAATCTAAGTATCCTTGTGCATGCATCACAAAAAGTTAGCATGTAGGTACAGCAAGTAATTAGGAAGGCAAATGGAATGTTGGCCTTTATTGCTAGGAGAATGGAACACAAAAGTAGGGCAGTCTTGCTACAACCATACAGGGCATTGGTGAGACCACACCTAGATTACTGTGTACAGTTTTGGTCTCATTAAAGGAAGGATATATTTGCATTGGAGGCAATTCAGAGAAGGTTCAATAGGTTGATTCCTGGGATGAGGGGTTTGTCTTACGAGGTAAGGTTGAGCAGGTTGGCCATATACTCATTGGAGTTTAGAAGAATGAGAGCTGATTTTATTGAAACATATAAAATTCAGAGGGGGGCTTGACCAGGTTGATGCTGAGAGGATTTTTCCCCTTGTGGAAGAATCTAGAATTATGGGGCACATTTTCAGAATATGGGGTTTCCCATGTAAGATGGAAATGAGGAGCAATTTCTTCTCTCAGAAGATTTTTAATCTTTGGAATTCTGTACCCCAGAGAACAGTGGAGCCTGGGTCAATGAATATATTCAAGGCTGAGTTAGACAGATTTTTGATTGACAAGGGAGTCAAGGGGTTATGGGGGGGCAGGCAGGAAAGTGGAGTCGAGGCAACGTTCAGATCAGCCGTGTTTTTAATGAATGGTGGAGCAGGCTTGAGGGGCCAAATGGCCTACTCCTATTTTTTATGTTCTTATCATCTTAAACGCTTTTTCAGTACACTCATACAATCCCAGGCTTGATAAAACATTTTGGTCGTGACTAATTTTTCAGAGTGCAACTGCAAAAAACAAAATGTATCTGGCAAAGAGCTGAAATGTTAAAGACCTTTTAAGGTTCAGCTCAGATCCTGGGAGGGTGATGCTAAGAATGGATCTCCACTGCTGCCAGATTTAAAGAGATTGCATCATCTGCGTTCAGTCAATGCAAGAACTATTTACCTGCAGCCTGTGGTACTCCATAATGATAAAACAGCCTTGAATAAAATCTTGGAGCAGATTTTGCTGTCAAGATAACAGTGAGGTTAATGGCACTTGCCGTTATTTATGGGTAACTGGTACAGCAACTTCAGGCGAGAAGCAGATGTGAAGTTATTTGTGAATAGCCAAACATTGCTGTCAGTTAACTTTGGGAAAATGGCATCTTGCTGTCTACCTCACTATTGAAATGCAATGAATGTCCTGAAGTTGCTGTATTTGTGTGGTTGGTGCGATCTAAATGCTCCACAGAAAGTTAAGTCTTGTCATTTCAAGCATAAGTATCCCTTTAATGATGTAATAATTGTTAATTATTGTCAATCTACCTTGCTGGCACTGAAAATAAGCTACTACAAGTGTGAAGTCTTTCAAGTATTGTAGATTTTAAAAATGTCAGATTTTAAATTTTGCATACTTTCTTACTTTTCCTTACTTTTTCTGTCCCTATACATTCAATCTTCTCTTTATTTCTCTATCTGTAGCTGATTTGATATTGAATTCACCCCCTTTAATTCTCTTTCTTTCTCAGTTCTTCCTGTGTTTATTTCCCAGTCCTTAAATCTCAATGGTTCAGGAGATACAAGATGTTCTGGCTGGAATTTTATGCCCCCCCCTCCAACAAGCAGGCTGGCGTCAGTGGTGGGTGTGCAAAATTGATTGGAAGATGGGGGTGGGTGGGGGGGGGGCCATTCCCAACTCCCCCCCGACCCTGCTGCAATTATATGCGGGGCGGCTGTGGCGACAAACAGCCCGCCTGCCCCAAGCCAATCAAGGACCTTAAGTAGCCAATTAACTGTCACGTAAGGGCCTCCTCCTGCCTGGTAAAACCAGGTGGCCTTCTTGCAGGCTAGGGGTGGGTGGGGGGTTCCTGATTGGGCACCCTGTGCCCCACAGAGGGCCACCCCTGAAGCCCCAACCATCCCCGAAGCCCCAACCGCCCCCAACCCTCAACACTCCTCCCCCACCTAATCGACTCTCCTTGCCTCACCAGGTCCCAGCCGATTGTCCCTGGCAAGGCCCTAAAAACTTACCTGAGTTCCGGGGCCATCCTTCCTGTTGCCTCTGATGGCTAGGTGTAGCCCCAGCAGTGGCCACTGCTCCTGCTGGCACTGCTGGGACTAAGAGCTGGCAGCCTGCTGATTGGCCGGCAGCTCCATTAGGTGGGACATCCTGCCTCAAGGAGGTGGAAGTCCGCCCAAGACCAATTAAGGGCCTGGGGAGTGAAAAGTCCCAGCCTGGCTCCCCAAGCCCAACAGAGGTGGGGTACCCCCCTGACTTTTCAGCTGGTGGGTGGGGTCTCCCGCCCAACGTCAAATTTCGGCCTGTTTCTGTTGCTGTGCCATTGTCAGCTTGCATTTTCAGGCTGCAGGGGCAAGTCTAACCAATTACAGATACTGTTAGATGCCCTGCTACAGCATATTATGGCCTAATATATCTGCACACACTTCCTGTCCAAATTTCTACATCCATCTTTATAATGGAAACTGTTTGTGTTAACTTGTCACGAGTAATTACATCTCTCACCAGTGGTGGTGGTATAGTGCTTCAGTTTTACACCTTCCAATTCCTCAAACTGTATGACTAAGAAACACCTATGCTTCAACAAACTTAAGAAATCTGGAACTTTAAAATGGTGCAGCTTCTTCTTCCTCCCCACCTTCTTTAAAAGCACTGGTCTCTTCATGTCTGTTAACACCTTTAGCTCATTCTTGGTTTGTAAAACTGATAACCTGTTCTCAACCTGCTACCCAAATCAGCCTCTGCAGCGGCTGCATCCCAGTCACAATCTGTAAATAATTCTCAGTGCCACTAATCCTCATCCTCACTGACTGACATCCTCCCACTGCAGGTCTGCTGCTCTGCAGCCCATTGAGGTATTTTTATAGATTTGAAAAATTGATTCATCATATTTTAATGCCATACACAAGTTCCATATTGGTAATAATTTCTTTGTTTATGTCAACGCAAGCTGAGTGATCTTTCATAAATAAAAAGAAAAAATGTTGGAAATACGCAGCAGGTCTGGCAGCATCTGTGGGGAGAGAAGCAGAGTTAACGTTTCAGGTCAGTGACCTTTCATCAGAACTGGCAAAGGTTAGAAATGTAATAGGTTTTAACCAATTAAAGTAGGGTGGGGCAAAAGATGACAAAAGGGAAAGTGTTGCTAGGACAGAGGATCACAGAGAATAACTGACCAGAAGGTCATGAAGCAAAGGCAAAGGGTGTGTTAATGGTGTGGTGAAATACAAAGCGTTAGTGCAGAGAGGGTGTTAAATGACAGAATAATGAACAGCCCTGGTCGAAAGCACAAACATGAAAAAAAGTGGGCAGGCACAGGGTAAAAAAATGATTGATGAAACAAACTTCAGTGATCATTCAACTTATTTGAATTTGCAATTGCTAACAGAAAAATTTGGAACAATTGCTGCTAATGTAACTCTAAATTTTAATTATGTTTTTGTTTGTTTGTTTACTTTTGTCCACTGCAGCAACATTTCGTAAACTAGAATGCATTTTATAGCATGTTAAACAGTGTTTGCACTCTATTGTGAGTAGCACACGTTATTGAGTCCTTTATCAGTCAGTATAATCTTTTTGTATCCTGAACATAATGGCTGCTGTTATGATGTTTTGGCTCCAGATTGTAAAGTACAGTTTATAATTTATGTTTTCAAGCCATTGAGACTATATAAAAGGCCTTGCCTCTTTTAATGAATTGTGTCGTTGCATTACATCTGTTTCTCTTGTATGATTTAGACGTTGATCTCCTTGCTCATATTTTCCTGGCAGTTTGATATAAAATATTAAAAAATGCAAGCTTTGTTTGACCCCTAGACTCATTTTAATATTAATGATAGAAAGCTGAACATGACTTAAAATTTTAAAACCCAGAATAGTTGTATACTGTTTAATTTAAACACGTTTGTTCATTTCTTTTAAGAATCCTCTTCACTGTAAGAGAAAGGCCAGATTTACAATCATTGGCTTCTTTGACGTCCATTTTCAGACTGCAACTGGAGATGTAAAAAGTATTTGGAAATTAAACCAATTCTCTGAAATGTTACCATATGCGAATCAGCAGAGCTGTTTTGGTTCATGGCGAATCAGCAATACACCCAGTCACACATGGATTGTTTCCTTCCTTTCTTGTTGCTGGTGTATGCAAGAAGAATCAGGTTGGATTTTGTTGCATTCGCATTTGACATAGCAAGTGACTTTTATAATAGGAGGATTGGATCGATTTAGAATCAATAAGTATGGAATTGCAGTACTGAATATGCGATCTTAGACACTCGAATCAGATAAGAAACAGGGAATAGCCTATCCAGAATGCTCTGCTGGAAGTTTGTCAAGCTGAACACTAATTGTAACTATGCACTGCTGCAGATGTTTATCCACTCTGTTATGAATTGCTGCAGCACCGTTTCTAAAGAAAGTCAACTCAATGGGTAAAAGGGATCACCAGTGAGAATGGCATAAAGAAACCATGGATTGCTTTCTCATCTTTACAAATTGGCAAAATGGTGTGCAGAGCATTTTTTCTTTGTTTTAACTGAAAGACATCGCCATATAATAAGCAGAACTGAAAAGTGTTGTAAGGAGATTGATGAACCTAAATGTACTTTCCCTTACTGAGTACCTTCTTGTCTATTGTAGGCTGGATAGAAGAAATGCTATCTTCAGCCTAGGTGATAAAGAAATACTTTCATTAGTTGCTTTAGTTACTGTTATTTATTCTCTGCTACTAATGTCTGTTTATTCTTTGGAATGGCAATCTGGATTTGCAGCCTTTGGGTTAGATTTTCAACTTGTCATCCAGGTGGAAAAATAACATTGCAGGTTGGCCATCTATTACAGAAACTGACCAATTTCCATTTTCCATTGTTAAAATGAGAATTGGGCAGTTTTGTTAATGGGCAGCCGATCTGCAACACCTATTTTCCGCCCAGATGGCAAGTTGAAAACCTTCCCCTTTATGATTGATGCCACCTCTTGTTTGTTGTGTGTAATTTTGCTTTGTGAGAACTCTTGTTGTCCATAGCAACAATTGTGCTGGTCAGGAAGAGTTTCTGAATGTGGTGAGACTCTCTGGATATTTTGAGTTAAGTTTAGATCATCCTTAAGTAGCCTCATAACTCAAAGGGTAGCTGCAATCTCGCAACCAGAGTTAGAGGCTGTGACTGTCAATTGAACTAAAATTGATCTTCGTGGACAAGTTTTATCCAAACACAGGCAGTTTCATCAGTTTAATCACTAGATTACTCTCTTTTGTGCAATAAGATTGGAGAAAAAAACAAATGGGAATGGTGTCATCCCACAGATGCTTTTAAGCTGCTTTTAACTAATTATAGAATTATGAAACTTAATCAGAGTCCTTGCGAACTGGTGATTCAGATCAATCTACTCAGCAGCTTCAGAAGGATAACATATAATTTAGATCCTAACCGCACAAAGAGGTATTGAAAAAAAGAGATCCATGTATGACCTCCATAACCTTCTTCTCCTCAAGGGGTAAGTTGGTGATTTTCAAACCTAAAGCCAAACTTCAACAGCAATTCTAATTAACCTCAGATTGTGACTATTTAATTCTTTTCCACTTTGTGGTCTTAAAGACACAGGCAAGTTAAACACATTTCCATGTTAACATCAAAATAACACTTTATGCATTGCATTCCATCATTTTTTGTCCTTATAAAACCGTCTATCTTTTGATGTACTGTGAACAACATCACAGGAGATCAGCTAACACATTTTTTTCAGTCTAACCATTGACAAACTTTTATTGGATAGATTTCTGGAAAAAAGGTCAATGGTAAATCTTTTAATGGGAAATTATCAGTTCCCAAAAAATGCAATGTTCCTAACACTAAGAACAAACAGGAAGTAAAATACAATAATTTTAGTTCATGAATAATGAAGTGACATCAAAACTGTTAGTAATACTAATCTGCTCAGCAATATCACTGTCTTCTTTGGCCTCCTTGTCTCGAGAGACAATGGGTAAGCGCCTGGAGGTGGTCAGTGGTTTGTGAAGCAGCACCTGGAGTGGCTATAAAGGCCAATTTTAGAGTGACAGACTCTTCCACAGGTGCTGCAGATAAGATTGGTTGTTGGGGCTGTTACACAGTTGGCTCTCTCCTTGCGCTTCTGTCTTTTTTCCTGCCAACTGCTAAGTCTCTTCGACTCGCCACGCTTTAGCCCCGCCTTTATGGTTGCCCGCCAGCTCTGGCGATCGCTGGCAACTGACTCCCACGACTTGTGATCAATGTCACAGGACTTCATGTCACGTTTGCAGACGTCTTTAAAGCGGAGACATGGACGGCCGGTGGGTCTGGTACCAGTGACGAGCTCGCTGTACAATTTGTCCTTGGGGATCCTGCCATCTTCCATGCGGCTCACGATGTCAAGCCATCTCAGGAGCCGCTGGCTTGGTAGGGTGTATATGCTGGGGATGTTGGCCGCCTCGAGGACTTCTGTGTTGGAGATACGGTCCTGCCACCTGATGCCAAAGATTCTCCGGAGGCAGCGAAGATGGAATGAATTGAGGCATCGCTCTTGGCTGACGTACGTTGTCCAGGCCTCGCTGCCGTAGAGCAAGGTACTGAGGACACAGGCTTGATACACTTGGACTTTTGTGTTCTGTGTCAGTGCGTCATTTTCCCACACTCTCTTGGCCAGTCTGGACATAGCAGAGGAAGCCTTTCCCATGCGCTTGTTTAATTCTGCATCGAGAGACAGGTTACTGGTGATAGTTGAGCCCAGGTAGGTGAACTCTTGAACCACTTCCAGAGTGTGGTCGCCGATATTGATGGATGGGGCATTTCTGACGTCCTGTTCCATGATGTTCGTTTTCTTGAGGCTGATGGTTAGGCCAAATTCATTGCAGGCAGCCGCAAACCTGTCGATGAGTCTCTGCAGGCACTCTTCAGTGTGAGATGTTAATGCAGCATCATCAGCAAAGAGGAGTTCCCTGATGAGGACTTTCCGTACTTTTGGTCTTCGCTTTTAGACGGGCAAGGTTGAACAACTTGCCCCCTGATCTTGTGTGGAGGAAAATTCCTTCTTCTGAAGACTTGAACGTATATGAGAGCAGCAGTGAGTAGAAGATCCCAAACAGTGTAGGTGCGAGAACACAGCCCTGTTTCATGCCACTCAGGATTGGAAAGGGGTCTGATGAGGCGCCGCTATGCTGAATTGTGCCTTTCATATTGTCATGGAATGAGGTGATGATACTTAGTAGCTTTGGTGGGCATCCAATCTTTTCTAGTAGTCTGAAGAGACCACATCTGCTGATGAGGTCAAAGGCTTTGATGAGATCAATGAAAGCAACGTAGAGGGGCATCTGTTGTTCACGAAATTTCTCCTGCAGCTGGCGAAGGGAGAACAGTATGTCAATGGTGGATCTCTCTGCTCAAAAGCCACACTGTGCCTCAGGGTAGACACGCTCAGCCAGCTTCTGGAGCTTGTTTAAGGCGACACGAGCGAAGACTTTCTCCACTATGCTGAGCAGGGAGATTCCACGTTAGTTGTTGCAGTCACTGCGGTCACCCTTGTTCTTATAGAGGGTGATGATATTGGCATCGCGCATGTCCTGTGGTATTGCACCCTCGTCCCAGCACAGGCAAAGCAGTTCATGCATTGCTGAAAGTATAGCAGGCTTGGCACTCTTGATGATTTCAGGGGTAATGCCGTCCTTCCCAGGGGCTTTTCCACTGGCTGGAGAATCAATGGCATCACTGAGTTCCGATTTTGTTGGGTGGACATCCATCTCATCCATGATTGGCAGAGACTGGGCTGCATTGAGGGCAGTCTCAGTGACAACATTCTCCCTGGAGTACAGTTCTAGGTAGTGTTCCACCCAGCGGTCCATTTGCTTGCATTGGTCAGTGATTGTGTCCCCTGATTTAGATTTGAGGGGGGCAATCTTCTTGATGGTTGGCCCAAAAGCTCTCTTAATGCCATCATACATTCCTCTGATATTTCCTGTGTCAGAGGCCAGCTGACTATGACTGCATAGGTGTTGCCAGTAGTCATTTACGCAGCGCCTGGCTGTTCTTTGTGCCGCGCTTCTGGCAGCTTTAAGTGCTACGGATGTTAACTCGCTGGGGGCTTTCTTGTAGTTCAACAGTGCGATGCGCTTAGCGGCTATGACAGGTTCCAGCTCTTCAATGTGAGATTGAAACCAGTCTGCATTCTGCTTCACACGATTGCCATAGGTGGTCATTGCTGAGTCATAGATGGCGTCTCTGATGTGGGCCCACTTGGTCCCTGCATCCCCTGTGGGAGTGTTTTGGAGGGCTCTTTCAAGTGAATTTAGAAACTTACGTAACAGCTGTGGATGAGAAATTCTGCTAGTGTTGATGCACGGGCAGCCCTTCTGCTTGGAGTGATGCAGCATCTTTGGTTTGAGGCTAACCTTGCTGCACACCAGGGAGTGGTCGGTGTCACAGTCCCCACTGTGGAAGCTGCGCATGATTTGAACGTTGCTTAAAGAGGCTCGCCTTGTGATAATGAGGTCCAGCTGGTGCCAACGACATGATCTTGGGTGCCTCCAAGAAACCTGGTGACAGGGTTTAGTGTGAAAGAATGAGTTGGTGATGCAGAGGTTATGATAGGTACACAACTCAAGCAGTCTCTGCCAATTCTCATTCATCCTTCCAATGCCAAAGCGCCCAAGGCAGGAGGGCCATGAGTCATGGTCGGCCCCAAGCCTGGCATTAAAGTCTCCCAGCAGGAATAGGTGCTCGATGTTGGGGATGCTACTAATGATATTGTGAAGTTCCTCATAGAACTGGTCTTTAGCTTCAGCTTTACTTTACAGCTTCACTGTAAGTACAACAAAAGTACATGTGTTGCCCAAGGTCATTGCACAAGGTAATCAGGGACAGGAATCAGTGTTTTTCTCTCACTGTTCTCTTGGAATTTGGTTCGTATTAATTTGTGCATAAATATACAACTCTGAAATGTGAGCTTGAGTCACACCAGATCGGTTCTTCAATTTTATGTGCTGAAGACCAGAAAAAAGACTTTCATGCATAAATGAAACTAAGCAGATAAATCAGATGAAACCTCTTGATGCTTGGGTACTTCTCACAAGGTACAGCCCATCCAAAATACAAATACTTGCTCTCTTAGAATTGGTTTCAATCTGTGATGTCCATGCAGTTCGATCATTTCCAATTGAGAAGCTGCTTCATTGGTAACCATTGGAGATTTCAAGCAAACTGCCTCTGCAGTAAATGGAAGAACCTAAATTCTCATCTGAAGTGTTTTCAAATCCAGATCTTTAAATGATTAAACAAACAACTATTTAAACCCCAGGAGAAGGGTTAAATAATACTTATAGGTACATGGATCTTCTGTCGTGTTAACATTTTCCAGAGCCCTAATCATGGATGAGTAGTTTGTCATTCCACATCTGCAACTGAGTCTGGAATAGCTTAAGATTACTTATAGAGGAAAACACACTTTGCAGGTTTTCAGATAACCACTTCATCTTTCAATTCCAGATTTACTTTGTCCAGATGCAGTAAATTGTCTGCTAGAAAGGTCTGTAGGTTCAGACTAAGCTTAACCATGTTCTTCCATGAACACTTTCACAGGATTGAGCAATTACAAAAGCAAGCAATCACACTCCTCTAAAAAGGCAGTATGATACACAGTGAAAGACAAGGCGCTGAAAAGAAATTTTCATCAGAGTGCTTCAATCAGATTTTTGAATTACCTGTTATTCAGTGCATAGGTTTCAATGTAGTTCACTATTTCCAAAACAATCTCCATGATAGGCTTCAAATTCAGGCTCTCTGGCACCAGCTGCTTCTGATCAATTATGCCATGGAATGTCCTGAATTCAGGAAAGCAGTCATCAGTTTTACAAGATCCCACTGCCCCACTATTAATCTTAGCATGGTTGCTGCCCCATCAGCAACAAAGGCAGTGAGTTTCTTGTAAAGACACCTAGGCAACGAAATTCAATAAGGCCCTAAATCGGATGTGGGGATCGTGATATATGATTAACCTGTGCCTGCAGCTTCCGATGCAGACAGCATTCAAATTTTGTGCTAGCTGCTCATTTAAATGATTGCTGCATGCAGCCAGTGCTAAGCACACTGCAGTGTGTCTGCACTCCTGAGCAGGGCTGCAAAATCGTAAGGAGGCTAGCACCGCTTAAATCTAGCCTGCATTACTTAGTCAACCCTCACCTCATAAAGGGAAGGTGCATTCTGGCTGCTGCAAGTGTTGGAACTGGTTGCTAAAGTGAGTGTGATGAAGACAAACACTGAATGATGGCACAACTTGGCAACGATGGGCCCAAGATTTTCTGACGTTACACTGAAGCCCTAGATTGAGGAAGTGCAGAGGAGGAGAGGTGTCATCTATCTGCAAGAGGCCAGGAGACCCTCCACATAAAATCTCAGAAGGCAGTGAGAGCAAATAGCTGGGGCGGTCAATGTCAGGAGTATAATCCTGAGGATTTGGATATAGTGCCGCAAGAAGTTCAATGACCTCACCAATTGGTGCATCGTCAAATGCCATATCCTACTAGCCTCACACGGTGCTAAATGCACCACAACCCATCATTCACCTACCAACAATGTCCATCAATCACAACTCAAGCCTAACATTATGCCTCACCCCACCTTCACTCAGTTATCTCTGCTGCAAGACTCACACCCACATCTCGCAGCTTACACACTGTCAACTATTCAACCAAGCAGACGCATCACCCAAATACATTGCAGCACACCCACTGACAAATTTCCCTCTCTCTCGCAGGACAAGATGGCGCACAACTAAGGGAACCACAAGATAGCCGGCAGGAACAAAAGTACACCTGCATGTCCTTATGTCCGTAGAAGAGATGTTCATCATCACTGAAGTAGCCATGAATGAGGCCGTGGTCAGCAGCAGAGCTGAAACCACTGAAGATGACAGTATCCTGATACCAATACCCCTTCTCACTTCCAACTTACCCTTATCCCACAATCTCTTCTGATTTAAAAACTGTAGATAGTGTAAGCACGTACCTCTTGCTTCCCCCCTCATCACAACCCTAACCTTCTGCCTTTTACCATGAATTGTGGCATATGTTTTGCTGAGTAGTGCAGGGCTCTTCCAGAGCGGTCCAGGCAACAGAAAGGTTACGTGAGCATCCAATGGTCTGCGAGATGACATTTTGTGTTGCAGAATGGCTTTCATTATATGTATACTGCCACAGGTGTGGTGTGTTGCATAGTGAAGTCATTAGCCAGATGGTCAGTGGATGGCCCTTGTTACCCTGTTGCCACCCTATGGTCTGTCCTGATGACTCAAATGCAGATGATACAGTGGACTGGCATACAATGCAGGCATCAAGACTGCTGCCAGAATACCAGGCATTGACCTGCTCATATGCTGCGTATGGTCACACACCAGTGATATCCAAACCTCAAGTTCAATGTTTTTTTGACACAGTTTCAAGCAGTTCTCCCTTCACAATAAGTCTTCAGGCACTGTATTCACAAACACTACAAACTGAGGCTTGCTGTCAACATCACAAGATTCATCCATTGTAAATATGCAGGCTTCTGCATGTAGTTGTGATTCAACATCACGATTTGGATCTTGAATCTGTGTTCTCCTGTGTGACTAGATAGTTGCAATCTAAAATATGTGTTTGCAGTGATTCTGATTTGGGGAGATTGGGTGAGAAGTTGGGCTTGTAGTGCCCGTTTTTTGGCCACTATGTGTGCCATTTTGGGTCCAAAATTATATCCGTGGTGTGCGTACACTTCTGGTGTGAAGTGTAGCAGACATCATCTTGGTGAAGGTGTCAGCACATGTGCAGTTAACATCCACCTGAAGTATGCAGAGCAAACAGATCATGATATCAGTCACTGTACAATGCTGTCACCAATAGGCCTTCCTCTTGGAGTAGAGCACAGCTGGAAGAATAAGCAAAGGCCACACAGAACAGGGCAAGCTGGTAGAAGCGGGAGGAGGAGGAGGAGGAAGGAGAGAAGGTCTCTCAGCAGGAGACCATATCTGGCCAAGGTGTTGAGGGAGCAATTCTCCGACCTGAAGCTTAGTGAGGAACAGTGTATCAGACGTTTGTGCTTCACTGAGGACATCCTCACTGAAATCTGCCATCTCCTGCAGCCACAACCACAACCTCATAGTTGGGCAAGGACCACATTGCCAGTGGCTGTGAAAGCGACCATGGCTATAAACTTTTTATGCATTTGGTTCCCTCCAAACGGGAGCTGGAGATACTTGCAACATCTTGCAGTTTTCAGTCCACTGTTGCATAAGGCAGATCAGTGAGGTTCTCTATTCAAAGAGAGATAACTTTGTTTCATTCCCTCTTGCCAGAAAACAGTAGTCAGAGTGAGCTTGAGAGTATGCCAGGATTGCAGGCTTCCTCATGGTGCAGTGTGCCATTGTCAGCACACACATTGCTGAGCGGGAACCACATGTCAACTCTGCCTTATACCACTCCCTCAACTCCCAGCTGCTGTGTGAACTTAGGCACAGAATCATGCAGGTCAATGCCTGGTATCCTGTCAGCAGTCATGATGCCTTCATTCTGCGGCAGTCCACTATGCCAGCTGCAATTCAACGAACATGGCAAACCAAGGGGCAACAAAGGTCATCTACTGACCGAATGGCTCCAGCCTCTGGGTTGTAACCCACACAAATATGTGCAGCATGCAAACAATGCTGCTGCAGGAAATGTGATACAGCTGATGATGGTCATGCTGAAGCAGCAACTCCGCTACCTGAAGGAGCCCTGCAGTACTCAGCTGAGCAGTACTCAAAATTCGTGGTTGTCTGCTGCATACTACAGAACCTTGCCATCATGAGGGGACAGCCCTTGCCACCAGCTGTTGGACAAAAAGCAGCGGAGCAGGTGCACGAGGAGGAGAAGGACAAGGAGGAGGCGGAAGAGAAGGAAGGGGAAGGGAAGTGGAAACCTGGACCGCTCCTTTCTGCCCGAGCTGTACATGAAGAACTCATTCAAGTGCGATACCAGTCATCTCAACCTCAATTCCCCATTCAGCCATTCACCAACAGTCACACACCTCTTACATTTCCTCTGTCAATGACCATCACAGCATTCGCTTGGCCATAATGCAAAAAGGAAAGCAACTACAAAATAAACATTCCAAACAAAATTTTTACAAATGAAATCATTCTATACTGCATACAAATGTCAATTAATCACCATTGCGCAGTGGCTGGTGGAAGGCTGCTGACTTTCAGTAGAGGAGACAGCAGATATTCTTGAAGGATGAGCTTGAGCAGCTCTGGGTCTAGAAGGCCTGGTTGTGGACTGCACCAACTTGGCAAAGGCGGCAGTCTGGGCTGGCTTGCTGACAGGCAACAGTAAAGGCACTGCTGGAGTGGCAGGGGGAGAGCAAGAATGCTGTCATCCTGAGAAAGCACAGCAGGTTTGTGTACCACAGTGCGACTGCAACTTCCCTGTTGGAGGACAGACCGCTGGACTGTTGTGACACCCTGCAAGCCCCTGTGAACACTGGCATCTGCAGCCACGGTGGAAGAAATCTGAGCTTGCATAGTAGCAAGCGTAGTTTGCATGAGAGCAGGCTGAGTTTACATGGCAGCAAGTTGACCTTGCATGGCAAAATTCGGAACTTCCACTGCAGCATTCAGACTTTTGGTGGGTTTTGCTTGTGCTGTAATAGAAGCTGCGACATCAGCAACAGACACTGCATCATGGAGGGGCTGCAGGTTATTTCATGGAGGTGGCCACTACTTGCATGCTGGAGAGGTTGGACTCCAAGCTTTGTGTGAAGCCCTGTGCCAAGTTGGTGCCAGACTCCTTCATACTCTATGACTCTGTTGGGCATTTTTTTTTATTCTTTCATGGAATGTAAGTGTTACTGGCAAGGGCAGCATTTGTTGCCCATCCCTAACTGCCCTTGAGAAGATAGTGCTGAGCAGCCTTCTTGAACCGCTGCCATCATAGAGTTATACAGCACAGAAACAGGTCCTTCAGCCCATCGTGTCTGTGCCAGCCATCAACCACCTATCTATTCTAATTCCATTTTCCAGCACTTGGCCCATAGCCTCATATGCAATGGCGTTTCAAGTGTTCATCTAAATACTTCTTAAATGTTATGAGGGTTCCTGCCTCTACCACCTCTTCAAGCAGTGCGTTCCAGATTCCAACCACCCTCTGGGTGAAAATTCTTTTCCCTCAAATCCCCTCTAAACCTCCTGCCCCTTACCTTAAATCTATGCCCCCTGGTTATTGACCCCTCCACTAAGGGAAAATGTTTCTTCCTATTTAACCTATCAATGCCCCTCATAATTTTGTATACCTCAATCAGGTCCCCCCTCAGCCTTCTCTGCTCTAAGGAAAACAACCCTATCCTATCCAGTCTCTCTTCATAGCTGAAATGCTCCAGTCCAGGCAACATCCTGGTGAATCTCCTCTGCACCCTCTCCAGTGCAATCACATCCTTCCTATAGTGTGGTGCCCAGAACTGTACACAGTATTTCAACTATGGCCTAACTAGTGTTTTATACAGCTCCATCATAACCTCTCTGCTCTTATACTCTATGCTTCGGCTAATAAAGGCAAGTATCTCATATGCCTTCCGAACCACCTTATCTACCTCTGCTGCTGCTTTCAGTGAACTATGGACAAGTACACCAAGGTCCCTCTGACCCTCTGCAGTCCATCTGGTGTGGGTACACCCACAGTGCTGTTAGGGAGGGAGTTCCAGGATTTTGACCCAGCGACAGTGAAGAAATGGTGATATATTTCCAAGTCAGGATGATGAGTGATTTGGAGGGAAACTTGCAGATGGTGGTGCTCCCATGCATCTGCTACCCTTATCCTTCTAGGTTGTAGAGTTTGTAGGTTTAGAAGGTGCTGTTGAAGGAGTCTGGCGAGTTGCAGTGCATCTTGTATATGGTACATACTGCTGCCACTGTGCGCTAGTAGTGGAGGGAGTGAATGTTTAAGATGGTGGGTAGGGTGCCAATCAAGCGGGCTGCTTTGTCCTGAATGTTGTCAAGCTTCTTGAGTGTTGGAGTGTCACTCATCTAGGCAAGTGGAGAGTATTCCATCACACTCCTGACTTGTGTATTGTATGTGGTGGACAGGCACTGGGGAGCCTATCAATATACCAAGGATTTCTTTGTGCATACCCATCAGCTTTCTTCCACAGAATGCCCCATCAAATTCCTCATCTGAATCGTCTGCAGCAGCACTTACCTGCAACCTTGCCCTCCAGCAAGCTGACACCTGTGCAACCTTGACCCCTGCCCTGGCCTCAGGCTGCTCATGTCCAGCGTCTTACCATGTACAGATCCCACCTCTAAGCTGCCCTCTAAATTACATGCAGTGCCAGTATCTGAGCTGGGGGCTATGAGTGTTGAGAGTGAGTGACGTCGTTTCTTCTTCATCACTGTCTTCCTGCTCTTCCACCTCCTCTTTCATCACTGCCTGACCAGGCTGCGATTCTTGGGTATCTGAAAGGAAAAAAGGCAGAAGGGTAGGGTTCTGATGAAAGGAGTGGGGGAAAGTAAGAGGTGCATGCTTAGACCATCTGCAGGTTGTAAATCAGAAGAGATTGTAGAATAAGGGAGAAGTGGGATATGAGAAGCAGGATTAGATTTGAGCCGACGGTCATCTGCAAAGTTTTCAGCCCAACTGCTGACCATGGCCTCAGTCATGGCTGCTCCAATGATGGTGAACACAGCCTCCTCCATGGACATAAGGGCATGCAGCCATGCCTGGCCCCTGCCAGTTAGTTTCTGCTGTCTCCACTTATGCTCCACCTTGTTCTGCAAGAGAGAGGGAAATGTGTCACTGATAGTGGTGCAATGTGTTTGGGTGATGTGGCTGCCTTAGTTGAATAGCTGGCAGTGCGTGCTAGATGTGAGTGTGAGGCTTACAGCAGTGCTAAGTGTGTGAGGGTGTGCTGAAGCATACAAATATCAGATGCGAGACATGATTGATAGAGATTCCTGGTAGGTGAGTGAGGGGCTTGTGCTGCATTGAACAGTGTGTGAGGCTAATGTTACAGTGGGTTCGATATGGCATTTAAAGATTCACTGACCTTGACCACTCGTGTGAAGTCAGTGAACTTCTTGTGGCACTGCCTCCAGGTTCTTAAGGCTAGATTCCTGGCATAGAATGCCACAGCTTTTTGCTCCCACTGGTTTCTGAGAATTTGTCTTGAGGGCTTCCTGGCCCCTGGGGGTTGATGACATCTCTCCCCTTCTGCATCTCCTCGACCAAGGCCTCTGGTGCAGTGTCAGAAAATCTTGGAGCTCACTCTTTGCCATGTTATGCCATTGTTATGTCTTTCGCACGTCAAACTCACTTTTATTATGGCTTCCAGCACCTGCTCCTGCCAAAATGCTGTTAAGAGGTGCAAGCTTGCTTTAAGTCGTACTGCCTACATCAGAAACAATGGGTACAGGTAAAGCAAGCATCTCAATCCCTGTGCCCGCTTTCAGTTTTTAACAAATTTCGCAGCCCAAGAGCTTCAGGAGTTAAAAAAATACTTTTAGTTTAAGAGTGTAAACAAACCGGGTCATAATTAGAGTGTACTGGTTTGCATTTTTTTCTCTCAAATATATTGACTAAGACTCAGGGTGTTAGGAAATCATCAAAACATACATAACAATCAGAAAAATCTTCTGTTGCTGAGTAAAATGTGCATTTTCACATCATTCTGATATAGCAAATGGTAAATGTCACTCAGGTTGAAATCTCTCTCCATATCTTTCACAGTTTCAAATTGCTGGAGAACCTACTTATTTATTATCTTTGACCTATTCAATGTGGCATTCAAATTTTGATTAGAATTTCTGGTCCCTGACAAATAATGCCTTCTTGGACTAAGATGTTGAAGGTATTTTTCAAAATGCAAATTAGACTGAATTGTCAATGTTAAGTTTACATGCAGAGACCAATATTATTTTATCAGTAGATTTGACGGGCTGGCGGGCAGCCATAAAGACAGGGCTAAAATGTGGCGAGTCGAAGAGACTTAGTAGTTGGCAGGAAAAAAGACAGAGGCGCAAGGGGAGAGCCAACTGTGCAACAGCCCCGACAAACAAATTTCTCTGCAGCACCTGTGGAAGAGCTTGTCACTCTAGAATTGGCCTTTATAGCCACTCCAGGCGCTGCTTCACAAACCACTGACCACCTCCAGGCACGTATCCATTGTCTCTCGAGATAAGGAGGCCCAAAAGAAAGAAAAGAAAAGATCTGACACATCTTTGTTTTGCTGCAAAACAATAATCACCTAACACATAGGGCAGGCAGTGGCGTAGTGATATTATCACTGGACTAGTAACCCAGAGACCCATGGTATTGATCTGGAGACATGGGTTCGAATCCCACCACAGCAGAAAGTGGAATTTGAATTTAATTAATAAATCTGGAATTAAAAGCTAATCTAATGATGGAACCATTGTCGATTGTTGTAAAAACCCATCTGATTCACTAATGTCCTTTAGGGAAGGAAATCTGCTGTCCTTACCTGGTCTGGCCGACATGTGACTCCAGACCCACAGCAATGTGGTTAACTCTTACATGCCCTCTGAAATGGCCTAGCAAGTCACTCAGTTATACATAACCGTTACAAAGTCAATAAAAAGGAATGAAACCGGACGGACCACACGGCATCGACCTTGGCACCGGAAACGACAACGGCAAGCCCAGCCCTGTCAACCCTGCAAAGTCCTCCTTACTAACATCTGGGGGCTTGTGCCAAAGTTGGGAGAGCTGTCCCACAGACTAGTCAAGCAACAGCCTGACATAGTCATACTCACAGAATCATATCTTACAGACAATGTCCCAGACACTGCAATCACTATCCCTGGGTATGTCCTGTCCCACCAGCAGGACTGACCGAGCAGAGGTGGTGGAACAGTGGTCTACAGTAGGGAGGGAGTTGCCCTGGGAGTCCTCAACATCGACTCCGGACCCCATGAAATCTCATGGCATCAGGTCAAACATGAGCAAAGTAACCTCCTACTGATTACCACCTACCGCCCTCCCTCAGCTGATGAGTCAGTACTCCTCCATGTTGAACACCACCTGGAGGAAGCACTGAGGGTGGCAAGGGCAGAAAATGTACTTTGGGTGGGGGACTTCAATGTCCATCACCAAGAGTGGCTCGGTAGCGCCACTACTGACCGAGCTGGCCGAATACTAAAGGACATAGCTGCTAGACTGAGTCTACACAGGTGGTGGGGGAACCAACACGAGGGAAAAACTTGCTTGACCTTGTCCTCACCAATTTGCCTGCCGCAGATGCTTCTGTCCATGACTGTATTGGTAGGACTGACCACCGCACAGTCCTTGTGGAGACGAAGTCCCACCTTCACATTGAGGATACCCTCCATCGTGTTGTGTGGCACTATCACTATGCCAAATGGGATAGATTTCAAACAGATCAAGCAATGCAAAACTGGGCATCCGTGAGGCGCTATGGGCCATCAGCAGCAGCAGAATTGTACTCAAACACAATCTGTAACCTCATGGCCCGGCATATCCCCCACTCTACCATTACCATCAAGCCAGGAGACCAACCCTGGTTCAATGAAGAGTGCAGGAGGACATGCCAGGAGCAGTGCCAGGCATACCTCAAAATGGGGTGTCAACCTGGTGAAGCTACAACCCAGGACTACTTGCATGCCAAACTGTATAAGCAGCATGCAATAGACTGAGCTAAGCGATCCCATAACCAACGGATCAGATCTAAGCTCTGCAGTCCTGCCACATCCAGTCGTGAATGGTGGTGGACAATTAAACAACTAACTGGAGGAGGTGGCTCCACAAATATCCCCATCCTCAATGATGTGGGAGCCCAGCACATCAGAGCGAAAGACAAGGCAGAAGCATTTGCAACAATTTTCAGCCAGAAGTGCCGAGTTGATGATCCATCTCGGCCTCCTCCTGAAGTCCCCAGCATTACAGATGCCAGACTTCAGCCAATTAGATTCACTCCGTGTGATATCAAGAAACGACTGAAGGCACTGGATACTGCAAAGGCTATGGGTTCTGACAATATTCCGGCAATAGTACTGAAGACCTGTGCTCCACAACTTGCCACACCCCTGGCCAAACTGTTCCAGTATAACTACAACACTGGCATCTACTCGGCAATGTGGAAAATTGCCCAGGTATGTCCTGTACACAAAAAGCAGGACAAGTCCAACCTGGCCAATTACTGCCCCATCAGTCTACTCTCAATCATCAGTAAAGTGATGGAAGGTGTCATCAACAGTGCCATCAAGCAGCACTTGCTTAGCAATAACCTGCTCAGTGATGCTCAGTTTGGGTTTCGCCAGGGCCACTCAGCTCCTGACCTCACTAAAGCCTTGGTTCAAACATGGACAAAAGAGCTGAACTCAAGAGGTGAGGTGAGAGTGACTGCCCTTGACATCAAGGCAGCATTTGACTGAGTATAGCATCAAGGAGCCCTAGCAAAACTGGAGTTAATGGGAATCAGGAGGAAAACTCTGCTGGTTGAAGTCATAATTAACGCAAAGGAAGATGGCTGTGGTTGTTGACGGTCAATCATCTGAGCTCCAAGACATCACTGCAGGAGTTTCTCAGGGTAGTGTCCTGGGCTCAAACAATCTTCAGCTGCTTCATCAAATACCTCCCTTCAAACACAAGGTCAGAAGTGGGGATGTTCGCTGATGATTGCACAATGTTCAGCACCATTCGTGACTCCTCCAATACTGAAGCAGTCCATGTAGAAATGCAGCAAGACCTGGGCAATATCCAGGCTTGGGCTGATAAGTGGCTTGTAACATTTGCACCACACAAGTGCCAGGCAATGACCATCTCCAACAAGAGTGAATCTAACCATCTCCCCTTGACATTCAATGGCATTACCATCGCTGAATCCCCCACCATCAACATCCTAGGGGCTACCATTGATCAGAAACTGAACTGGAGTAGCCATATAAATACCGTGGCTACAAGAGCAGGTCAGAGGCTAGGACTCCTGCGGCGAGTAACTCACGTCATGACTCCCCAAAGCTTGCCCACCATCTACAAGGCACAAGTCAGGAGTGTGATGGAATATTCTCCACTTGCCTAGATGGGTGCAGATCCAACAACATTCAAGAAGCTCGACACCATCCAGAACAAAGCAGCCGCTTGATTGGCACACCATCCACAAACATTCACTCCCTCCACCACCGACGCACAGTGGCAGCAGCATGTACCATCTACAAGATGCACTGCAGCAATGCACCAAAGCTCCTTAAACAGCACCTTCCAAACCTGCGACCTCTACCACCTCGAAGAACACGAGCAGCAGATGCATAGGAACATCACCACCTGCAAGTTTCCCTCCAAGCCACGCACCATTCTGACTTGGAACTATATCGCCGTTCCTTCACTGTCGCTGGGTCAAAATCCTGGAACTCCCTTCCTAACAGCACTGTGGCTGTACCTACCTCACATGGACTGCAGCGGTTCAAGAAGGCAGCTCACTACCACCTTCTCAAGGGCAATTAGAGATGGGCAATAAATGTTGGCATAGCCAGTGATGCCCACATCCCATGAATGAATAAAAAAAAAATCTCATTCCGAAAGAAGTAAAGGCCTGGATTTTGCAGTAAGTGGTGAATGAATAGTGTGAGCCATTCATTATTCTTTCACTTTCCCACATACTTTTTCTGGTCTTTTGCACTGGAACTTGAAGTAATTATACATTCATTTTGGTGCATCATTCTTTACAGGAGATCTGGGGCCTATGTGAATAGGGCAAGCAAACTGTGCACCTTCTTAACCAATCAGATTGAAGAATTATTACTTAGGCATGCAAAGCCTGAAACAGGAAGTGTATGTTGGAATATTTAATTCAATGTCACATAATGTACAGAAAGCAAAATAAAGAGAAGGAAAGAAAGGATTAGAAGAGTGGTATGACTGAGGTGGGAGAAGTGCACTTTTTTGCGTTCCACTTCTCCACAGGTCACAACATATATTTAAATGTTTATCCAGTTACCGATACGGTCAATCACAGACTCTTTTTTTATCCCAGAATAAAATACACTAACCAGGTTTCTTTAATAAACAACAAAATTATCAGTTTATTATAAAACAAGACTTGACCAGTAATAAAGAAAAGCATTAACATACAGACTGAAATATGAAAGTTCCTTTTTTACCTTAGCCACTCACTCACTCACTCACTCACTCATTCACTCATTCACTCACTCACTCACTCACTCACTCACTCACACACACCGGTTAACTGATAAATAGAGATTTTCTCTTTGGAACCCTGTTACAAAAAAAAAGAAATCTTTGACCAAAATGCCTGCTAATTCTTGAAGAAAAAAAGAGAAGATATGGAAAGATGTAAGTTGTCCCTTTTTGGTTTGGCATTTCAAATACGCGTAGATGGCTGTCACCGGGATCTTTCGATAACAGTTCTTTTCAGACGACATTGAAGATCCATTTGGCAGGCTTCCCAGGAGAAATGCAGAAACCAAGGTTTCTGACAGGCTGTTCATGAGAAATGCAGCATCAGTTTCTTTATTTCTTACACTTGATTCTCAATGAGATGGAAGAGGATGCTGATGGTGACTGCTCTCTTGGCTGTTTTTTCTCCAACTGCCTTCAAAACAGTTCACACCCCAACACACTGCCCAAAGCGAAACAAAAACAATATCTTGAGTCAAGCCTCCTGACTCCTATAAATCGTCGCCTGTCACTTCTCTGTAAACATCTTCTCCAAGTCAAAAAAACTCCTGCTGGACATTTATCTGATGACAGGCGACTTACAATAAGGGTTGTTTACAAATCAAGTCCAAAAGACCTTCTGATGACCTCTTTTAATGACCCTAGTGAAAAAACATCCATGGAATCCTTTTCAGTTTTCCCAAATAAAACAATGTCCATAATTCTAAAATACATGAATCCTCAAATAAAATACTTAACAAAAAATATAGAAGCAACGTCATAACAAGCGTTAAGAAACAGAAAGCAAAAGTTTAAAAAATATATATTTTTTTTAATCTCCAACAATTATTAAAATGTGCAGGAATAAGACTCCACACTTGTAAAAACAAAAGTTACCTTTCATTGCCAAAGAGGTTGTTTGGCAGTAATTGAGACTTATCATGTCATGACAAATTTATTCACACTAGAATGGGCAAGCCCTTACTTTTTCTGGCAAGTTTAACAGGTATCTATCATGGAAGGACCACAACATCATGCCCTTCCATGTGTTTCAATTCCGAATCTGTCGGCAAAATACAATTGGAGCGCAACTTCTGGAGGAACAGGGCAACTTGTTAGCAATTTTCTGATCTCCAGGTTTAACCACGCATGTGCAGTCACGGAATTCACTGTCTGATTTACTATTCAATAACAGCACTGATAGCCTCACCGCTATTTTTACTGCAAAATCAATGTCATATGATTCATCTTTTTGAAGAGGAAACTTGTCCATTAATAATATGTTACAATCTGTGACCTTGTTATGCTCTGATTTTTGTCCCTAGTGATATAAAATCATGCTATGAATATATTATTTTTATTTTTCAATTTAAAACAAGATCTGGTTTGGTATCCTATTGCTTATGATAACGAGGGGGCATTGTGAAGGGGGAGGGTGAACAGCCAGAGGTTGTGGTACACATCGGTACCAATGACATAGGCAGGAAGAGTGATGAGGTTCTGCAGCGGGAGTTTAGGGAGTTAGGTAGTAAGTTTAAAAAACAGGAGCTCCAGGGCAGTAATCTCTGGATTACTCCCTGTGCCACGTGCCAGTGAGGCTAGAAATAGGAAGATAGTGCAGCTAAACACGTGGCTGAGCAGCTGGTGTAGAAGGGAGGGTTTCAGATATCTGGACCATTGGGCTCTCTTCAGGGACAGATAGGACCTGCACAAGAAGGACGGGTTGCATCTAAACTGGAGGGGCACTAATATCCTGGCTGCAAAGGTTTGCTAGCATCACTCGGGAGGGTTTAAACTAGTGTGGCAGGGGGGTGGGAATCAGAGCAGTAGGACAGCTAGTGAAATAAATGGGGAGGACATAGTAAATAAGGTCAGTAGGACTAAGAGGAAGAGCAGGCAGGGAGATGTTGCTGAGCACAGCTAGACTGGTGGTCTGAAGTGCATTTGTTTCAATGTGAGAAGTATAACAGGTAAGGCAGATGAACTTAGAGCTTGGATTAGGACTTGGAAATATGATGTTGTTGTTATTACAGAAACTTGATTGAGGGAAGGGCAGGATTGGCAGCTAAATGTTCCAGGCTTTAGAAGCTTCAGGCGGGATAGAGGGGAATGTAAAAGGGGTGGGGGAGTTGCATTACTGGTTAAGGAGAATGTCACAGCTGTACGGCGGGAGGACAACTCAGAGGGGTCATGCAGCGAGGCAATATGGGTGGAGCTCAGGAATAAGACGGGTGCAGTCACAATGTTGGGGGTTTACTACAGGCCTCCCAACAGCCAGCGAGTTGTAGAGGAGCAGATATGTAGACAGATTTTGGAAAGATGTAAAGGGAACAGGGTTGTGGTGGTGGGTGATTTTAACTTCCACTATATTGACTGGGACTCGCTTAGTGCTAGGGGCTTGGATGGGGCAGAATTTGTGAGGAGCATCCAGGAGGGCTTCTTGAAACAGTATGTAGATAGTCCAACTAGGGATGGGGCCATTCTGGACCTGGTATTGGGGAATGAGCCCGGCCAGGTGGTCGAAGTTTCAGTAGGGGAGCATTTCGGGAGCAATGACCATAATTCCATAAGTTTTAAGCTACTTGTGGATAAGGATAAGAGTAGACCTCGGGTGAAGGTGCTAAATTGGGGAAAGGCTAATTATAACAATATTAGGCAGGAACTGAAGAATTTAGATTGGGGGCGACGGTTTGAGGGTAAATCAACATCTGACATGTGGGAGTCTTTCAAACGTCAACTGAGTAGAATCCAGGACCCACATGTTCCTGTGAGGAAGAAAGACAAGTTTGGCAAGTTTCGGGAAGCTTGGATAACACGGGATATTGTGAGCCTAGTCAAAAAGAAAAAGGAAGCATTTGTAAGGGCTGGAAGGCTAGGAACAAACGAAGCACTTGAGGAAGATAACGACTAAAGGAACTTAAGCAAGGAGTTAGGAGGGCTAAAAGGGGTCATGAAAAGTCATTGGCAAACAGGATTAAGGAAAATCCCAAGGCCTTTTATACATATATAAAGAGCAAGAGGGTAACCAGGCAAAAGGTTGGCCCACTCAAGGACAGAGATGGGAATCTATGCGTGGAGCCAGAGGAAATGGGTGAGGTGCTAAATGAGTACTTTACATCAGTATTCGCCAAGGAGAAGGACTTGGTGGACGATGAGCCTAGGGAAGGGAGTGCAGATAGTCTCAGTCATCTCATTATCAAAAAGGAGGAGGCGTTGGGTGTCTTGCAAAGCATTAAGGTAGATAAGTCCCCAGGGCCTAATGGGATCTACCCTAGAATACTGAGGGAGGCAAGGGAAGAAATTGCTGGGGCCTTGACAGAAATCTTTGCATCCTCATTGGCTACAGGTGAGGTCCCAGAGGACTGAAGAATAGCCAATGTTGTTACTTTGTTTAAGAAGGGTGGCAAGGATAATCCAGGAAATTATAGGTCGTTGAGCCTTACGTCAGTGGTAGGGAAACTATTGGAGAGGATTCTTCGGGACAGGATTTATTCCCATTTGGAAACAAACGAACTTATTAGCGAGAGACAGCATGGTTTTGTGAAGGGGAGGTCATGTCTTACTAATTTGATTGAGTTTTTTGAGGAAGTGACGAAGATGATTGATGAGGGAAGAGCAGTGGATGTTGTCAATATGGACTTTAGTAAAGCCTTTGACAAGGTCCCGCATGGCAGACTGGTGCAAAAGGTGAAGTCACACGGGATCAGAGGTGAGCTGGCAAGATGGATACAGAACTGGCTCAGTCACAGAAGACCGAGGGTAACAGTGGATAGGTGTTTTTCTGAATGGAGGGATATGACTAGTGGTGTTCCGCAGGGATCAGTGCTGGGACCTTTGCTGTTTGTAGTATATATAAATGATTTGGAGGAAAATGTAACTGGTCTGATTAGTAAGTTTGCGGACGACACAAAGGTTGGTGGAGTTGCGGATAATGATGAGGATTGTCAGAGGATACAGCAGGATGTAGATCGGATGGAGACTTGGGCGGAGAAATGGCAGATGGAGTTTAATCCGGACAAATGTGAGGTAATGCATTTTGGAAGGTCTAATGCAGGTGGGAGGTATACAGTAAATGGCAGAACCCTTAGGAGTATTGACAGGCAGAGAGATCTGGGCGTACAGGTCCACAGGTCACTGAAAGTGGCAACGCAGGTGGATAAGGTAGTCAAGATGGCATACAGCATGCTTGCCTTCATCGGTCGGGGCATAGAGTATAAAAATTGGCAAGTCATGTTGCAGCTGTACAGAACCTTAGTTAGGCCACACTTAGAATATTGCGTGCAATTCTGGTCGCCACACTACCAGAAGGACGTGGAGGCTTTGGAGAGGGTACAGAGGAGGTTTACCAGGATGTTGCCTGGTCTGGAGGGCATTAGCTATGAGGAGAGGTTGGAAAAACTCGGATTGTTTTCACTGGAACAACGAAGGTGGAGGGGCGACATGATAGAGGTTTACAAATTTATGAGGGGCATGGACAGAGTGGATAGTCAGAAGCTTTTTCCCAGGGTGGAAGAGTCAGTTACTAGGGGACATAGGTTTAAGGTGCGAGGGGCAAAGTTTAGAGGGGATGTGCGAGGCAAGCTTTTTACACAGAGGGTGGTGAGTGCCTGGAACTTGCTGTCAGAGGAGGTGGTGGAAGCAGATACGATAGCGATGTTTAAGAGATATCTTGACAAATATATGAATAGGAAGGGAATAGAGGGATATGGGCCCCGGAAGTGCAGAAGGTGTTAGTTTAGGCAGGCATCAAGATCGGCGCAGGCTTGGAGGGCCGAATGGCCTGTTCCTGTGCTGTACTGTTCTTTGTTCTTTGTTCTTTGAGATGTATCCCAGGCTGTTATGTGAGGCAAAGGAGGAGACAGCAGGGGCTCTGACACAAATTTTCAACTCTCCTCTGGCCACAGGATGGTGCCAGAGGACCGGAGGACAGCGAATGTGGTACCTTTATTCAAGAAGAGTAGCAGGGATAAACCAAGTAATTACAGGCCAGTGAGTCTAACATCAGTGGTAGGGAAACTATTGGAAAAAATTCTGAGGGACAGGATTAATCTCCACTTGGAGAGGTAGGGATTAATCAAGGATAGTCAGCATGGCATTGTGAGGGGGAGATCATGTCTAACAAACTTGATTGAATTTTTCGAGTAGGTGACTAGATGTATAGATGTGAGTAAAGCAGTTGATGTAGTCTACATGGACTTCAGTAAGGCTTTAGATAAGGTCCAGCATGGGAGGTTGCTTAAGAAGGTAAGAGCCCATGGAATCCAGGGCAACTTGGCAAAGTGGATCCAGAATTAGCTTCATGGCAGGAGGCAGAGGGTGATGGTTGAGGGTTGTTTTTGCGATTGGAACCCTGTGACCAGTGGTTTACCGCAGGGATTGGTGCTGGGACCTTTGCTGTTTGTAGTGTACATTAATGATTTTGACGTGAGTATAGGAGGTATGATCCGTAAGTTTGCAGATGACATGAAAATTGGTGGTGTCGTAAATAGTGATGAGGAAAGTCTTAGATTACAGGACGATATAGATGGGCTGATAAGATGGGCAGAGCAGTGGCAAATGGAATTTAATCCTGAAAAGTGTGAGGTGATGCATTTTGGGAGGACTAACAAGGCAAGGGAATACACAATGGGTGGTGGGACCCTAGGCAGTACAGAGGGGCCTTGGTGTACTTGTCCATAATTCACTGAAGACAGCAGCACAGGTAGATAAGGTGGTTTGGAAGACACATGAGACACTTGCCTTTATTAACTGAGGCACAGAATATAAGAGCAGGGAGGTTATGATGGAGCTGTATAAAATACTAGTTAGGCCACAGCTGAAGTACTGTGTACAGTTCTGGGCACCACACTATAGGAAGGATGTGATTTCACTGGAGAGGGTGCAAAGGAGATTTACCAGGATGTTACCTGGGATGGAGTATTTCAGCTATCAAGAGAGACTGGATAGGATAGGGTTGTTTTCATTAGAGCAGAGAAGGCTGAGGGGGGACCTGATTGAGGTATCCAAAATTATGAGGGGCATTGATAGGTTAAATAGGAAGAAACTTTTTTCCCTTAGCAGAGGGGTCAATAACCAGGGAGCATAGATTTAACGTAAGGGGCAGGAGGTTTAGAGGGGATTTAAGGATTTTCTTTTCACCCAGAGGGTGGTTGGAATCTGGAACACACTACCTGAAGGAGTGGTAGAGGCAGGAACCCTCACAACATTTAAGAAGTATTTAGATGAGCACTTGAAATGCCATAGCATACAAGGCTACGGGCCAAGTGCTGGAAAATGGGATTGGAATAGATAGGTGGTTGATGGCCAGCACAGACACGATGGGCTGAAGGACCTCTTTCTGTGTTGTATGACTCTATGACTGCAGCGGTTCAGGAAGGCCGCTCACCACCATCTTCTCAAGGGCAATTAGGGATGGTCAACAAATGCTGCCCTTGCCAGCAACACTTACATCCCATGAAAGAACATTTCAGCTATGAAGAGAGACTGGATAGGTTAGGGTTATTTCCCTTTGAGCAGAGAAGGCTGAGGGGAGACCTGATAAAGGTATACAAAATTATGAGGGGGTAGATAGGAAGAAACGTTTTCCCTTGGCGGGTGTGTCAATAACCAAGGGGCATAGATTTAAGGTAAGGGGCAGGAGGTTTCGAGGGGATTTGAGGAAAGATTTTTTCACCCAGAGGGTGGTTGGAATCTGGAACACACTGCCTGAAGGAGTGGTAGAGGCAGGAACCCTCACAACATTTAAGAAGTATTTAGATGAGCACTTGAAATACCATAGCATAGAAGACTACTGGCCAAGTGCTGGAAAATGGGCTTAGAGTAGATCGGTGCTTGATGGCCAGCATAGACACGATGGGCTGAAGGGCCTGTTTCTGTGCTGTATAACTCTGGACTCTATGAATCTATGACTAACCCATTACAGTACTATTGATTTGCTTATCGAAAGCCCTTTTATTGCTCATTATGCTATTTGCTCATTTTCTCTCATTCTTCCTTTTCACCCTTCCAATCTCAATTCTTACATCCCTCCCATTTTGCCCAGCTTTTATTTTTATTACCTTCCCTGAAGCACCAAATGCTCATCTGTTCCTTTTCAAATGTGCTCTAATCTCCCTGTTCATCCCTGGAACCTCAGATTTTAATGCATTCTTTTTTCCATCATGGAATGTGCCTGATTTGTGCTCTCTTCACCTCCAGTTTAAAAAGTTCCCATTGCTGATCTTTGGATCTATTTGCAATTTCTTCTGTCCATTTGATCTGACTAGGTGCCTTTTTTAAAATCTTGCTATCGCTTGCTTTTCTCTAGTCACGTACAGTTTCTTAAGTGTTCCTCTGCTTCATTACACAGAACCAGGCCAAGCAGTTACATTTCAGTTACTATAAAAGCAAAATACTGTGGTTGCTGGAAATCTGAACTATAAACTCAAGATGCTGGAAATACTCACTAGGTCAGGAAGCATCTGTGGAGAGAGAAAAATTTCAGGTCAGTGACCTTTCATCAGAACTGGAAACAGACATGTAATAGCTTTTAAGCAAGTACAGGTGCAGGGAGGGCATGGGGGTAGGGGAGGAAAGACAAAAAGGGAAGGTCTGTAATAGGGTGGAAGGCAGAACTGATTAAATGAACAGCAGAATCATTACCAGTACCTGCTGTCCAAAAAATGGGGGGACAAAGTTATGATTTGAAATTGGTGAACATGATTCTGGAAGGTTGTAAAGTGCCAAATTGAAAGATAATGTGTTGTTTTTCAAGCTTCCATTGAAATTTATTGGAACATTGTAGGAGGTCAAGGACAGAGATGTCAGAATGGAAGTGGGACAGAGAATTAACATGATAAACGAACAGAAGCTCCGTGTCACGCAGGCAGACTGAGTGGAGGTGTTCCACAAAACAGTCACCCCATCTGCATTTAGTCTCCTCAGTGTAGAGGAGACTGCATCATCAAGAGCAAATTCAGTATTCTTAATTGAAAGAAGTACGGTAAATTGATGTTTCACCTAGAAGGAGTGTTGGAGCCCTTGATGTTGGGAAGAGTCAGAGATAAGCCATGTGAAGGTGAGGGAGGGGTGAAAATCTGAAGCAAAGTTGTCTCCCTTGTCTCTCCTTCCACCCTCCCTTGTCATCCAATCATATCTTGTCTATAAATCCATAATTTTCTCATTTGGCCCTTGCTGTCTGAACCTCAATACCCAACTTAAACATAAGAGTTTGTCAAACAGCAGAGTAACTATTCAAGGTTCCACTACCAGCACAGCTGGTGCCAAGTGTGAGTCAAAGAATTGAAGTATTTCCAATTGCTAAACATGTAGTATAAATGCAAATTATTGTTCTTGTTAAATAATTTATTCATTTGTTCAAATTGTGCTGCAGGAATCTCTTAATCAGTGTGCTGAGAATTTAAAATGGGTTATTACCTCTGTTGAAATAGTGGACAGGGGGATTTCATGTGCCGCACCCACTTCAAGGCCAATATAGCCTTCCTTAGGTGCAATGCCCAGAACTGAACGCAGTATTGCCAATGGATTCTAACCAGAGCTCTGTACAGCTATAACTTCCAAGTTCATTTATCCAATCCTTCTTAAATAATGGAATGATATTGACAGTTTTCTGATCCAAGGGGACAATTCCTAAATTGAGATATTTTTGGAAGATCATGTCTCACACACCTACAATTTCCTCACCCACTTCTTTTAATACCCTGGGGTACTAATCTAATTAGTTATTCCATTATCATTTTTTAAAAACTTATATTGAATCTAGTCCATTCCTCCCCCTAATTGATTTTTCGTGTTCCTTGTATCTCTGGTGTTTTATCCTCATCCTCTGCTGTAAAGACCAATACAAAGTAACTATTTAGTAAATCTGCCACTTCCTGATTTCCAATTACAATATCATCTGGGTCTGCCATTAAGGAGCCCTCATTACTCTAAGCCACTCTCTTTCTGCTAATATATTTGCAAAAATGTTGAGTGTTGTTCTTAGTATTCCTCTTGAGCGTTTTCTCATTTTTCCTTTTTGTAACTCTTATAACTTTCTTTATATTCCTTTGCTGTTCTTCATATCTCTCCCAGTTTACAAGATCTCTGCTGTTCTTTGTCTTTACATAAGCCCTTCCTTGTACTTTTATACTATCTTTCACTTCTCTTGTTGACCAAGGTTGTTTAATTCCACAACTAGAGCTTCAGAAGTAGGTATGGGTCTTGTACTGCACCAAATACATTTTGAACACCTCCTACTGTTTATCCATAGATTTATCCATTAACAGTTCTGCCCAGTTTATGTCGGTCAATTCCTGCCTCATCCCACCAGCCTCACCTATATTTAGAATCTTGGTTCATGACTCACCCTTCTCCCTCTCAAACCTAATATTGAATTTTGTCATATTACAGGCACTGTTTCCTTCCACTTAGATTATTGACTGATTCAAGCTCATTATTCATTACTAGGTCTAAAATAGCCTGTTTTCTTATTGGTTAAAGAACATATTGTTCCAGAAAAGTGTGCTGAATATACCCAAGAAATTTGCTGCCTTTGGGATTCAAGCTGTTTTGATTCCTCCAGTCTCTGTGAAAGTTAACGTCTCCCAATATAACTACTTAATTTTGCAACAAACTTCTCTGATCTCCACGTTTATGTATCCTGCTACTTTATCATTGCTGTCTGGAGGTCTATAATCTATGCATCCTCTCCAACTATCAACAGTTTCCAATCTAAAGTCCAGGAACATGCCATTGCTCATAACCATGCTCTACATCTCCCTTTTCAAATCCAGAGCACCCAAACTGCACAAATCAGCATCACCAAGTGTTTGACTGGAATCATGTCTCACTGTCCCTCCTCATCCTCTCCACTGCCTTTGATACCGCTGCCATTTCTGTTCTCATTGACCTTCTGTCCTTCACATTCCACCTTTGTGACACTGCCTGTCTGGTCCCACTCTTCTATGTTGCACTGTTACATTACTTCCAATGGTTTCCTCTATACCTCTGGGGTAGCCCACGTTTTCATCGTTGGCCTACTTCTCTTCATCATTTACATTTATTCTTTGGTGATAATTTCTGGAAGCCTGGGATCACTTTTCACATGCATTCTGGCAACACCCAACTCCACTTCATGGTTGTTGCCACTATCTCCAGCTGCCTATGAAACATTAAGATTGGATAAGTCAAAATCTCCCTCCAATTTTAAGTTGGCAGTTCAGCTCCCATGAAGACCTACACATCTCATCTCAATTCCATTTACATCCTCAGATTTCACATCAGGCTAGAGCCAGCAATGTGGACCCTTGGTGTATTGCTTGACTCTAAGCTTAGCTTCCTCTCTGACATCTGATCCATCACCAAGATTACTTTCTAGCAACAAAAAAGAAAAGAAAACCTTGCTTTTATATAGTGCCTTTCACAACCTCAGGACGTCCCAAAGCCTTTTAGAGCCAATGAAGTATTTTTGAAGTGTAGGAAACGCAGCAGCCAATTTATACACAGCAAGCTCCCACAAACAGCACTATGATAATCACCGGGTAATCTATTTTTAATGATGTTGATTGAGGGATAACTCCCCTGCACTTCAAAATAACACTATAGGGTCTTTTGCATTCACTTTTGAGGGTAGACAGGACCTCGGTTTAATGTCTCATCTGAAAGATGACACCCTCGACAGTGCAGAATTCCCTCAGTACTGCACTGGAGTGTCAGCCTCGATGCTCCATAACTTTACCCAGCTCTGTCCCTACCTATCCCTCTCTGCAGCTGAAACCTTAATCAATGTATTCATCACCCCACACCTGTACTTCTCCAATGCTCTCCTTGCTGGCCTTCCCCTACCGTTCATGAAGTAAGAGTCATCCAGAATGACACAGCCCATGCCCTCACCGACACTAAGGCCTGCACCCCATCACCACTGTTCGCACCAAGTTCCACTGGCTTCCCATGTCCCAAAGAATTGACCAAGCTTCTCATCCTCACCTTCAAATCTCTCCACCATCTGCACCCACACCAGTAGCGACTCCTTTAGCCATCTTGCCCTGCCATCTGGCATGTCCATGCCTGGCAACTCCACCTTTCTAACTCCCTTTTTGATTTCAAAACCTCCTTGAGGTCTCCCTTTCAACTGTCCTTCTGTCCCTTCTTGACATTTTGCATCTTTCCCCTAGCTCAGTTTCCACTCACTATCCACCATCCTGTAAAGCACTTTCAGATAATTGGGGCAATATTTTACTTCGGCAGTAATACAATACGGGCAATAGCGAATCAGCACTTTGTATGTTTTACACCTCACCTGATTTTCACCCTCATTAAGTAGAAAGATCGATATTACACTAGTGAACATCCTCCAGTAATGCTTATAGTGAGTCATAATGATGGGAACGATATGCAATGTATTATTTTGTAATACCAGATTCCATCAGCTTTATTAAAATCCTTAGCAACTTTAAGGCATTAAATAAAACACAAAATTGAAAATCTACTAGGAAAACCCATTGATCAACCAATACTGGACTGCACGAGCTGCTAGTTTAATACCAATAACTGAAAAATCAATTTCAATACTTATATCTCCATCCAAACTGTATTTACCTGACTCTCAGGACAGGGAATTGAACCTGTTGGAAGCAGGCTTCAATACTGCTACTGTCACAAGATCTAAGATTAAAAAATATTATAAACTAGTTTTTGGGTTGGGCTGAAAGTTTTATTATTTTTAATAACTATTTTAAAATGTTGTCTTGAAATGATTCACTTAATAGTTTAAACATAGACTGGCCCCATGCAACCATTATAAACAGCATGGTAACAGGGCATTTGGAAAACCACAACATGATCAGACAGAGACAGCATGGTTTTATGAAAGGAAAGTCTGGCTGTCAAATCTATTCAAGTTTTTTATGGGTGTAATTATCAAAGTGGATAAGGGGGAACCAGTGGATGTTGTGTATTTGGATTGTCAGAAGGCATTTGATAAGGTGCCGCACAAGAGGTTGTTACTCAGGATGAGGGCTCATGGTATTGGGGGTAATATATTAGCTTGGATTGAGGACTATTTAAAAGACAGAGAAGTGACAGTCTGAATAAACAGGTCATTTTGGGGATGGCAGGGTGTAATTAGTGGGATGCCGTAAGGATCAAGTGAATGGGTCACAGCTGTTCACAATCTATATCAATGACTTAGATGGGGGGACTGAGCATAATGTATCCAAGCTTGCTGATGATGCAAACTAGGAGGAAGTAAACTGAGAGGAGGTTAGGTGATTGGCCAAGTAGGTGACAGATGGAGTATAATATGGTGAAGTGTGAAATCATCCACTTTGGTAGGAAGAATGGAAAAGCAGAATATTTGTTAAAAGATGAGAGTCTCGTAAATGTTGGTATGCAGAGGGATTTGTCTGTCCTTGCTCACAAATCACAAAGTTAACATGCAGATACAGCAAATAATTAGCAAGGCAAATTGTATGTTAGCATTTATTGCAAGGGGGTTGGAGTATTAGAGTAAGGAAGTCTTGCTGCTTTGGTGAGAGCACACCTGGAGTACTGTGAACAGTTTTGGTCTCCATACCGAAGAAAGGATATACTTTCCTTAGAAGGAGTGCAACAAAGGTTCACTAGATTGATTCCTGGGATGAGTGGGCGGTCCTACAAGGAGAGGTTAAATGGATTGGGTTTATATTCTCTGGATTTGGAGAGGTGATCTCATTGAAATGTATAAAGTTCTTAGAGGGCTTGATAGGGTAGATGCTGAGAAGCTGTTTCCCCCGGCTGGAAAATCTAGATGTAAGGGTCATAGTCTTAGGATAAGGAAGAGCAATTACAAATCCAACAACAGGTATCTCTATCTCTATCACTCTCCCCCTCACTCCAGGTGAGGGAAAAAACACTTTATTCTCTGTACCACAATCTTAGATCTTCTTTTAAAGATTTAGAAGTAGGGCAAAGCCTGGAATGCATAAATTTAGGTAAGACGGATACAGTCTTCTGAAACTGACCTAGGTAAATTGAATGGTGAGGGCAATGTTACCCATGCCACCACCATATGCAAGAATCAAGACCAGTAAAGACTAGGGAGAGAGTGGATAGTAAAGGGCAAATCTGCGCAATTAGTATAGATGAGCAGCATGGACAGAGTGGATAGTCAGAAGCTTTTTCCCAGGGTGGAAGAGTCAGTTACTAGGGGACATAGGTTTAAGGTGCGAGGGGCAAAGTTTAGAGGGGATGTGTGAGGCAAGTTCTTTACACAGAGGGTGGTGAGTGCCTGGAACTTGCTGCCGGGGGAGATGGTGGAAGCAGGTACGATAATGACGTTTAAGAGGCATCTTGACAAATACATGAATAGGATAGGAATAGAGGGATATGGTCCCCGGAAGTGCAGAAGGTTTTAGTTTAGGCAGGCATCAAGATTGGCACAGGCTTGGAGGGCCGAATGGCCTGTTCCTGTGCTGTACTGTTCTTTGTTCTTTTATGAGAGAGCTGGTTCAAGGAACAGTTGTAGGGTGTTGAGCAGCACACAAGATCACTGTAAGCAGCAGGAACCAATCCAACTCAGTCCAGCAAACCTTGATGGAGGGGTTATGAAGGTTGTTTGGAGCAGAGGCAGCTTCCGCAAGAGGCAAGCAGAGCAGGGATCATTCAGCAGGGATCCACTGGAGCCAGCAGGGGTGGATCACAGCTGGACAAACAGTGAGTGAAGAATCCCAGGAGAACAGTCCTAAAGTCAGAAGAAAAATGGGATTCAGCCCCAGAGAAAGTAGCCTCCTGCCCAGGACCCAGTACAACAGCAGAGCTGGCAAGCTAGCTTAAAGGAAAGGGTTAATCAGCATAGTAGCAGAATTCTGCTGCTGCTTTAAAGGATTTGATATTGTAGTGATGTTGCCTTTTAACTTTTCTTTGTTAATTATATTAGTATGATTCTTAAATTGTAATATCTTAAAATAACTAATTGATGCTACAATTGTACAGCTACAGAGCAATTCTAAGATGTTTTTAATATTCTTGAGTGAATTAATCACCTGATGGAGAGTGTACCTTAATAAGGTAAGCTAATTGAACATGTGCCAATGTGTGCTAAGCCCAATCCTAACAGAACAGCAATGACTGATATGAGTTGCAAAGACATCAGAGTTATTCCTGCAGAAGAAAACATCTGTATTAAGCATTTTAGCCTAGAATTTGGTTGGTGCCATGTTCATTTTTCAGAAGCAAAACAGGTGCCTAATCATCCAATATGATGGATGGCACATGCGACTCATTCTACACTGGAAGTAAAGCCACTTGCCATATTGGATCAGGCTGCACTGTCGGCATTCATAGCACCTACTAGAAACATGGTAAACATTGATGAAAATATTTAAATTGGGGTCCTATACTTTAGAAAATTTAATTCTGAGTTCTGAAATGTAGGGCTGGATTTTAAGATTGTGATGAGGGGAAGTCCGGTCGAGCGCAGGAAACCCGAAATCAGTACCTTTTTAATCCAGCTACTGCATTACCTTACGACTTCCCAGTTTCCCAGCCAATTAGCATCATCGGGCATGATGCCGACCCACATAACACGATTTCAACTCTAGTATTTAAAGAGACTCCAAGCAAACAATTTGAAAGTGTTTGGAGTTCGGAGAAAAAGAGCAGGACGTGCCAGAATGGAATCCAAAAGGCCAAAGGCTGTGCCTTGGTTTCAGTGACACCTTTCTCAATATTGTCACGAATGTGCTATGTCAAATGTTGAGTTTTTTAAATCTACCAACTGGAAACCGGAATTAAATTTAAAAAGAAAAGAAACAGATCAAAGGTGACTTTATTAGCAGCTAAGATGGCCACCCCAATATGCATCACTATACTCCACATTCCAATGCATTGAGGTGAAGACGAATTGTCAGCCCAGTCCCAGCAAGAACAATGACCCGGGGAATCTGAGTGAATTACTTATTCTGTTTCCATTAGCAAAATATTAAGCCATCATCTGGACATAAAACTGGTGGAGACAAACCACTCAAACCTAATCACTTGAACAATGGGACCCTGGTTGTGAGGGGGAATTCGTAGACATGAACTGATTAAGTTGCAAGAGGGAATACACACTGGTAACCACCATGTTGAATAACCGGGTGACAGCCATATGACAGGCCCACCATCTGTGTGCTTAAGCTGGTGTTTTCTCTGCAGCAATCAGACAAGCAGCTAGACATCAACAAGAGAAGACCCAAGTGGGGTCTCTCCTCCCTCTCACTCCCCAATTCACCCTGCAAACTTTAAACCCTATCTTCTGGTCATAACCACCTAGGCATATCAATGCCGCAGACAGAGACCCTTGGAAGGAAAGCATCCGCATCTCTGTCTCCAGAAGAATCATTGAATCAACCGTCCACATCTTCAAACCAGAAGCCTCAACAGTACCGAATTCAGCCTGAAGCCAGCTGATTAGCCAACCTCCATAGACTGTATATAACTTTTTATTTCTCTGGACTCTCATTTGACCAATCTGTCCTTCCCCACTCTGTAACCTTTGTCTGTGTGTGTGTGTGTGTGTTTGAGAAAGTTGGAGCATAGTTTATTATTTTACTTAGATCAGTATAAGTACCATAAAACTAACCTTTTTTGTTGTTAAACCCAAGAGAATCTGTCCGATTGGTTCTTTTTATGATCACAGCACATAAATAGTTAAACACTCACTGAATTGGCAAGTATATCCACTTTAAAAAAGAATTAAACCTGTTGTGGACAAACAAGGAGAGGGACACGAAGGAACCCTTCGACGACTCCTCATCTGATCATAACAATGTGTTGCTGGGGGCTGTGAGGAGCCAGAGGGATATATTGTTCCCTTGCAACAGGATGAAGAAACCGGCTGGGGACACCAAGAAGACATAGTTGGAGGTCAGCAGTCGCAGCGTGGTGCCACACCCCTGGATACAATGTAGGAAATGACTCAATAATTAAGCTGGGCAAAAAAAATGAGAGCAATGGTACAGTCACCCACATCCTGAAGTGTAAATCACCCCAATCCCTCACTCTGCCTTCTCAAGCCTACTCCAGCACATCACTGCTCGCACCAACTTACCTTGCAGGTACATCCATCCCTCTCTGTCTATGTAGTTCCTCATATCCTCAATTTTCCATCCACCACTGACACTCACCCTCATCCATATGCAATGTCATGCCTCTCCCTCATTGTCACCCTGAACAAATGCTCTTCATCCATCTGTTCAACACGTGCCACTCTCACTCATAGATGTCTTCCTCCTTGCAGGAGAAGACAGCGCAGATCATGAAGGAGAGGCAGAGAACCAGAGATGGTCCTCCAGCCATCTGAGAACTGACAGCTGCAGAGGAGGCAGCACTGGACATCAGCAAATTCGCAGTGTGTCTGACCCAGAACTGGGGAAATGGGGGCATCCCAACTACCTGGTGACAGAATTAAGTATCAGATTGCCATATGGTATACAATACTTATTCATGTGGACTTGATGTCAACCGTCAGTGAAATATGATCATGTGCATAATGACAACATCAAACATTATTATGTTGACAGAACTTATTTATGTATTTTATCTCCCAGTGGGCCTTCACATGTCCTGCAGGTGATGATCCAGGTTGCCGCTGCCAACAACAACTCCTCAAAGGAGATCAAACGCTCTGACGGTGTACCATCAAAGGACTTATGCAGACCATGCACAAGCTCAGATACTCACAGATATTCACACTTCGGTGGGACCAATAAGGCAGTTAGTTGGGTTTTCATCTGGTGCCACATACATCACAAGTGAGAAAGAGCAGATGGTGAAGTCAGGGACACCAGTGGAGAGTCCATGTCAGAAGGTGCAGGACACTCCAAGCTCTGCTGAGCTGGATACAGATGCTGTACTTCAGGGGCCAGCAACGGACAGGATACTTTGGGATTAGCAACAGAGTGCAATGTACTGGCAGGCGTTCTAGCCGCACTGTATGCTTACAGAGAGATTGGAGGAGTCCATCTCAAGCATGAGTGGCATGAGCTCTCAGGCCTTTGTGATGATATCTTCCTCCATGGAAAGATTGCCCCCCCACCGCACCCCCCCCCCCCCCCCCCCCGGCTTGGAACATCAAATGCAGCAATTACATGAGTGAATACAGACATTCACCAATGGCTTGCACACTATGAATCCCACCTTAAATAGGATGAATGATACCCTAGCCTTGTCTGTTCATCATCCCGCTGATATGCAGCAAAGTCTTCTCCAGCTCATTGCTAGCAGGGAAGTGCAGAGTCCCAGTGGACCATGAGTGGGATGATGGGGAAAGCAGACGTGGAATTAGGAACTGCGCTCAAAGCACTTTCACTTCTCACCCCACTCCCGTGCAATCAGTATCTGACATGCTGCCTCGTGTCCCGATGGCTGAGTCTGCCCCTAGTGCCAGTGGGACAGTCTTTGGCAGGGCCTTCAGAGGTTCCAAACCCCGGAGCACATTGGCCAAGAGCATCTCAGCAATCAGGGCAGGGATCTGAGCAGTCTGCCTTTACCTCTGCTGAAGCCATTACAGCTCATAGAACTGCTCGGAAAAGGAAGAGAAAAGATTTGTATTTGCACAAGGATATGCACATAGATGAGTTAGACAATGTAGAATGTTAAGGTTTGTTTTATATGTGAGCCACACAAATATAATTATCTTGTACTACTTTTCTGTCTTGTCCATTCTTGGTTGCTGGTTGACAAATGGCCTTTCCAATTGTGTGTGATGAATGTGAAGACATGAATTGATGCCGAGGTAATGGGGGCTGCAAAAGGGAGGCTTGGTTGTTTGTCGGACTGCTTTGTGCTAGCGGTAATGTTGGGCGGAGGGTTGTGCGGTGGGAAGGGGGTGAAAAAGTAGCATTTGTATCTGATTGTTAGATGGCTGCATTGGTGGAACCTAAGTGAATCTTGCAATAATAAGGGCATCCTGGACAGCAACAAGCCCACCACTGCTGGTGAATTGGCCATATCACCTTCCTCCCCCGTTCCTCCCCTACTCCTCCTCTCACTCTCTCTGCTGCCCATTTTCCTCCTCCTCCTCTGAATTTTCTGAAGAGGACCTGCACTCTGCACCTTGTTCCTCCTGCAGGTCCAAACCTCGCTGCTGCACATGTTGTGCAGAGCATAGCACACCACAACCATTCTGGAGAACCTGGCTGGTGTGTACTGAAGGGCAGCTCCAGGTCTGTCCAGACACCTGAAGCACATCTTCAGCATGCTGATGTCTTGTTCAGTGACACATCTGGTCCAAACCTCATTGTATTGCACCTAAGCCTCATTCCTTGGGTTTTTGAGAGGTGTCATCAACAACATTTTAAATGGGTATCCCTTGTCTCCGAGCAGCCAGTCAGTAACACTGCTCCCAAGTGCAAAAAGATCAGGGACGGTGGACTGCCCACAGGGCAAAAACATGATGGCAGCTTCCCAGGAATCTTGTGTGTGCACCTACGTAAAGATCTTTTTGTGGTTGCACACCAGCTGTATACCAGTTGATGGAGTGGAAACCTTTGCACTTGATGAATACTCCTAGGTCATAGTCATAGAGATACAGCACTGAAACAGGCCCTTCGGCCCACTGAGTCTGTGCCAACCAACAACCACCCATTTATACTAACCCTACAGTAATCCCATATTCCCTACCTACACTAGGGGCAATTTACAATGGCCAATTTACCTATCAACCTGCAAGTCTTTGGCTGTGGGAGGAAACCGGAGTACCCGACGAAAACCCACGTGGTCACAACGAGAACTTGCAAACTCCACACAGGCAGTACCCAGAATCGAACCCGGGTCGCTGGAGCTGTGAGGCTGCAGTGCTAACCACTGCGCCACTGTGCCACTGTGCCGCCCATCTGGAGATGCCTTAATTGTTACATATGTACAGTTGATGATGCCCTGTACCTGTGGAAAGCCAGCCAGAGCAGCAAACCTGAGCACCCACTCATTCTGACTGGTATCATTGCAGGCAGAATTGACATAATTGCTGATCCTGGTAAAGACACCACCGATCACCTATCTTATGCATTTGTGTGCCACTAACTGAGAGATCTTGCAAATATCTCCGGCACAGCCCTGGTAGGTTCCAGGGGCAAAAAAGGCTAAGGTGGTGGTGAATTTGATAGCCATTGGTAAAGCGTGGTCACCAGGTCCAGTTGACAGCAGGTCTTATTCCAGCAGGCTGCAGGTGTCTGCCACTACCTGATGTGACACCCTGAGCCTCCTGAGACATTAGAGTTCCGACAAAGTTTATTCTCTGCCTGTAGAGACTGTGTGCTGGGTCTGGCCTCCTGTGAGCTGCACCTCTCCACTGATCCCCTGTCTCCTATAGTGCTGCAGGCCTGTGAGCAGCAAGCTGCAGCTACTGCAGTTTCTGTTGCTCCTGCTGCTGATGCAACTCATTGGTGGTGTTAATGCTGCTGGTGGTCATTATTGGAGGTCAAAAGGATGTCTAAGCAGCACCCATGCTGATATGATAAATAGGAGCACCAAACCCCCAAAGTGTAGATGACACCTCCAAAGTGTATAAGGCAACCTCTTCGCACAAGTACTATGAACAAGCCTGACACACAATCATGTAAGAATGTAGCTGTGAGTACTGAGTGCTTATTGGGATATTCCCCTGACATAGCCTCAGCCCCCTTAATTCTATCCTTCCATTGTCTTCTTACAAATTCCCTCTCGCAACCAGGGTCCCATTGTTCAAGTGTCTGAGAATTTGTCTGGCTTGAACTTGATTACAGAAGATTCATGGGGATGTACTCCTGATTTGGTTTAGTCCCTACAAGGGGTTAAAGTCATAAATCACTTCAGTGATTTGTAGGCCCTGATGGGAGTGAGCATGGAGGCTGGTATGCCAGTTTCCCGGCTCCATCCTGCCCAGGGCCATTTTTCTGGAGATGGGACGGAGGGGTGCGGCAGGGCTACGTGCCAGCATGTGAGGTTCCCCCTTCACAATGGTGGCCTGGCTGCATGGTCTATTTTTTTGTTTTAAAGTTAAAAAAGTTGGAGAAAGGGCATCTTCATCTTGGGGCGCCCTCTCTTTCACTTACCTTGAAAGGCAATGTCTGCTCCTTCCAAGCTGAATGGCCTCCTATTGCCCCACCCCCCCCCCCCCCCCCTCACCAGCTTCGAGAGCTCACCATCACCTTTAATTGTATGGTGAGCTCACCCTCTGGCCACTAATTGACCAATTCTGGGAAAATCACAGCTGAGTAACTGTTCCCCACACAGTGCAGGCTTCTGACCTCATTTGAGCATGACAAGAGGGTCCTGAAGCCTGTAGGGAAAATCCTGCCCATAGTTTCTTGGTCATATTGTCTAGAAATTGAAAGAAATGAGTTTACCTTACCTCCCAAGATCTTTCTAAATCATTCTGTGCTAATTCAATTCCATGTATTGTAATATGAACCATATTGTTTTTACCCATGTGTAGTACTTTATAGTTATCATTTTCAAATTTAATTTGCCATTTCTCTAGCCACCTGCATAACTGATCTAAATTCTGTAAAAGTTTAATTGCATCCTCTCTGCTCTCACGATTTTTCCCGTTGTCAACAAATTTGACAAACTCAGACAATTTTGGAATCTGGAAAATTTATGTGGATGAGAAACAATAAACATTGATGCACTGACCCATGGTAGCACTCCACTCAACACCTTCTCCCAGTCTGACATTATACCTCTCACAAATGCTTTCTGTTTACTTCTCAAATTATAAATTAATGAGTAATGAAACTATGCAAGATTTATGAACAACTTCCTCATAAGTGAAATAATCTGAGTATTGCTAGTCTATCCCAATCCAAATATTACTTCTTTCACCAGTGCCCTAGTCAACTAAAATAAATATTTATTTTTCAACTCTGTGCAGGAGGCTAAATATGTAAAGTCTACTTCAATTTGTTATCAACTGTACAGTGGAAAATTGACACCTTTGGCTCCAATCTTGACAGGAATGGGTTAACCAATGGGGAGGTGGAGTCTTAGTTGGGAAATCTGGTGTTTCCCCAGATGCTGTGGAGTTTTGACTTCACAGGGGTGTAATTTTCCTTTCTATAGGTTCCCTGCCCAGGTACGTCGCGTGCATTGGGGTTGTTTGCCAGATCCCAAACCCTAAGGGAGGAGGCAGTGGGGGCTGATCCGACAGGGCGGGGGGTGGCGTGGGGGTGCTGCAAGGGGAGTTCTGATCTGAAACCCAGGTATTTCACTGTGTGGTTGGACAGGGCACTCTGATTGCAGTGGGTAAATGCTTGGGAGGAAGGAGGAAGCAATCCTTCTCCTCCAGACTCGCAAGCATTGCTGTAAAGGCACTTACCTTCTCCCTAAAGCTGTCCTCGCCTCCCTTCATATGCTGGATTTCCTGAGGTCTGGGATATCTGGCCAGCCAGGGTTAAACATAAAAACCTAGTTGAATCTGAGACTTCCAGCCTCATTAAACTATTTAAATTTCCAACCTGTACCCAGAAGTCAGTGGGTAGGAGGTGGCTTGAGGTCGGGATTGAATAATTTAAAGTTTTAACATCCCATCTGACCCCAACCCACCTGTTTTCTTTTGGGCGGGGGGTTAAGATTCGGCCCTTTACTTCTACAAATTTGCACAGCGGATCATGAGTGTGTTATTGCTGTTATCAAGCAGTTGCAGGATGTTGATCAGTAGCAGCAGCAGGTAGAGAGTGCTAGGTCTAGTCATCATGCTATCACAGTATTGCATGTGGTCATTTTATCAGCATTTACATCATGACAGTAGTTTCGGTGTAAAATAAATTGACTTCACACTAATGCTAAAGCTGCAATCTTAATCTGGATTCAGGGTCCAACCTGATTTGGGAATAAAATGGACTGAGACTAAGGCAGATTTAGGGGATTACTGTAAGCCCCAAAAAGGGTGGATTTGGGTTGGATGTGATACTGAAATGTAAAAAAACTTCAGAACCCAATCCATCTCGAATCTGCCAACTTCAGGTTTTAACACAATTGTCACACATTTAAATATTTTAATGAGGTTGGGTGTTTCAGATTTTATTTCTGTTTCAGGTTTAATGCTGGCCATGTAAGTTTCCCAGGCCTCAGGAAACTCGGCAGCTATAGGGAAGCGAGGACAGCTGCATGGAACAGCTAAGTACCTTTCCAGCACTGCTTGTGGGCCAGGATAAGCAGGAGTGCTTCCCCTGGTCCACCAAGTTAACCTGTAAACCTTCTCCCTGACTGAGCCATCCCCCTGCAATCCCCAACTCTTTCCCTACGGTCACCGGCTCTCCCCTGCAATGACCGACCCGTCCTCGCAATCATTTACTCTCCTGCGATCACCAACTCCCCGCGATCACTAACTTTCCCCACATTGCCATCTCTCCCTTTGATCTCTCACAAATCTCCATCATCCCTGATTCCCCACCATTTCTCTCTCTGATCTCTCTTTGACCATACCTTCAATCTCTCTCCAATGTCTCCATCTCCCCCCACCCCACCCCCACCCTCCCCCCTGGTCTCTCCTTGACCACCCCACCCCATGTCTGTCCAGGATCTCTCTCCAATCTACCGCATTCACACACGACCCTCCTAATCACGCTGTACTCAACCCTCCACCCCAACCTTCCCCCACCCCCCCAACAATCTGTATCGCGAGCAGCAAGAATCCTACCTGCCCCTGGGTTGCGGCCTCTGCTGCAGTATTCACCGCTCAATAGGGAGCCAAAACTGTCCAACAGGCTGGCTTCCTGGCAAGGAACCTGTTTTAAAAAAAAACATGCACAGAGTTAGAAGTCCACGGTGTTCGAGACCTCTTCCACCTCACTTGAAAATCCCACTCCAGTAAATACCCAGGCCTTATTCAGCATTAGATTGAGCCCTGAATCTGAAATTACACTACAACTTCCCAGCATCTGTCTGACGTTTCACATCAGTGCTATCGTTGTCATCTAAATACGGCTATAGAAAATAACAGGTCTGCTCCAAAAATTGATTTTCCTTTCCACAATACATAACTTGATAAAGCCTACATTTAGATAGTCAAACACTATTTTATAATAGAGACTTTTCTTCCTAAATTTCGAATATAATTGGATCACAAATCAATATTAATTCCAATAGCATTGGTCCAAAAGTCATGTTTTCCAGCTCTTTCCCCTATAAGCCAATTAAAACCTCTGCAGTTCTTGGTGCAAAGCTGAGAATTGGCATTAATAAAACATTGCTTAGAGAGAGGAAGAGAATGATAAGTGCAGTTACATGCTTATTTGCTGAACAGCAAGAGCAAAACAAAAACAAAACTCGAGACAGATATAAAATTAATTTTAACCTGTCACACTCCAATCAATGGCTAAATGGTTAATCAGGAGAAAGAAATTATAGTTTGAGATGAAGCTAGTTAGAAATGTAAAAACAGCAAGAGTTTCTACAGGTATTTAATGAGGAATAGAGTAGGTAAAGTGAGTGTTGGTCCTCTAGTGAGTGAGAATGAGGAGTTAATAGTAGATAGTAAGGAAATGGTGATTCAAATGAACAAATATCTTCACTATAGAGGATGCAAAAACATTCCAGTAATAGCTGTAAATCAGGAGGCGGAAAGAAGAGAGGAGCTTGGTGAAATTACAATCACCAGGGAAACGGTACTGAGCAAACTGATGGTGTTGTGGACTGAAAAGTCCCCGGGTCCTGATGGGCTTCATCCTAGGGTCTTAAAAGAGGTGGCGAATAAGGTAGTAGATGTGCTGGTGTTAATTTTTCAAATTTGTCTAGATTCTGGAAAAGTTCCATCAGACTGGCAAGTAGCAAATATAACCCCTCTATTCAAGAAGGAGGGGGACATAAAACAGGTAACTATAGGCCAGTTAGCTTGATGTCTGTCATGGGAAAGGTGTTAAAATTGATCATTAAGGAGGCTATAGTTGGGCACTGAGGAAAACTGAGATAATTGAGAATAGTCAGCATGGTTTTGTGAAAGGGAAATCATATTTAACCAATTTATTGGAGTTCTTTGAAGGAGTAACATGTACTTTGGATAAAGGCGAGCCCGTTGACGTACTGTACTTGGATTTCCAGACAGCATTTGACAAGGTGCCACATAAAAGGTTTTGAGCAAAGTAGGAGTTCGTGTGTAGGGGGTAACATATGAGCATGGATAGAAGATTGGCAGAGACTATGCATAAACGGGTCCTTTTCTGATTGGCAGGATGTGATGAGTGGAGTCCCGCAGGTGTCTGTGCTTTTTACAATTCATATCAATGACTTAGATGAGGGGTGCGATGACTTGGTAGCTAAATTTACAAATGACACAAAGATAGGTAGGAAAGTATGTTGTGAAGAAGACATAAGGAGGTTGCAGACCGATATAGATAGGTTGAGTGAGTTGGCAAAAATCTGGCTGATGGAGTATAATGTGGGAAAATGTGAAGTTGTTTACTTTAGCAGGAAGAATAAAAAAGCAGAGTATTACTTAAATGGAGAAAGACTGCAGAATTCCGAGGTGCAGAGGGATCTAGGTGTTCTAGTGCATGAGTCACAAAAAGTTAGTATGCAGGTACAGCAAGTCATAAAGAAGGCTCGTGGAATGCTATCTTTTATTACGAGAGAAATTGAAAATAAAAGCAAGGATGTTCTGCTTCAGTTATACAGGGCATTGGTGAGACCACATCTCGAATAATGTGTGCAGTTTTGGTCTCCTTAGTTAAGGAAGGATGTGAATGCGTTGGAGGTGGTTCAGAAGAGGTTTACTAGATTGATACCTGGAATAAGCGAGTTGTCTTATGAGGAACAATTGGACAGACTGGGCTTATTTTCACTGGCGTTTAGAAGAGTGAAGGGAAATTTGATTGAAGTATATAAGATCCAGAAAGGTCTTGACAAGGTGGATGTGGAAAGGATGTTTCCTCTTGTTGGTGAGGCCAGAACTGAGGGGCACTGTTTTAAAATTAGGGGTCACCCTTTTAGGACAGAGATGAGGAGAAATTTTTTCTTTCAGAGAGTTTGCGACTTTGGAACTCTCTGCCTCAGAATGTGGTTGAGGCGGGGTCTTTGAATATTTTTAAGGCAGAGGTAGACAGATTCTTGTTAGGCAAAGGAATCAAAGGTTATCGGGGGTAGATGGGAGTGTGGAATTCGAGACACAAACAGATCAGCCATGATCTTATTGAATGGTGGAGCAGGCTCGAGAGCCGAATGGCCTACCTCTGCTCCTAATTCGTATGTTCATATGTTCATAACCCTGCAAAGTCCTCCTTACTAACATCTGGGGGCTTGTGCCAAAATTGGGAGAGCTGTTCCGCAGACTAGTTAGTCACGGAATCATACCTTGCAGACAATGTCCCAGACACCACCATCGGCATACCTGGGTATGTTCTGTCCCACCAGCAAGGCAGACCCACCAGAGGTGGCCATACAGTGGTATACAGTCAGAAGGGAGTTGCTCTGGGAGTACTCAACATTGACTCCGGATCCCATGAAGTCTCAAGGCATCAGGTCAAACATTGGCAAGGAAACTTCCTGCTGATTACTACCTACAGTGACCCCTTTGCTGATGAATCAGCGCTTCTCCATGTTGAACACCAATTGGAAGAAGCACTGAGGGAAGCAAGGGTACAAAATGTACTCTGGGTGGGGGACTTCAATGTTCACCACCAAAAATGGCTCGGTAGCACCACTACTGACAGAGCTGGCCTAGTCCTAATGACATAGTTGCGAGACTGGGTCTGTGGCAGGCGGTGAGGGAACCAAAAAGAGGGAAAAACCTACTTGACCTCATCCTGACCAATCTATTTGTCACGGATGCATCTGTCCATGACAGTATTGGTAGGAGTGACCACTGCACCGTCCTTGGGGAGCTGAAGTCCTGTCTACATATTGAAGCTACCGTCCATCATATTGGACAGATAAATCAAAAAAAAGTATCATTATTCCTAATACTGCTGACAGATTTGAATTACTTTAAATGCTAAATGGGATAGATTTTGAACAGATCTAGCAATTCAAAACAGGGCCTCCATGAGGTGCTGTGGGCCATCAGCAGCAGCAGAATTGTATTCACCTACAATCTGTGACCTCATGGCCCAGCATATGCCCCACTCTCATTATCATAAAGCTGGGGGACCAACCCTAGCTCTATGAAAGGTGAAGAAGGGCATGCCAGAAGCAGCACCAGGCGGACCTCAAAATGATGCGTCAGCCTGGTGAAGCTGCAACACAGGATCACTTGCAGTGGAAGCAGCATGCAATAGACAGGGCTAAGTAATCCCACAACCAACGGATCAGATAAAAGCTCTGCAGTTCTACCACATCCAGTCATGAATGGTGGTGGATAATTAAACAACTAACAGGAGGAGGAGGCTCCACAAATATCCCCCTCCTCAATGATGTGGGAACCCAGCACATCAGTGCAAAAGACAAGGCTGAAGCATTTGTATCCATCTTCAGCCAGAAGTGCCTAGTGGATGATCCATCTTGGCCTCCTCCTGAGGTCCCCAGCATCACAGATGCCAGTCTTCAGCTAATTCAATTCACTCCATGTGATATCAAGAAACAGCTGAAGGCACTGAATACTGCAAAGGCTATAGGTGCTGACAACATTCCGACAATAGTTCCAAAACCATGTGCTCCAGAACTAGCCACATCCCTAGCCAAGTTGTTCCAGTGCAGCTACAACACTGGCATCTACCTGATTTTGTGGAAAATTGCCCAGGTCTTTCCTGTCCACAAAAAGCAGGACAAATGTAACCCGGCCAATTACCGCCCTATTAGTCTACTCTCGATCATCAGCAAAGAGATGGAAGGGGTCATCGACAGTGCTATTAAGTGGCATTTGCTCTGCAATAACCTGCTCACTGACGCTCAGTTTGGGTTCTGCCAGGGCCACTCAGCTCCTTGGTTCAAACATGGACAAAAGAGCTGAACTCCAGAGGTGAGGTGAGAGTGGCTGCCCTTGACATCAAGGAGCCCTAGCCTAACTGGAGTCAATGGAAATCAGGGGGAAAACTCTCCACTGGTTGGAGTCATACCTCGAACAAAGGAAGATGGTTGTGGTTGTTGGCGGTCAATCATCTCAGTCCCAGGACATCACTGAAGGTGTTCCTCAGAGTAGTGTCCTAGACCCAATCATCTTCAGCTACTTAAGCAATGATTTTCTCTCCATCATAAGGTAAGAAGTGGGGATGTTCGCTGATGATTGCACAATGTTCAGCACCATTTGCGACTCCTCAGATACTGAAGCAGCCTGTGTCCAGATACAGCAAGGCCTGGACAAAATCCAGGCTTGGGCTGATAAGTGGCAAGTAACATTCATGCCACACAAGTGCCAGGCAATGACCATTTCAAACAAGGGAGAATCTAACCATCTCCCTTGATGTTCGACGGCATTACCATCGCTGAATCCCCCATTATCAACATCCTGGGGTTACCATTGACCAGAAACTGAACTGGAGCAGCCACATAAATGTTGTGGCTACAAGAGCAGGTCAGAGGCTAGGAATCCTGCAGCGAGTAACTCACCTCCTGTCTCCCCAATACCTGTCCAGCATCTACAAGGCACAAGTCAGGAATGTGATGGAATACTCTTCGCTTGCCTGAAGGAGGCCATTTGACCCATTGTGTCTGCACCAGCTGCAAAAGAGCAGTTCACTTAGTCCCATTCCCCCGCCTTCTCTCCATAACCCTGCACATTCTTCCTTTTCATATAACAGTCTAATTCCCTTGAAGTTGATCTAGTGCAGTGAGGTTTCAGCTTCTTCAGTTTATGTCAACAAATACAAGTATAGGCACCAGTAATATGTGGAAATCAAAGTTCAGATTCTTTATCTGGTAGGAGATGAAGTGATGTATGGAAATAGCTAATCCAAGCATGACATTGCTTATGTTAGGCACAACTTAATCTTACTGAAATACAGTGACATTAACATCAACTGTTCTCAACTTTTTTTTTATAATGCATGGTATGAGTCCATAGGTGGTTGAAACCATCTGGCAATCCTTGCCTTCTAGTGATCTTTGAATGGGGCTTGAGCTTTGTCTGGTGGCTTTGAACCCGTACAACACTATTGCATCCATAACTGTTTATCAGCTGGTCTTCTCTCCACTGTCTTTGAATGTTTCCTCTTCTTGGAGGTGTCAGATTGACTGTGAGCACTTGTGCCCTACCCTGTGTGTTGAACAGAACCAACAGACTCTAGATCAAACAACACCTTGGGGTAGAAATCTGTCTTGGGCAGTAGCACAAACTGAGCGGTATTGTGCTGGCTACCTTCCAATTCCAATGACTGCAATAGATCTGAATATCAAGCAGGGCATATAAAGGACAGCCCAACCGATACCACCCAAGACAAATTACTAGTTTGTAACCCTAAAAGTTCAATTTTACTGCAACTTTTCCCACTCAGAACCTGCGCTATAGGGTCATGGAGTTATACAGCACAGAAACAGGCCCTTTGGCCCATCGTGTCTGTACCGGCCATCCAGCACCCAACTATTCTAATCCCATATTCCTGCACTTGGCCCGTAGCCTTGTATGCTCTGGTGTTTCAAGTGCTCATCTAAATACTTCTTAAATGTTGTGAGGGTTCCTGCCTCCACCATCTCTTCAGGCAGTCCGTTCCAGATTCCAACCACCCTCTGGTGAAAAACATTTTCCTCAAATCCCCTCAAAACCTCCTGCCCCTTACCCTGAATCTATGCCCCCTGGTTATTGACCCCTCTGCTAAGGGAAACAGTTTCTTCCTATCTAAACTATCAATGCCCCTCATAATCTTGTACACTTCAATCATGTCCCCCCCCCCCCCCCCCAGCCTTCTCTGCTCCAAGGAAAATAACCCTAGCCTTTTCAGTCTCTCTTCATAGCTGAAATGCTCCAGCCCAGGCAACATCCTGCTGAATCTCCTCTGCACCCTCTCCAGTGCAATCACATCCTTCCTATAGTGTGGTGAACAGAACTGTAGACAGTACTCCAGTTGAGGCCTAACTAGCGTTTTATACAGCTTCATCATAACCTCCCTGCTCTTATATTCTCTCTTTGGGCCTCCTTATCTCGAGAGACAATGGATACGCGCCTGGAGGTGGTCAGTGGTTTGTGAAGCAGCGCCTGGAGTGGCTATAAAGGCCAATTCTGGAGTGACAGGCTCTTCCACAGGTGCTGCAGAGAAATTTGTTTGTTGGGGCTGTTGCACAGTTGGCTCTCCCCTTGCGCCTCTGTCTTTTTTCCTGCCAACTACTAAGTCTCTTCGACTCGCCACAATTTAGCCCTGTCTTTATGGCTGCCCGCCAGCTCTGGCGAATGCTGGCAACTGACTCCCACGACTTGTGATCAATGTCACACGATTTCATGTCACGTTTGCAGACGTCTTTATAATGGAGACATGGACGGCCGGTGGGTCTGATACCAGTGGCGAGCTCGCTGTACAATGTGTCTTTGGGGATCCTGCCATCTTCCATGCGGCTCACATGGCCAAGCCATCTCAAGCGCCGCTGACTCAGTAGTGTGTATAAGCTGGGGGTGTTGGCCGCTTCAAGGACTTCTGTGTTGGAGATATAGTCCTGCCACCTGATGCCAAGTATTCTCCGAAGGCAGCGAAGATGGAATGAATTGAGACGTCGCTCTTGGCTGGCATACGTTGTCTTATATTCTATGCCTCAGCTAATAAAGGCAAGTATCCCATATGCCTTCCTAACCACCTTGTCTACCTGTGCTGCTGCCTTCAGTGATCTATGGACAAGTACACCAAGGTCCTTCTGTACTTCCTAGGGTCCTACCATCTATTGTATATTCCCTTGCCTTGTTAGTCTTCCCAAAATGCATTATCTCACACTTTTCAGAATTAAATTCCATTTGCCACTGCTCCGCCCATCTTCTCAGCCCATCTAAATCTCCCTGTAATCTAAGGCTTTCCTCCTCACTATTTACGACACCACCAATTTTTGTGTCATCTGCAAACTTACTTATCATACCTCTTATATTCACACCGAAATCATTAATATACACTACAAACAGCAAGGGTCACAGGGACCAATCACAGGCTTCCAATCGCAAAAACAGCCCTCAACCATCACCCTCTGCCTCCTGCCACTAAGCCAATTTTGGATCCAATTTGCCAAATTGTCCTGGATCCCATGGGCTCTTACCTTCTTAACCAATCTCCCATGTGGGACCTTATCAAAGGCCTCACTGAAATCCATGTATACTACATCTACTGCTTTACCCTCATCGACACATCTAGTCACCTACTCGAAAAATTCAATCAAGTTAGTCAGACACAATCTCCCCCTGACAAAGCCATGCTGAGTATCCCTGATTAATCCCTGCCTCTCCGAGTGGAAATTAATCCTGTCCCTCAGAATTTTTTCCAATATTTTCCCACCACTGATGTTAGACTCACTGACCTGTAATTACCTGGTTTATCCCTGCTACCCTTCTTGAATAATAATACCACATTCGCTGTCCTCCAGTCCTCTGGTACCTCTCCTGTGGCCAGAGAGGATTTGAAAATTTGTGTCAAAGCCCCTGCTATCTCCTCCCTTGCCTCACATAACACTCTGGGATACATCTCATCTGGGCCTGAGGATTTATCCACTTTTAAGCCTGCTAAAACAGCTAATATTTCCTCCCATTCAATGCTAATATGTTCAAGTATATCACAATCCCCCTCCCTGATCTCTACACCTACATCATGCTTCTCCATAGTGAACACCGATGAAAAGTAATCACTTAAAACCTCACCTATGTCCTCCGGCTCCACACAAAAATTGCCACGTTGGTCCCTAATGGGCCCCACTCTTTCCCTGGTTATCCTCTTACCCTTAATATACTTATAAAACACCTTGGGATTTTCCTTTATCTTGCCCACCAGTGTTTTTTCATGTCCCCTCTTCGCTCTCCTAATTACTTTTTTAAATGCCACCCTACACTTTCTATACTCCTCTAGTGCCTCTGCCATTTTCAGCGCTTGGGATCTGCCATAAGCCTGCTTTTTTTTCCTGATTCAATCCTCTATATCCCTTGACATCCAGGGTTCCCTGGGCCTGTTAGTCCTACGCTTCACCTTAACGGGTGGGTACATGTTGGTTCTGAACTCTCACAATTTCTTCTTTGAATGACTCCCGCTGGTCTGATGTAGACTTTCCTACAAGTAGCTGCTCCCAATCCACTTAGGCCAGATTCTGTTTTATCATATTGAAATCGGCCTTTCCCCAATTCAGTACCTTTATTTCCGGTCCATCTTTGTCCTTTTCCATAACTACCTTAAATCTTACAGAGTTATGGTCACTATCCCCGAAATGCTCCCCCACTGACACTTCTACCACTTGACCGGCTCCATTCCCTAGGATTAGGTCCAGTACTGCCCCTTCTCTTGTAGGACTTTCTGCATACTGGCTCAAAAGCTCTCCTTTATGCATTTTAAGAATTCCGCTCCTTTTAAGCCTTTTGCACTAAGACTATCCCAGTTAATATTTGGGAAGTTGAAATCCTCTACTATTATTACCCTATTATTTTTACACCTCTCAGAGATTTGCCTACATATCTGCTCCTCTGCCTCTTGCTGACTGTTTGGAGGCCTGGAGTACACACCCAGCCAAGTGATTGCCCCCTTTTTGTTTTTAAGTTAAATAACTGCTTGAAGAACTGAAACCATGTATGGCACTTCGACAATTACGCTTCACACTGCCACTGCCACTCCCCCTCTTGTGCCTCGACCATAGGCTTTTAGTTTGCCTTTTTAAACACTTCCCATGTCTCAGTAATATACATACTTTACAGACAGTCTCTTGGAGCCAACTTGTTATGTTGGGGTACTCATTGCGTTTGGTTCCCCTTTCCTGATTATAAATCATTTGGCATAACAAATTTTAAGCATGAAAATATAGCTTAACGTTGTAATTTGCTTTTTACATTGAACCAATGCAACAATTCAATATATTTCTGTAATATATTAAAATGATGCAACGCCTTTATTTCATCACTCAAAATGATGGGAATACAGCATTTGCATTTTTATTTGAAGTTTGTGACACTTTGCTTAGCTCTACTGAGCTCTGCTCCTAAATTACAGTGTCACCATTGATAAAGTATTAAGCAATTAATGGTAGCTGAAGTTCATTCTGAATTCATTTATTTCATTACATGTATTCAGGATACATAATGGGCAAGTTGAGACTTTTAAATGAAAATTGATAGGCTGATAAACATTCAGAAAAAGCACTCAAGAATGCACAATTCATTATGTATGTAAAGTCTGACTAGCTAATTGACTGCTGACACTAATTGATAGCTAAGTTCTCATTAACTGAGTAAAACCATTATTCTAATTAATAGGATTATGCATCGAGATTATCAAAAGCGACATGAATGGTGGAGCTTTTCAGAATTAGTAACATTAATATAATATTCTCAATGCACTTTTTGAAAAGTTTGAGTATGCACCTCATCATTTTATTCTGTACACACGATTGTCTATTGTCATTTTTATGGGTGAGTTTCCAAGCCCCAGTTAAATCAAACTTTTGATTATTTAGTTCTGTGTGGTTACTGTTCCTGCTAATAGGTGGCGGTTACCAAATCCTATATGTTTTGAAAAAAGCTATTGGGATGAAAATTGGGTTCGAAACCACCAGTTTTTGGGTGCCATGAGGCCCCTTAATGTTCCAAAATGGCACACATCTGACATGAAATGTACTGAGTCCTATATTGGTGGTATGCGCTTACCTGAAGTACAGCGACAGCATGCAGAGCAAGCAGATCATGACATCAATCAGCATACATTGCTGATTTGAAGCCATCGCTGCCATAATGGGCCTCCATGTTCCATTCTACACCTGCTCTCAACCTCGCACAGCTGAACACAATGTTAATCAGCATGAAGGATCCCTTACCAGTGCTATTTAAAGGGATCATTAACTATTTTCATGTCGGTTGCTGGTTTATTTCTTCTGGCTGTTGCAATTCTACACATTTTAGGTGCTTTCTATAATTGTTTAAAGTTTCAAAAGTCTACAAGGAGTAATGTGTACTTCTATGCTGACTCTGAGGCTTCTGCAGAAACCAGTTGCTTCCACACATGGATGCACTGGTAGACATTCCCCTTGGCATTGATCATGACTGGGCGATTGAGCAGATGCCACATAGAGCTGTTGTTGTTGCCTTAACCTCTGTGTTGACTGATACTAGACACAAAGCACTGACCACTCAAGATGAGATCAGTAATGCAGATTTTTTCAATTCTTTTCATAGGATGTGGGCATCCCTGGCAAAGCCAGCATTTGTTGCCCATCTCTAATTGCCCTTGAACTGAGTGGCTTGCTAGGCCATTTCAGAGGGCAGTTAACAGATGACCACATTGCTGTGGATCTGGAGTCACACGTAGGCCAGACCAGGTAAGGACAGCAGATTTCCTTCCCTAAAGGACATTAGTGAACCAGATGGGTTTTTATGACAGTCGATGTTAGTTTCATGGCACCATTACGAGCTTTTAATTCCAGATTTTTTTATTAATTCAATTTATTAATTGTTTAAATTCCACCAGCTGCCATGGTGGGATTTGAACCTGTATCCACAGGGCATTAGTCTGTGCCTTTGGATTACTAGTCCAGTGATATTACCACTGCACAACCGTCTCCCCCATTCTGTGATGTCTCTCGAGAATGGAGTGAGGTATAGCCAAAGTTAGTATAAGAGATGTGAGGCAAAGACTGAGACAGCAGCAGCAGCAGGCTGTTGAACATAAAGGCTTCTTCTTTATTCTGTTTTACTTTCACTTTCCCTTTGCGAACTTGTGTATTCTATGGCAGCCCTAAGTGTCCAATATGTACAATGCAATCTCAAAACACTATAGATTCTTTATTTTAGGAAGGTTCTGCATGTACAGACAGGTCTTCACTGTACAGGTACCTACTTAAGACTGCCCCCAACATAGAAGTCACATGCTGTATTACATAAAAGCTCTTACACTGCTGACCTGATAACAAAGCCACATCTCTTAAACGTGTACACACACAACAGAGCAAGACAAGCTGCTAGAAGAGCAAGGAGGGGGTGAAAGGCTGTCAGCCATATCCACAGAGGGGTTTAGGGAGCAATTCTCCTACCTGAACTTCAGTGACAACTGATGTTTGAAACATTTACATTTCACTAAGATGTCTACACTTAATGAAGGAGGTCATCACTGAAATCTATCAACTCTAGCAGCTACAACTCCAACCTCGGAGGAGGCAAGGACCACATTGCCAGAGGCTGTCAAGGTCAATGTGCCATAGACTTTTATGCATCTCGCTCCTTCAAGCTGCTGCTGCACTGATTAGGAACATCTCACAGTTTGCAGTGCACCTACTCTCTATTCAAAGAGAGATAGCTTCATTCCATCTTGCCAAAAAGATGCAGGTGGGAAAAAGGTTTGCAAGGATTGTGGGCTTCCCTATGATGCAGGGTGCCATTAACTGCATGCACAATGCTTTGGGTACACCATGTTAACTCTGCCATGTACTGGAACCAAAAAGGATTCCACTCCCTCAATGTGCAGCTGCTGTGTGACCATAGGCAACGAACCATGTAGCTCAAAGCCTCAAAGCCCAGTGCCCAGGCAGCAGTCATGATGCATTTTTTTCTGCAACAGTCCTGTCTGCCTGCTCTATTTTAGTCACTAAGGCAAACCAAAGGGTGGCTACTGGATGACAAGTTTTACCCGCTGACAACATGGCTCATGACTCCAGTTCACAATGCATGTACAGGTGTGCAGCATGGATACAATGACAGCCGTGTTGCCACAAGAGACCTGATAGAGCAGACCACTGGTCAGCTGAAGCAATAATTCTGCTGCCTGGACCACTCTGGAGGATTCCTGCACTACTCAACTGAGCAAGTCTCAAGAGTTATCATGGTATGCTACCTGCTGTACAACTTTGCCATCGTGAAGGAACAATCCTTGCCACTGCCCATCAGGCAAAACTCCGAGGAACTGATGTATGAAGAGGAGGCGGTGGAGGAGGATAAGTTCAAGAAGGCAAAGAGAAAAGGAGACGGCAACCTAGACAGCCCCTTTCTGCATGGGCCGTACGTTAAGAATCAATTCAAGTGCAGTGCCAGTAACCTCAACCCCCAATTCCTCATTCACCAATCATCACAAGCCTCTCCTCTGCCACTGACCAGAACATCATCCTCTTGCCCACAAAACAAAACTAAAAGCCAACACAAAATACAACTTCCAATTAATTTTAGTACATTAAATTATCACATATTACATACAAAAATAAAGTAATTAGCCTAATGCATTCCCTTAGTGCCTCTTCAGTCTGCCTTTGCCTGTCCTGGTGCTCCTATTTGGTCCTTTTCCAGTGGCTACAGTGATTGATTTTTTTTTGTTTGGCATCCTTCCATCTATGAGAGATGATGGAAATGCAACCTCAGAACTTTGGTGATGTCAGATGAGATCATCTGCTGCATTTTTTTTGATGTCTGAAATTGCCAATTCTGGAACGGCAAAGCCTGCCACCAGTGCCACGCATGAAGTTGTCCCTTGCTGGTGGTGCGGGATGATTTCTGCTGATGCCTTGTTTGCAGGTCTGGCATCTGCTTTGGATCTTCTGAAACCACATGTCAGCATGGTGGTGAGCTCCTGCCCACAGCTGGTGTCGCAATTTGCATCGATCATCAACTACAGGATGGCTGGTGAAAGACTGCTGACTTTCAGTGGAGGAGACTGCAGATGTCCTCGGGGGACTATCTCGAGCAGATTGTGTCATAGACTTCAGACTGCAACATCTCGGCATGGCTGCAGCAGTCTGGGTTGACTGACTGTCAGGCAACAGCAAAGCAGAGTGGTAGGGTGGGATCACGAATGCTATCATGGTGAGAGAGGACATCAGGCTTGTGGTCCATGGAGCTACTGCCACTCTACCAGAGTGGTAATGCCTCAGCAATCCTAGTAATTTTTGGAGGACAGATGGCTGGATTGCTGTGACACCCTGGAAGCCCCTTTGAATTATGGTATCCAGAGCACTCTGATGTCTGGTGGCTTCTGCTTGCGCTGCAATGGAAACTAAGGCATAGGTCCTCAGACGCTGCATCATGGTTGGTTCCACAAGAATGTTAATGGAGTGGCCCCTTGTTCCATGCTGGAAAGTCTGGTCTCCAAGCTTTGTGCAAAGCCCTGTGCCAAGTTGGTGTCAGTCTCCTCTATACTCCATGACAGTGAATGCAGGCTTTAGACCCTTAGATACAGACCCTTAGAAAATAGGCGACATGTTTAGATAGAGGATCTGGATCGGCGCAGGCTTGGAGGGCCGAAGGCTGTAATTTTCTTTGTTCTTTGTTCTTTGTTCTTTCTGACAGGCTTCCAAATGCACCAAGCATTTCTTTGTGTATGCCCATCAGCCTTCTTCTGCAGCATGGCTCATTAAAGCCCCATCTGGGTTCTCTGCAACAGAACTAATGTGCAACCTTGCTCTCTGGCGAGCTGACACCTGCGTTTTCCTTTCCCCCTGCTCTGGCTGTAGCGCATTTGTGCCCGATGTCTCACCACATGCAGATCCCGCCTCGATGCTACCTTCTAAATTACACATAGTGTCAATATTTGAGCTAATGGCTATGAGTGTGAAATTGAGTAATGGTGTGTCTTCATCTTCATTTTCTTCGTGTTCTCCCACCACTGCCAGGGCAAATTTGTAGTTTCTGGATGTCTGAAATGAAAAAGGGACAAGGGCTGGGTTGTGATGAGGGGAGATCAGAAAGTAAGAAGTGAATGTTTACACCATCTGAAGCATAGAAGGAAGAAGAGATTGAGGGATGAGGGAGAAGTGTGATGTGGGAAGGAAAATTAAATATGAGGATACCATCATCTACAATGGCCTCAGCTTTCCTATAATGGCCAGCACTGTCTTGTCCATAGGGGTTAGAACATGCAGACACACCTCTCCCCTTCTGGTTAGTTTCTGCTCTTAGCACCTTCTGCTGCAAGAGAAAGGGAAGTGTGTCAGTGAGATTCATGTAATCTCTTCGGGTGATGTGGCTGTCATGATTAAATAGGTGCCAGGGGGTGCAAGTTGTGAGATGTGGGTTTAAGGCTTGCAGTAGTGCAAAGTGTGTGAGGGTGAGATAAAACATATAAATGTCAGATATAAGTCTCGATTGATAGAGATTGGTTGTATGTGACGATGGGGTGTGGTGCATTGAGCAAGGTTTGAGGCTAGTGGTACAGTTTTTGTGATATGGCATTTGAAGATGCATTCACTGATCTTGACCACTCATGTGAGATCATAAAATGTTTTCCGGCACTGCATCCAGGACCTTGGTCTATAATCCTGGCCTCCACGGATATCTGCCCCCACTACAGCGTCATCATGTGTCTGGAGGGCTTCCTGTCCCCTGAGGATACAGGACTTCTCTCCTCCTTTTCACTTCCTCCACCAAGACCTCCAGTACCAAAAACCTGAGTCTCTGCTCTCTCCCATGGTCAACCATTCTTCTCTCTTTTCCAGGTCAGCTTCACTTGTCAAACAACTCCCAGCACCTGCTCTAGACACAATTTACCTCCCATTTAAGAGGTACAGGCTGGTTTCAATTAGTGCAAGTTAGTGATGACATTGGGCCCGTGCTGATGTGTGCAGCCAATGAACAGCGCAAGGAGCACTGGCTGCACACAGAAATCATTATAATGAGCACAAAGTTGGCATGTTGCCTGCATTCCATTCACAGGCACAGGTTAATCACACGTGGCACTCCCTATACCTGTTTTTGAGGGCTAACCAATTTAACCCCCACTGTTACTGCCCATGCTTAACATTACACAGATCAACAGGATGGGAAAAAATGTTTATCAATGATTTCTGTAATGAGTTCTTTATATTGTTTGATGCAACAAAAATGAGATGCGTGGAGTCCAGTTTGCTGAAGATCTCAAACAGGATTATTAACGGCTAAACTATCCGATACAGTACATAGCAAGCTACTTTCAGAACCTTCATCTGGGTGTTACAGTTGCAGAGTGACCCTGGCTTCGAGTCACATGATGACATCCTGGTACTTAGCTCATTAGCATACTGAAATCTTAAAGGGACATCACTCTTAGGGCAATCATACAACATCCCCTTTCTTTCCAAAGATAAGTCTTGTATGCTACATATAAAAAACACATAAAATTAGACAACATCAAAATTAGTTATATGGGATACAGATTATAAAATTTACAGGTGTGGAAGCTTAAGAATCCATTTCTGTGGTTTGACAACTCTTCCAGGTCTGGTTATGGTATAACCTCCTGAGATGTAGATTTTACCCTTGACTGTTTTTTGGTTTGCTGGCATGCTGTCAATGTGTTGGTTATTGTCCTGTTGTTCCATCATCGGATTCTGTTCTTTCGAGTTCACTGTGCGCAATTGGAGTATCGCACATTTCTCTTAATTGGCTTTGGTTCCTTCTCAACACTGTTCCATTAGATGTTGTCATATCGTAGGACCTAGGATCCTGCATAATTTGGATACGTCTGCGGGTAACCATATTCTCATTGTGGGGTGTAAGATCCTGACCTTTTGTCCTACATGTATCTGAGGTAGTTCCGCCCCTGCATGTCGGTCATGCACCATCTTCATTCTCCCTTGTTTTTCAAGCAGTGTCTCCTGCATCTCAGAGAATTTGGACAGATGATGGCTTGGCAGAGTCGTTCGCACTTGCCTGCTAAACATGATCTCTGCTGGTGATGGTAAGCCCATAGGGTAGCTCCGAAGTGGAGCATGGCAACACGGAAATCTTGTTTCCTTGTCCTACGCTTTAAGATAAGAGATTTAACCATGCAAATCATTCGCTCGGCAAGACCATTAGATCTGGGGTAATGTGGTGAGGACGTCACATGGTTTGCGCCCCATTTGGAACACATATCCCTGAAAGGTCTGCCTGTATACTGTGGTCCATTGTCAGAAATAATTTCCTCAGGTGCACCAAATAGACTGAATATGGCACTCAGTGTTAGCGACGACCGTGCTTGAAGTGTTTTTTGTCTGCCTGACAATTGAAAATTTGGAGAAATAATCAGTGACTAAGATAAAGTTGTCTCCATTAACAGTAAATAGATCAGTGGTGATTTTGGATCAAGGGACGATGGAATCTCATGAGGGTGTAGAGGTTCTTTGTGTTATTGGGGCTGGTGGCTCTGGCATGCCTTGCACATCCTCACTAACCTTTCGATGTCACCATTGATCCCTGCCAATAAACAGTGTCTTGTTCCAATTGTCTTGTTCGCTCTATGCCCATATGGTCTTGGTGAAGTTGTGACAGGATGTTCTGTCAGAGACCTTTGGGCACAATTACTTGTTTTCCCTTGAAGGCGACACCTCTCGAGATACTGAGTTCATCTCTATAACGCCAAAAGCATCTGAGGGTATCTGGCACTTCTTTTACCATATCAGGCCAACCTTCTATGATGACTCTACACAGTGCCTTCAGTTGTGGGTCATTGACTGTTTCTGATTGTAGTTGGTCACATTTGTGCTGACCAAAATGCAATAAATCGATTTTGAGAACATCTTCCATCTTGATGTCCATGTTGTCTACTTGTAGATCAGTGGAACTTCTTCACTCTTGCTCGGGTTTGGCAATCTGCTCAGCATATCCGAGGTGACCATTTTGGTACCTGGTTTGTAGGAGACGTTGAAGTCGTACCCCTGTACTTTCACTAAGAGCCGCTGTAGTCGAGGTGGTGCGCTTGTCAATGGTTTGTGCCAGATCATGTCCAGTGGTTTGTGGTCAGTTTCCACAGTGAACTGCTTACCAAACAGGTAGGTGCGGAACCTTGTGATCCCAAACACCACAGCAAGTGTTTCACGCTCCATGTTTGAGTAATTGGATTTTGCTGAGGATAAACATTTGGACACAAATGCAATTAGTTTGCCATCCTACAGGATGCACGCTCCTAGCCCTTTCTGTGAGGCATCAACCTTCAGGATTGTCTTCTTCCTTGGATCATAGTACTGCAAGGTATAGGTTTCTGTTGACAATACTTGTTTCAGACTCAAACATATGCTGATGGTCCTCCTGCAACACAAATGGTACGCCTTCCTTTAAGAGCTCTCTCAGTGATGATGCTTTGTCAGACAAATTTGGAATGTATGGTGCCGAGAAGTTGAAAAATCTAAGACATCTCTGTAGATCTTCCTTGTCCTATGGGGTCAGCATATGCCTTACATCTCTGACTTTGCCTGGGTCAGGACTGATTCCGCAACCTGATAGATGGAGCCAAAGAAATTGATCTGGCTTATCTTCACTTGGCACTTCTTGCTGTTAAAATCAAGCCCTTCGCAATGAGCTACTGTCATCAGTGAATGAAGATTTCGATCATTCTCTTCTTTGGTTTTGCCCATTAGCGCAAGGTCATTGGCAATGCATATACAACCAGGCATGTTTTCTATAATTATCCCTAGTAGCTGGCCAATATTTATCCCACAATCAACATCACAAAAAATGGATTCTCTGATTATTATCACATTGCTGTTTGTAGGAGCTTATTGTGTACAAATTGGCTGCCAAATTTCCTACATTACAACAGTGGCTACACTTTAAAAAGTACTTCATTGGCTGCAAAGCGTGCTTTGAGACACCTGCTGGTTATGAAAGGCGCTATATAAATATATATCTTGTTTTATTTCCTCAATGACTGAACTATGAGTATCCTCAGTGTAGTGCTTGTCAAGACTGTGCCACGAACATACTAAATCCTTTCCCTTTCTTTTGTCTTCCAGGGCTTTCATGTATACAGTAAGTGTCACTGGTCATCCATGAGGACAATCCCTCAGTAAACCTCATTTCTTCTGAGGATGCATCGTCACAAGATGTACAGTCATCCACTAGTGCAGATACTTACACTTTGGTGTGCCCACATAGACAGTTAGTTGGGTTTTCACCCGATGAATCTCACCTCACAAGTGAACACAAAAAGACAATGGTGGCAGGGGCAGCTGTGGAAAGTCCACATAGGTGGAGCACAATCCTCTCCAAACTCTGCTTAGCCGGACTCCGATGCTGAATTCCATGAAAATGCCACAGGTGCATCAGCAACTTAGCCAGGTACTGACAGACATGCCACGCACACTTTACACAATAACAGAGAAGATGAAGGAACCCAACTCAATTGCTCATGAATTGGTGGTGGAGGGAATAGCAAGAATTCTGCCATGAAGAGAGTGGCCACCTCTGAGGAGCTTTAAGCATAGGTCTCAGATAAGTCCATGCAGGCCATGGCTTTGACTGTCCAAACCTTGGATGCCAATGTGTCTGCTGCCTCAAGCAAAGTGTCAGATACCTTACTCGTGGCCTTCAACACATCACTGATCCTCACCAAACTGGTCAGTAGTGGAGTGGTAGGAGAAGGCAATAAGGGGACATGGAAGTGGGAAGCACTCCCACTTTATGCCCATTCGTGGAACCTCCACTCCCATCATGCTGCATCATCTCCCAATGGCCGAGTCTGCCCCTGCACGGGTGCAAGTGAAGCCGTCTTTGGCAGGGAACTCAGGTGCTGCAAAGCTCAGATGGTGTGGGCCAAAAGTATTTCAGCAATCAGAGTAGGAGATCAGCCTGCCTCAATCTCTGCTGTAGACACACATCACATAAAACTGGTAGGAAGAGTGAGTTGAAGAAATTGTAATTCATCAGGTGTATGCACGTGGGTGTTCGACAAAGTGTTCATGCTGTTAAGTTTACGTTTTTCATAATGCCACATAAAGTTTATGATTGGCATATGTCTTGGCCATGATTGTGTCTTGAGGACTAACTCATCCTTTCACTTGTTTCATGATGAATGTCAATATATCATAGGATCCATTGAGCAGATGTGCACTGAGTGGGTGAATGCTTCAAGGACTCTTTCAAGCAAAGGAAGTGGGGTGGGGCTCCTGGTGGTGGGAGCGGACTGCAGGATTTAATTTGTTATGTTTCACACCAGGTAAACCTTCACAATATCAAAGCATCCCTGGTGGACCAGGCAGCAATTTAAGTGGCAGGTCTGGTAATGGGTGCCCTACCTCCTATCTTCCTCCTCCTCCTCCTCCTCTGTGTTCTGCTCATCCGAAGATGAGTGATGGGTTCCTTCATCCTCCTGCACCTGCAGTCCTCTTTGCTGAGCAATGTTGTGCAGGACACAGCACACCAGTATCATTCTGGAGGTCCTCGCTGGCGACTACTGAAGGGCCCCTCCAGACCCATCCAGTGCAGCTTCAAAATTCCAATAACTTGCTCTATGACACACCAGTGGTCATGTGGTTCCAATAGTGCTCCTGCATCTCATTGGTGGGGTTCCTCACAGGTGTGATGAGCAAAGTTTGAAGAGGAATCCCTTGTCACCTATGAGCAAGATGTTAAGTCTGCCTTCTGGAATGTAAAGGTCTGGAATGTTGAACTGCTGCAGTATGAAAGCATCATGACAGATCCCACAGAATCAGGCACTGATATGCATGAACCTCTTCTTGTGGTTTCACACCAGCTGGGCATTGATAGAATAATATCCCTTGCGCTTTATAAAAACTCCTTGTGGTGGTGATTGATGCACGGATTGTGATTGCCATGTGTTTGCAGTTGATGGCATTCTGTCCCTGTGGGAATACAACCAGAGAGGCAAATCTGAGTGCTCGCTCATTCTGTCTGTTGTCAGCACAGGGGAAATTTATATAATTGCTGGCCCTGGCAAACAATTCATCAGTGACCTGCCTTGTAAGAACATAAGAACTAGGAGAAAGAGTAGGCAATTTAGCCCCTCGAGCCTGCTCCGCCATTCAATACGATCATGGCTGATCTCATCTTGGCCTCAACTCCACTTTCCTGTCCATTCTCCATGACCCTTCAACCCATTTCTAATTAAAAATCTGTCCATCTCCTCCTTAAATTTACCCAATATCCCAGCATCCACCACACTCTGGGGTAGTGAATTCCACAGATTCACGACCCTTTGAGAGAAGTAATTTCTCCTCATCTCTGTTTTAAATCTACTACCCCTTATCCTAAAAATATGACCTCTCATTCTAGATTGCCCCACAAGAGGAAACATCCTCTTTACGTCTACTTTGTCAATCCCCTTAATCATCTTATATACCTCAATTAGATCTCCTCTCATTCTTCTAAACTCCAGAGAGTAAAGGCCTAAACTGCTCAATCTCTCTTCATAAGGCAAGCCCCCCATCTCTGGAATCAATCTAGTGAACCTCCTCTGAATTGTCTCAAATGCAACTACATCCTTTCTCAAGTAAGGGGACCAAAACTGTACAAAATACTCCAGGTGCGGTCTCACCAATGCCTTGTACAGTTGCAGCAACACTTCCCTACTTTTATACTCTACTCCTTTAGCAATAAATGCCAAAATTCCATTTGCCTTCCTTATTACCTGCTGTACCGGCATACTAGTTTTCTGCTATTCATGCATGAGGGCACCCAGATCCCTCTGCACCGAAGCACTCTGAAGTTTCTCTGCATTTAGATAATAATTTGCCTTTCTATTCTTCTGACCAAAATGGATAATCTCACACTTATCCACGTTAAAACCCATCTGCCAAATTTTGGCCCATTTATCTAATCTATCCATATCCATTTGTAGATTTCTTATTTCTTTATTGCGACTTACTGTCCCTTCTATTTTAGTGTCATCTGCAAATTTGGCTATAGTATCTTCTATCCCTGCATCCAAGTCATTCATATATTTATACGCTTATGTATTATGTGCAGTCGACTGGGAGATCTTGGATATGTCTTCGGCCTAGAAAGATCCGGAGGTAAAAAGGTTGAGAGTGGTGGACATGTTCACAGCCACCAGGTCAGTGGGGAGAAAGTCTGCCTGACGTGACAGCCTCAGCTACAGAAGAACTGTTCTTCCAAGAGGTCAAGAAAGCTGAGCCTCTGTCTGTAAACCCTGTGATGTGAGAAGTGTCTCCTGAACCCTCAGCCTCTCTCCAGTGTGCTTCCTTCCTGTGCAATTCCTTTCTGTACACCTCCCTCCTGTGCACCTCTCTCCTGTGCACCTCTCTCCTGTCCATCTCTCTCCTGTGCACCTCTCTCCTGTGCACCTCTCTCCTGTGCACCTCTCTCCTGTGCACCTCTCTCCTGTGCACCTCTCTCCTGTGCACCTCTCTCCTGTGCACCTCTCTCCTGTGCATCTCTCTCCTGTGCATCTCTCTCCTGTACATCTCCTGTGCACCCCTCTCCTGTGCACCCCTCTCCAATGTGCCTCTCTCATAGAATCATTTACGGCATAGAAGGGGGACGATCAGCCCATCGAGTCCAAGCTGGCTGTCTACAGAGCAATCCAACCAGTCCTATGCCCCTCACTCAATCCCCGTAGCCCTGCAATTTTATTTCCTTCTAGTGCCCATCCAATTTCCTTTAGAAATCATTGGCTTTCTCCATTTCCACCACCCTCATGGGCAGCATGTTCCAGGTCATTACCACTCGCTGCATAAAAAAGTTCTTCCTCACATTCCCCAGCATCTCTTGTCCAAAACCTTCAATCTGTGTCCCCTGGTACTTGTGCCATTAGTTAATGGAGACAGTTTTTCCTTGTCAAACTTATCTTGTGCACCTCTATAAAATCTCCCCTCAATCTCCTTTGCTCCAAGGAGAACAACTCTAGCTTTTCCAAACTAACCATGTAACTAAAATCCCCCATCCCTGGAACCATTCTAGTAACTCTCCTCTGCAACTTCTCAAGGACTGTCACATCCTTCCTAAAGGAAAGAGTTGGGGCCTAGTTGGGGCCTAACTGGAACTTTATAAAGGTTGAGCATAACTTCCCTGCTTTTGTACACAATGCCTCTATTTATGAAGCCCAAGGTCACATATGTTTTGCTAACCACTCTCTCACTACATCCTGCCAGCTTCAAAGATCAATGCACATGCACCCTCAGGTCCCTCTGTTCCTGCACACTATTTAGAACTGCACCATTAAGTCTATGTTACCTCACCTTATCCCTTCTGCCAAAATGCATCATCTGACACTTCTCTGCATTAAATTCCATCTGCCACTTGTCTGCTCATATCCAATTAGACACTGACCCTCCTATTTCATGAGCCTTTTATGTGTTACTTTGTCAAACGTTTTCTTAAAATCCATATAGACAACAATTACTGTATTCCCTTCATCAACCTTCCCTGGTACTTGATCAAAAAATTCAATTAGATTAGTCAAGTATGATCTGCCTTTTAAAAATCCATATTGGCTATCCTTAATTAACTCAAACCTCTCCAAGTGCCTGTTGATTTTTTTTTCCTGATTATTGTTTCTAAAGCTTTACCCACCACTGATGTTAAACTAACTGGCCTGTAGTTTCTAGGACTTTCCTTACACTCTTTCTTGAATAAGGTTGTCACTTTGCCACTCTCCAATCCCCTGGAAGATTATGGCAAGCCTTTCCCTATCTCCACTCCCATTTTCTTTAGCAGCCTGGGATGCAAGCCATCCAGACCAGGTGACTTATCTACCTTAAGCATAGCCAGTCTTTCCAGTACCTCCTCCTTCTCAATTTTTACCCTATCCATTGCCTCTACTCCCTTCGCTTCTACCGATATTTTGCCAGATTCCTCTTCCTTAGTAAACACTGATACATTAATTATTCTAGCCTTGCCCTGTGCCTCTAAGTATATATCTTTGTCCCTAATAGGCCCTACTCCACCTCTTACTACCCGCTTACTATTTACATGCTGGTAGAAGAGCTTTGGGATCCCTTTTATGTTAATTGCCATTCTATTCTCATATTCTCTCTTTGCCAGTCTTTTTTTCCTTTTCACCGCCCCTCTCAGCTTATTGTATTTAGCCTGGTTTTCACTTGAAGAATTCACCTGGCATGCATCATGCACCATCTTTTTTTGTTTCATCATAATCTCTATCTCCCTCGTCATCCAAGGAGCCCTATTTTTGGTTCCCCTACCTTTCGCCCTTGTTAGAATGTACCTAGCCTGTACCTGAATTATCTCTTGCTTAAAGATAACCCATTGCTTTGTGACAGTTTTTCCTGTCAATCTTTGGTTCCATTTTATCCTGGCTAGATCCTTTCTCATTGCATTGAAATTAGCCCCCTTCCAATCTAGTCGTTTTACCTTACATCGTTCCTTGATTTTCTGCATTACTAGTCTAAACCTTATGATACAATACTCACTCTTACCCTAGTGCCTGCCACAGACACTTGGTCCACTTGTCCCATCTTTTTCCAGCACCAGATCCACCAATGCCTCCTTTCTAGTTGGGCCAAGGATATATTGATTAAGGAAGTTCTCCTGCACACATTTCAGAAATTTCTTCTCCTGCCTTCCCTTTACTCTAAAATTATCTGAATCAATGTTTGAGTTATTAAAATCCCCCAATATCACCACACTATATTTCTTGCACATTGCTGTGATTTCCCTGCAGATTTGCTCCTCTTTCTGTCTGTCATTATTTACATACAAACATACGAATTAGGAGCAGGAGTAGGCCACTCGGCCCTTCTAGCCTGCTCCGCCATTCAATAAGTTCATGGCTGAACTGATTACTCCACCTTTCCACCTACCCCCGATAACCTTTCACTCCCTTGCTTATCAAGAATCTATCTACCTCTGCCTTAAAAATATTCAAAGACTCTGATTCCACCACCTTTTGAGGAAGAGAGTTCCAAAAACTCATAACCCTCTGAGAGAAAACATTTCTCCTCATCTCTGTCTTAAATGGGCAACCCCTTATTTTTAAACAGTAACCCCTATGTTCTAGATTCTCCCACAAGGGGAAACATCCTTTCCAAATTCCACCCTGCCAAGACCCCTCAGGATCTTATATGTTTCAATCAAGTTGCCTCTTACTCTTCTAAATTCCAGTGGATACAAGCCTAACCTGTCCAATCTTTCCTCATAATACAGCCCACCCATTCCAGGTATTAGTGTAGTAAACCTTCTCTGAACTGCCGCCAAATCATTTACATCCTTCCTTAAATAGGGAGACCAATACTATACACAGTACTCCAGATATGTCTCACCAGTGCCCTGTATAGCTGAAGCATAACCGCCCTACTTTTGTATTCAATTTCCCTCACGATAAACAATAACATTCTATTAGCTTTTCTAATTATGTGCTGTACCTGAATACTAACCTTTTGCGATTCATGCACTAGGACACCCAGATCCTTCTGCATCTCAGAGCTCTGTAATCTCTCACCATTTAGATAATATGCTTCTTTTTTATTCTTCCTGCCAAAATGGACAAGTTTACATTTTTCCACATTATACTCCATTTGTCAGGTCTTTGCCAACTCACTTAACTTATCAATATCCCTTTGTAGCCTCTTTATGTCCTCTTCACAACTTACTTTCCTACTCACCTATGTGTCATCAGCAAATTTAGCAACCATACCTTTGGTTCCTTCATCTAAGTCATTTAAATAAATTGTAAAAATTTGAGGCCCTAGCGCTGATCCCTGTGGCACACCACTTGTTACATCTTGCCAACCTGAAAATGACCCATTTATGCCTAATGTCTGTTTCCTGTTAGCTAGCCAATCTTCTATCCATGCCAATATGTTACGCCCTACGCCATGAGCTTTTATTTTCCACAATAGCCTTTGATGTGGCACCTTATCAAATGCCTTCTGGAAAATTAAGAACAATACATCCACCCTTCATCCACAGCACATATAACTCCCTCAAAGATCTCCAATAAATTGGTTAAACATGATTTCCCTTTCACAAAACCTTGTTGACTCTGCTTGATTACTTTGAATTTTTCTAAGTGCACTGCTATAAAGTCTTTAATAATAGCTTCTAACATTTTCTGTAAGACAGCTAACTGTTAAGCTAACTGGCCTGTAATTTCTTGCATTCTGTCTTCCTCCCTTTTTGAATAAAGGAGTGGCATTCACTATTTTCCAATCTAGCGGAACCTTCCTCGAATCTAGGGAATTTTGGAAAATTAAAACTACCGCATCAGCAATCTCACTAGCTACTTCTTTTAAGACCCTAGGATGAAGTCCATCAGGACCCAGGGACTTGTCATCCTGCAGCTCCAACACTTTGTTCAGTACCACTTCCCTGGTGATTGTAATTTTCTTCAGTTCCTCCCTCCCTTCCATTTCTTGACTTACAACTAATTCTGAGATGTTAATTGTATCCTCAATAGTGAACACCAATGCAAAATACCTGTTCAATTCATGTGCCATTTCCTTATTATCCATTATTAATTCCCCAGACTCACTTTCTATAGGACCAATGCTCACTTTGTTAACTCTTTTCATTTTAATATATCAATAGAAACTCCTACTATGTCTTTATATTTCTAGCTAGCTTTCTCTCGTACTCTAATTTTACCTTCCTTATCAATCTTTTAGTCATTCTTTGCTGTTTTTTATATTCTGTCCAATCTTCTGACCTGCCACCCATCTTTGCGCAACTATATGCTTTTTCTTTAAGTTTGATACTATCTTTAACTGTTTTAGTTAACCACGGTGGGAGGAGTTCCCCCCCCCCCACCCCACCTTGGAATTTTTCTATCTCATTGAAATGTATCTATTCTGTGTATTCTGAAATATCCCCTTAAATGTCTGCCACTGCATCTCTATTGACCTATCCCTTAACCTAATTTGCCAGTCCACTTTAGCTAGCTCTGCTTTCAAGCCCTCATAATTGCTCTTATTTAAGTTTAAAATACTAGTCTTGGACCCACTCTTCTCTCCCTCAAACTGAATGTAAAATTCAACCATATTATGATCACTGCTGCCTAGGGGTGCGTTCACTGTGAGGTCATTAATTACTCCGATCTCGTTGTACAATACCAGGTCTAGTATAGCCTGCTCTCTGGTTGGTTCCAGAACGTATTGTTCCAAGAAATTATCCCAAAACCATTCTATGTACTCCTCATCAAGGCTACCTCTGCCCATCTGATTTTTCCACTCTATACCTCTGCCCATCTAATTTTTCCAGTCTATATGTGGGTTAAAATCCCCCATAATTATCGCTGTACCTTTCTGACAAGGTGTCATTATTTCTTCCTTTATACCGCATCCTACAGTGTGGTTAGTGTTAGGGGGCCTGTACATCACTCCCACAAGTGACTTCTTGCCTTTATGATTTCTCATCTGTACCCAAACTGCTTCAACATCCTGGTTTCCTGAACTTGGGTCATCCCTCTCTATTGCACTAATACCATCATTAATTAACAGAGCCACCCCTCCACCTTTTGGAGTCCTACAGAGTACCCTCAGTAGCGTGATCATTCCCTTTTTGCATCTCAATTCTAACCAAATGGATTCTGTCCTTGTCCCCTCAAGGACATACCCTCTTTCCAACACTACAATGTCTTCCCTAATCAGTACTGCTAACGACCTCCCTTTTTTCCTTCTCTATCTTTTCTGAACACTTTACATCCATGTATATTAAGAGTCCAGTCCTCACCATTTTTCAGCCACACTTCCATTTTTGCCACTATATCACATTCCCATACTGCGATTTGTGCTTGTAGCTCGCGAACTTTGTTCACCACATACATTGTTATGACACGACAGCTCAAGACAAAACCCCCAATCAACATAAATATAATTCTGACTGCGGTGGGAGCAACACACTGTCAATTCAGTCCCGTCACTCCACAGTTCACATCATACATATTTTAAAGCTTTCGAAATCAAAGAAAGCCACAGCTGAATTGAAACACTCTAATAACCCCCAAATGAGGTGAACCAAACCTCTTTAGATATCAACAAATTCATTAGAAAAAACTAAAATCTTAAAGAGCACTAAGATAAACCAATATCTAAAGATCTTATAACTTATTTAAAGAATCTAATTCCTGCATTCACATACATATATCCAAACTATAGGTCGTTTGGTGTTTAATTAGCTGCCCAAAACATAGAAATAACAATCAAGTCTTTGTTGATTTACGTTCCTTACGAAAAGGGATCTTCAATATAGACACAGTCCAAGGTTGCTTGAAGTCTTTACAGTTGTCCGATGGGAAAAAACAAGTTCTTCAGCGATAGGAAATTCAGTAGTTTAGTTCAGCAGTTGAAGTGTTACTCTTCTGTTTCCAGCAATGAACACAGCAGATCAACAAATAGCAATTATTTTTAAAAGAATTAATCTGGATTGACTTTTTTAGAATTAGAGATAAATAAACAAATCAAATTTTATTCCTTCCGTTTAAATGGTCTGAGAGCACTCGTTTCAGGTGCTAACACACAGCTGTGTCAACTGTCTCTGCAAAAGCCAGTTTTCAAAGTCAAACGGCAATGTTGTATGTCCTGTTGTCCCTCTCTGTATGGTTGTATCCAGGCAACCAAGATGCACCTTCACTTGGCAACTTATGAAGCTGGCTGCCTGAAAGAAGTACTGATCTCTTACAGCCTTAAAGGCACACTGCATATTTCCCAAGGAGAAAAAAAACAGGATCATGACAACATGTAATGTCATCTTTGCATTCCTTGTATCCCTTCTCAGTCTGCTGCTTTCTAATATGGAACTATTCCCTTCTCTAGTCCTGTCCAACACTCTCACAAGCAGGGTAGATAAAGGGGAACCAGTAGATGTAGTGTATTTGGATTTCCAAAAGGCATTCAATAAGATGCCACACAAAAAGTTACCACACAAGATAAGAGCTCATGATGTTGGGGGTAATATATTAGCATGGATAGAGGATTGGCCAACAGGAAACAGAGAGTCAGGATAAACAGGGTATTTTCAGGTTGGTAATCTGTAACTAGTGGAGTGCCACAGCGATCAGTGCTGTGGCCTCAACTATTTACCATCTATATAAGTGACTGGGATGAAAGACTGAGTGTATTGTAGCCAAATTTGCAGGTGATACAAAGATAGGTAGGAATACAAATTGTGAGAAAGTCACAAAAGGTGGAATTTGATGGGCCCAGCAAGAGCGGAATGTGTGCCATGCAAGATGATTTAATTAAACGGGAGTTGTTTTTTTGGATTCCTGACAGCAGGATTTTTTTCCAAAATTAAATCGTGAGCATGTTTTCAGTGTTCTGGGGTTCCCCCCACATGGTGGCGGATTGCAGATTTGCATTAATTTACATACCAAGAATACTCATTACCCGACACTTCGTTATAATTAAGTATTAATTGCCAAATTCAGTGAAGGGCAAGCATTATTACTGTGTCATCTGGCTCATGTTTGATTCACCGTGATGTGCAACGGTCGGCTTTGTGCAGCTGAGACTGAGGTCATTGCTTTTCTCTCTGAACTCATCAGCATTGGAATGGATGTTTCCCTCCAGGCCATCAATGGAATGGACGTTTCCCTCCACACCAGCATTGGATTGGATGTTTCCCTCTCGGCCATCATTGGAATGGATGTTTCCCTCCAGGTCATCATTGGAATGGATGTTACCCTCCAGGTCATCGTTGGAATGGATGTTTCCCTCCAGGCCATCATTGGAATGGATGTTTCCCTCCAGGCCATCATTGGAATGGATGTTTCCCTCCAGGCCATCATTGGAATGGATGCTCCCTCCAGGCCATCACTGGAATGGATGTTTCCCTCCAGGCCATCATTGGAATGGATGTTTCCCTCTCGGCCAACATTGGAATGGATGTTTCCCTCCAGGCCATCATTGGAATGGATGTTTCCCTCCAGGCCATCATTGGAATGGATGTTTCCCTCCAGGTCATCATTGGAATGGATGTTTCCCTCCAGGTCATCATTGGAATGGATGTTTCCCTCCAGGCCATCATTGGAATGGATGTTTCCCTCCAGGCCATCATTGGAATGGATGTTTCCCTCCAGGCCATCATTGGAATGGATGTTTCCCTCCAGGCCATCATTGGAATGGATGTTTCCCTCCAGGCCATCATTGGAATGGATGTTTCCCTCTAGGCCATCATTGGAATGGATGTTTCCCTCTATACCACCATTGGAATGGATGTTTCCCTCTAGACCATCATTCGAATGGATGTTTCCCTCTAGGCCATCATTGGAATGGATGTTTCCCTCCAGGCCATCATTGGAATGGATGTTTCCCTCCAGGACATCATTGGAATGGATGTTTCCCTCTCGGCCATCATTGGAATGGATGTTTCCCTCCAGGCCATCATTGGAATGGCTGTTTCCCTCCAGGACATCATTGGAATGGATGTTTCCCTCCAGGCCTTCATTGGAATGGATGTTTCCCTCCAGGACATCATTGGATTGGATGTTTCCCTCCAGGCCATTATTGGAATGGATGTTTCCCTCCAGGCCATCATTGGAATGGATGTTTCCCTCTAGGCCATCATTGGAATGGATGTTTCCCTCCAGGCCATCATTGGAATAGATGTTTCCCTCTTGGCCATCATTGGAATGGATGTTTCCCTCTAGGCCATCATTGGAATGGATGTTTCCCTCCAGGCCATCATTGGAATGGATGCTTCCCTCTCGGCGATCATTGGAATGGATGTTTCCCTCCAGGCCTTCATTGGAATGGATGTTTCCCTCCAGGACATCATTGGATTGGATGTTTCCCTCCAGGCCATTATTGGAATGGATGTTTCCCTCCAGGCCATCATTGGAATGGATGTTTCCCTCCAGGACATCATTGGAATGGATGTTTCCCTCCAGGCCATCATTCGAATGGATGTTTCCCTCTAGGCCATCATTGGAATGGATGTTTCCCTCCAGGCCATCATTGGAATGGATGTTTCCCTCTAGGCCATCATTGGAATGGATGTTTTCCTCTAGGCCATCATTGGAATGGATGCTTCCCTCTCGGACATCATTGGAATGGATGTTTCCCTCTTGGCCATCATTGGAATGGATGCTTCCCTCTCGGACATCATTGGAATGGATGTTTCCCTCCAGGCCTTCATTGGAATGGATGTTTCCCTCTCGGCCATCATTGGAATGGATGTTTCCCTCCAGGCCTTCATTGGAATGGATGTTTCCCTCCAGGCCATCATTGGAATGGATGTTTCCCTCCAGGCCTTCATTGGAATGGATGTTTCCCTCCAGGCCTTCATTGGAATGGATGTTTCCCTCCAGGCCATCATTGGAATGGATGTTTCCCTCCAGGCCATCATTGGAATGGATGCTTCCCTCTCGGACATCATTGGAATGGATGTTTCCCTCTTGGCCATCATTGGAATGGATGCTTCCCTCTTGGACATCATTGGAATGGATGTTTCCCGCCAGGCCTTCATTGGAATGGATGTTTCCCTCCAGGCCATCATTCGAATGGATGTTTCCCTCTAAGCCATCATTGGAATGGATGTTTCCCTCTAGGCCATCATTGGAATGGATGTTTCACTCTCGGCCATCATTGGAATGGATGTTTCCCTCCAGGCCATCATTGGAATGGATGTTTCCCTCCAGGTCATCAATGGAATGGACGTTTCCCTCCACACCAGCATTGGATTGGATGTTTCCCTCTCGGCCATCATTGGAATGGATGTTTCCCTCCAGGCCATCATTGGAATGGATGTTTCCCTCCAGGTCATCATTGGAATGGATGTTTCCCTCCAGGCCATCATTGGAATGGATGTTTCCCTCCAGGCCATCATTGGAATGGATGTTTCCCTCCAGGCCATCATTGGAATGGATGTTTCCCTCTCGGCCATCATTGGAATGGATGTTTCCCTCTTGGCCATCATTGGAATGGATGTTTCCCTCCAGGCCATCATTGGAATGGATGTTTCCCTCCAGGACATCATTGGAATGGATGTTTCCCTCCAGGTCATCATTGGAATGGATGTTTCCCTCCAGCCCATCATTGGAATGGATGTTTCCCTCCAGGCCATCATTGGAATGGATGTTTCTCTCCAGGACTTCATTGGAATGGATGTTTCCCTCCAGGCCTTCAGTGGAATGGATGTTTCCCTCCAGGCCTTCAGTGGAATGGATGTTTCCCTCCAGGCCTTCAGTGGAATGGATGTTTCCCTCCAGGCCATCATTGGAATGGATGTTTCCCTCCAGGCCATCATTGGAATGGATGTTTCCCTCTAGGCCATCATTGGAATGGATGTTTCCCTCTAGGCCATCATTGAAATGGATGTTTCCTTCTAGACCATCATTCGAATGGATGTTTCCCTCTAGGCCATCATTGGAATGGATGTTTCCCTCCAGGCCATCATTGGAATGGATGTTTCCCTCCAGGCCATCATTCGAATGGATGTTTCCCTCCAGGCCATCATTCGAATGGATGTTTCCCTCTAGGCCATCATTGGAATGGATGGTTCCCTCCAGGCCATCATTGGAATGGATGATTCACTCCAGGCCGTCATTGGATTGGATATTTCCCTCCAGGCCTTCATTGGAATGGATGTTTCCCTCCAGGCCATCATTCGAATGGATGTTTCCCTCTTGGCCATCATTGGAATGGATGGTTCCCTCCAGGCCATCATTGGAATGGATGATTCACACCAGGCCATCATTGGATTGGATGTTTCCCTCCAGGCCATCATTGGTATGGATGATTCACTCAAGGCCATCATTGGATTGGATGTTTCCCTCCAGGCCATCATTGGAATGGATGTTTCCCTCCAGGCCATCATTGGAATGGATGTTTCCCTCCAGGTCATCATTGGAATGGATGTTTCCCTCCAGGTCATCATTGGAATGGATGTTTCCCTCCAGGCCATCATTGGAATGGATGTTTCCCTCCAGGCCATCATTGGAATGGATGTTTCCCTCCAGGCCATCATTGGAATGGATGTTTCCCTCTCGGCCATCATTGGAATGGATGTTTCCCTCCAGGCCATCATTGGAATGGATGTTTCCCTCCAGGCCATCATTGGAATGGATGTTTCCCTCCAGGACATCATTGGAATGGATGTTTCCCTCCAGGTCATCATTGGAATGGATGTTTCCCTCCAGCCCATCATTGGAATGGATGTTTCCCTCCAGGCCATCATTGGAATGGATGTTTCCCTCCAGGCCTTCATTGGAATGGATGTTTCCCTCCAGGCCTTCAGTGGAATGGATGTTTCCCTCCAGGCCTTCAGTGGAATGGATGTTTCCCTCCAGGCCATCATTGGAATGGATGTTTCCCTCCAGGCCATCATTGGAATGGATGTTTCCCTCTAGGCCATCATTGGAATGGATGTTTCCCTCTCGGCCATCATTGGAATGGATGTTTCCCTCTAGACCATCATTCGAATGGATGTTTCCCTCTAGGCCATCATTGGAATGGATATTTCCCTCCAGGCCATCATTGGAATGGATGTTTCCCTCCAGGCCATCATTGGAATAGATGTTTCCCTCTTGGCCATCATTGGAATGGATGTTTCCCTTTAGGCCATCATTGGAATGGATGTTTCCCTCCAGGCCATCATTGGAATGGATGCTTCCCTCTCGGCGATCATTGGAATGGATGTTTCCCTCCAGGCCATCATTCGAATGGATGTTTCCCTCCAGGCCATCATTCGAATGGATGTTTCCTTCTTGGCCATCATTGGAATGGATGTTTCCCTCTCGGCCATCATTGGAATGGATGTTTCCCTCCAGGCCATCATTGGAATGTATGTTTCCCTCTCGGCCATCTTTGGAAGGGATGTCACCCTCCAGGCCATCATTGGAATGGATGTTTCCCTCCAGGACATCATTGGAATGGATTTTTCCCTCTGGGCCATCATTGGAATGGATGTTTCCCTCCACGCCATCATTGGAATGGATGCTTCCCTCACGGCCATCATTGGAATGGATGTTTCCCTCCACGCCATCATTGGAATGGATGCTTCCCTCACGGCCATCTTTGGAATGGATGTTTCCCTCCAGGTCATCATTGGAATGGATGTTTCCCTCCAGGACATCATTGGATTGGATGTTTCCTTCCAGGCCATTATTGGAATGGATGTTTCCCTCCAGGCCCTGATTGGAATGGATGTTTCCCTCCAGGCCATCATTGGAATGGATGTTTCCCTCCAGGCCATCATTGGAATCGATGTTTCCCTCTAGGCCATCATTGGAATGGATGTTTCCCTCTAGGCCATCATTGGAATGGATGTTTCCCTCCAGGCCATCATTGGAATGGATGTTTCCCTCTCGGCCATCATTGGAATGGATGTTTCCCTCCAGGCCATCATTGGAATGGATGTTTCCCTCCAGGTCATCATTGGAATGGATGTTTCCCTCGAGGCCATCATTGGAATGGATGTTTCCCTCCAGGCCATCATTGGAATGGATGTTTCCCTCCAGGCCATCATTGGAATGGATGTTTCCCTCTAGGCCATCATTGGAATGGATGTTTCCCTCCAGGTCATCATTGGAATGGATGTTTCCCTCAAGGCCATCATTGGAATGGATGTTTCCCTCCAGGCCATCATTGGAATGGATGCTTCCCTCACGGCCATCATTGGAATGGATGTTTTCCTCCAGGCCATCATTGGATTGGATGCTTCCCTCACGGCCATCATTGGAATGGATGTTTCCCTCCAGGCCATCATTAGAATGGATGCTTCCCTCACGGCCATCATTGGAATGCATGTTTCCCTCTAGGCCTTCATTGGAATGAATGTTTCCCTCCAGAGCAGCATTGGAATGGATGTTTCCCTCTCGGCCTTCATTGGAATGAATGTTTCCCTCCAGGTCATCATTGGAATGAATGTTTCCCTCCAGAGCAGCATTGGAATGGATGTTTCCCTCCAGAGCAGCATTGGAATGGATGTTTCCCTCCAGGCCATCAATGGAATGGATGTTTCCCTCCAGGCCATCATTGGAATGGGAGTTTGGCTCCAGGCCATCACTGGAATGGATGTTTCCCTCCAGGCCATCATTCGAATGGATGTTTCCCTCTAGGCCATCATTGGAATGGATGTTTCCCTCCAGGCCATCATTGGAATGGATGTTTCCCTCCAGGCCATCATTCGAATGGATGTTTCCCTCCAGGACATCATTGGAATGGATGTTTCCCTCTAGGCCATCATTGGAATGGATGTTTCCCTCCAGGCCATCATTGGAATGGATGTTTCCCTCCAGGCCATCATTCGAATGGATGTTTCCCTCCAGGACATCATTGGAATGGATGTTTCCCTCCAGGCCATCATTCGAATGGATGTTTCCCTCCAGGCCATCATTGGAATGGATGTTTCCCTCCAGGCCATCATTCGAATGGATGTTTCCCTCTAGGCCATCATTGGAATGGATGGTTCCCTCCAGGCCATCATTGGAATGGATGATTCACTCCAGGCCGTCATTGGATTGGATATTTCCCTCCAGGCCTTCATTGGAATGGATGTTTCCCTCCAGGCCATCATTCGAATGGATGTTTCCCTCTTGGCCATCATTGGAATGGATGGTTCCCTCCAGGCCATCATTGGAATGGATGATTCACACCAGGCCATCATTGGATTGGATGTTTCCCTCCAGGCCATCATTGGTATGGATGATTCACTCAAGGCCATCATTGGATTGGATGTTTCCCTCCAGGCCATCATTGGAATGGATGTTTCCCTCCAGGCCATCATTGGAATGGATGTTTCCCTCCTGGTCATCACTGGAATGGATGTTTCCCTCCAGGTCATCATTGGAATGGATGTTTCCCTCCAGGCCATCATTGGAATGGATGTTTCCCTCCAGGCCATCATTGGAATGGATGTTTCCCTCCAGGCCATCATTGGAATGGATGTTTCCCTCTCGGCCATCATTGGAATGGATGTTTCCCTCCAGGCCATCATTGGAATGGATGTTTCCCTCCAGGCCATCATTGGAATGGATGTTTCCCTCCAGGACATCATTGGAATGGATGTTTCCCTCCAGGTCATCATTGGAATGGATGTTTCCCTCCAGCCCATCATTGGAATGGATGTTTCCCTCCAGGCCATCATTGGAATGGATGTTTCCCTCCAGGCCTTCATTGGAATGGATGTTTCCCTCCAGGCCTTCAGTGGAATGGATGTTTCCCTCCAGGCCTTCAGTGGAATGGATGTTTCCCTCCAGGCCATCATTGGAATGGATGTTTCCCTCCAGGCCATCATTGGAATGGATGTTTCCCTCTAGGCCATCATTGGAATGGATGTTTCCCTCTCGGCCATCATTGGAATGGATGTTTCCCTCTAGACCATCATTCGAATGGATGTTTCCCTCTAGGCCATCATTGGAATGGATGTTTCCCTCCAGGCCATCATTGGAATGGATGTTTCCCTCCAGGCCATCATTGGAATAGATGTTTCCCTCTTGGCCATCATTGGAATGGATGTTTCCCTTTAGGCCATCATTGGAATGGATGTTTCCCTCCAGGCCATCATTGGAATGGATGCTTCCCTCTCGGCGATCATTGGAATGGATGTTTCCCTCCAGGCCATCATTCGAATGGATGTTTCCCTCCAGGCCATCATTCGAATGGATGTTTCCTTCTTGGCCATCATTGGAATGGATGTTTCCCTCTCGGCCATCATTGGAATGGATGTTTCCCTCCAGGCCATCATTGGAATGTATGTTTCCCTCTCGGCCATCTTTGGAAGGGATGTCACCCTCCAGGCCATCATTGGAATGGATGTTTCCCTCCAGGACATCATTGGAATGGATTTTTCCCTCTGGGCCATCATTGGAATGGATGTTTCCCTCCACGCCATCATTGGAATGGATGCTTCCCTCACGGCCATCATTGGAATGGATGTTTCCCTCCACGCCATCATTGGAATGGATGCTTCCCTCACGGCCATCTTTGGAATGGATGTTTCCCTCCAGGTCATCATTGGAATGGATGTTTCCCTCCAGGCCATCATTGGATTGGATGTTTCCTTCCAGGCCATTATTGGAATGGATGTTTCCCTCCAGGCCCTGATTGGAATGGATGTTTCCCTCCAGGCCATCATTGGAATGGATGTTTCCCTCCAGGCCATCATTGGAATCGATGTTTCCCTCTAGGCCATCATTGGAATGGATGTTTCCCTCTAGGCCATCATTGGAATGGATGTTTCCCTCCAGGCCATCATTGGAATGGATGTTTCCCTCTCGGCCATCATTGGAATGGATGTTTCCCTCCAGGCCATCATTGGAATGGATGTTTCCCTCCAGGTCATCATTGGAATGGATGCTTCCCTCGAGGCCATCATTGGAATGGATGTTTCCCTCCAGGCCATCATTGGAATGGATGTTTCCCTCCAGGCCATCATTGGAATGGATGTTTCCCTCTAGGCCATCATTGGAATGGATGTTTCCCTCCAGGTCATCATTGGAATGGATGTTTCCCTCAAGGCCATCATTGGAATGGATGTTTCCCTCCAGGCCATCATTGGAATGGATGCTTCCCTCACGGCCATCATTGGAATGGATGTTTTCCTCCAGGCCATCATTGGATTGGATGCTTCCCTCACGGCCATCATTGGAATGGATGTTTCCCTCCAGGCCATCATTAGAATGGATGCTTCCCTCACGGCCATCATTGGAATGCATGTTTCCCTCTAGGCCTTCATTGGAATGAATGTTTCCCTCCAGAGCAGCATTGGAATGGATGTTTCCCTCTCGGCCTTCATTGGAATGAATGTTTCCCTCCAGGTCATCATTGGAATGAATGTTTCCCTCCAGAGCAGCATTGGAATGGATGTTTCCCTCCAGAGCAGCATTGGAATGGATGTTTCCCTCCAGGCCATCAATGGAATGGATGTTTCCCTCCAGGCCATCATTGGAATGGGAGTTTGGCTCCAGGCCATCACTGGAATGGATGTTTCCCTCCAGGCCATCATTGGAATGGGAGTTTGGCTCCAGGCTTAACACCGGCAAGGGAGATTATTCTCAGGGAATGGTGGCAAAGGCATGGGGGTGTGCACGTGGAGGAAAAGGGGGGGTGAGGAACGGAGGCAAAGTGTGGGGTGATCAGATGCATGAAGGAGCAGGGGAGGGTACTCAGGGAAAAAAGGGTGAGTTGATTTGGTGCATGGAGAAGCCAGATAGGTAGGAGTGGAGCTTCCAAGGTGTGTAGTGGTTGCTATTGATGCTGAAGCTGGATGTGGGTAGCTGTGGGGTGGTGGGTTGATTTGAGTTTTACAGTCAGCAAATGGTCAGCAAGGGCCTAAAGGGAGGGATGAGTCCTTTCAATGTCAGGGACCTGTGGGGCGAAGTCAGGGTACTGGCTGGTAGAGGAAACAGTCACAGTCAATGGGGAAATTGAATCTATAGGGTTTGGTATTCTGCAACATCATAGGGAGGGGAACGGGACTCGGCAACAATATTATGGTCAATTTGAGGAGGATCAGGGGTCGGAGTCGGCATGTCAATGCTAACAGGAGTAGGATTGAGGGGACGGATGGCATGAATAAATTGATTATGACACTGTGCATGATAATGGGGGGAGGTTCAATGGTAATGGAGGGAAGGGTTAAGGTTACATTGGATGGCTCAAGGGTGATGGGTTCAGGCTGGAAAGTTGCAGGAGGATGTTGGAAGGTGGGGATACTTGTCCTAAATTCTACGCACATCATTTTCTCCAACAATAATGCAAACCACATGGTTACTCAAGGAATGCAAGGACAGTGGGAGAAGACAAATGATAGTGGGAGTGTCTCTCACCTGGCTGCAATTGTAAGGCACATAAAAGCGAACAGTTCATTGCTTCAATGTTTCAGCTGACTAGCAACAGAAGGCTGAATTGCAAAGTTCTGCTTATTTATTGTTCTGAAAAACAGCAGCAACATAGGTCTCATACACCCAATTTGTCTAAAACCACAGGAAGAACAGAGGGAGCGACTAAGGAGGAAGGAGGGCTCTTTTCCCTCAATGTATGATGCCTGAATGCCAGCAGCAGGCAGAACAAGAAGGCAACGATGCTCTGAATTATAACATCCAGAAACGGCCTTATCGAAGAAGGGCACTGGCACGTCATCGCATCCTCAGGACAAGGTCTAATTATTTTCAAATGTCAGTGAGGCAATGCCAGAGGTGCCGAAGGATGCCATGTGAAATGGCCACAAAAATATGTGGGATCCTGCGGCATGACCTGCAGCTGCTCGGCTTCAGTGGGAATCCAATGCCAGTTGCCCTCAAGGTGACTGCTGCACTCAATTTCTTTGCTAACGGGGCCTTCCAGGGATCAAGGGGCGAGAGATGTGGCATATCACAATCTGCTACCCATAGGTGTATCAAAGAGATGGCCAATTCCCTTTTCCGACGTGCCAATGATTTAATCTACTTACCCGTAGACAAGTACAGCTGGGCAGCAAGGTCTGCGGCCTTCAGTGTGATCGCTGCCTTGCCTAGAGTGCAAGGGGTGATTAACTGTACTAATGTGGCCATTAGAGCTTCCTTGGACCAGCTGCTGTCTTTGTGAATCACAAAGGCTTCCACTCTTTAAATGTACAACAGGCTTGCAACCACAGAAGAAGAATCATGTATGTTTGTGCACATTTCCCAGGGAGATGCTATGAATCATACATTTTGAGGAACTCACAGCTGCCAGGCATTTTTGAGGAACCAGCCAAAGTAGACGGCTGGACCTTGGGTGATAAGGGTTACCTACTTTGGACAGGGTTGACGATACAAGTGCAGCAGCCTCAAAGCATTGCTAAAGAGATGTACAATGTCGCTCACGCATCCACCAGAGCCATCAGTGAACACACCATTAGCATGCTGAAAATGTGATTCCACTGCCTTGACCGGTCTGGGGAGGTTCTTTAGTATGCACCACAGAGGGTGACACAAATAATCGTTTTCTGCTGTAATAAAAACAAGAAATGCTGGAAATACTCAGCAGGTCTGGTAGCATCTGTGGAGAGAGAAGCAGAGTTAACGTTTCAGGTCAGTGACCCTTCTTCAGAACTGGCAGATATTTGAAATGTAAAAGGTTTTCAGTAAGTGAAGTGGGGGGTGGGGCAAGAGATAACAAAAGAGAAGGTGTTGATAGGACAGAGGATCACAGAGAATAACTGACCAGAAGGTCATGGAACAAAGGCAAACGGTATGTTAAAGGTGTGCTGAAAGACAAAGCGTTAGTACAGAGAGGGTGTGAATAGACTGTAAAGCACTCCAAGCACAAACACAAAAAAAAACAGAAACAGTGGGTAGGCACAGTAGAAACAGACTAAACAAACTAAAAAAACTAAAATAAAATAACCAAAGAAAAAAGAAAAAAAGAAAAAATAACTAAACGTAAAAAGGGGGGCCCGTCATGCCCTGAAATTTTTGAATGCAATGTTCAGTCCGGCAGGCTGTAGTGTGCCTAATCGGGAAATGAGATGCTGTTCCTCAAGCTTGCCTCGATATTCACTGGAACACTGCAGCAATCCCTGGACAGAGGGATTGTGAGCATGAGGACAGGGGGGTTGTTGAAATGGCCAGCAACCGGAAGCTCAGGGTCATGCTTACGGACTGAGTGGAGGTGCTCCGCAAAGCAGTCACCCAGTCTGCGTTTGGTCTCCCCAATGTAGAGGAGACCACATTGTCTGCTGTGCCTTGCACAACCGTGCAATTAGATGCAGCAACATTCTGCAGGCAGAGCAATAGGAGGAACACTAGTCTCCTCAGATGAGGATGACAATGAAGAGGGTGAGGAGGAAGACAACATGCCAACAATGCCATTATAGATATGAGGGCCATCGAGAGACATGCAAGGGACATCAGGGAGAACCTCAAATTTGCATAATTTCAGCCAACAATAAGCCACTTCATCAAGGAACATTGGGAACAGAAAAATAAAATTTCCCCAAATATGTTCACATATGACTGACGTCTTATTCATTGCTGTAATCTAAAAGAAATTTTGCTGCACTTTGATGTGACCAGCAGATAAAATCTTCTTTGGGCTACGATGGAACTGAAAACACACCGCTGCAAGGAAAGTAAGGGTGTGACCGCTGAACCAAAAATGTAAGGTGTTTAAAAAGTTGAAGTTCATCAAATGACAAATAGCCAACATTGAAGATTAAAGACTCAATTTGCAATGATAAATGGACACTGGACATTTTCTGAAATGCTTTGCAAGCATCAATGCTTTCCTGCCATAGGCCTCCAATGAACATTTTTCTTTTCATCTGAAACCAAGCAAATGATTTACAAGAGTGCATCAAATATTAAAGTCAAAAAAGAAGTATTTAAACTTCTGGAAGATTTGCACAATATTTACAGCACCCGTGCCACCTCAGTACTCAGAACTGTTTTCTTTTTCCCATTACGTCTAGGTGCTACTCCAACAATAGCAGCTGAGATGGAGGCAGTCCGCTCAGTGTACTGCCCCAGTGCTGTGGATGACCATAGCGGGCATCCTCTGGGGGAACAGGGCCTTTATGGCTCCATCCTACTGGGGGTCTACAGCACTGGTGTGTGAGTTTCCCCCATGTGCTCACCTGCTGGAGGTAAGGAAGTAAATGTCAGACGGGAAGGACAAGACACCACTTACCCTGGGGGTGACCTGAGAGGAAGACACCAGAACAGCTGGCACGCGCTCGTCCTCCATCTGTGTGCACATTTCCACCTGCCTGTTTCCGTGACGGGAAGGCACACCTGTAGGCGGGCCCAGGTTCCTCATCCCCCTCTCGTTTAGACTCTGCTGCATGGAGCTCACAGCAACAGCGATGGAATGCAGGTCAGAGTGGATATGACTCGAGTGCTCAACCAGACTTGCCACTGAGCTCACCAGACACTCGACGAAGGAAGACATAGCTCAAATGCCTGGGACATGGCAGATGTCTTGGCTTGCTCGGGTTCATTCATGGCACATGCTAAGCCACGCATGACCTCAGGCATCTATGACATATTTTCCACATGACTTTGCTGCATATCCAGCAGACGTCTCATAGCAACAAACAGAGGACCATCATCAGCGTGGGACTGAGCAGGGGTCTGGTCCTCAGCAATCCTACCATTGTCAGGGGACCCGGCTGGCGCATGCTCCCTCGACTGCTGGGACATGTCTGTATCGTGACAAGAACAAAGAACAGAGAACAGTACAGCACAGGAACAGGCCATTAAGCCCTCCAAGCCTGCGCCGATCTTGATGCCTGTCGAAACTAAAACCTTCTGCACTTGCGGGGTCTGTATCCCTCTATTCCCATCCTATTCATGTATTTGTCAAGATGCCTCTTAAACGTTGCTATCGTACCTGCTTCCACCACCTCCCCCGGCAGCAAGTTCCAGGCACTCACCACCCTCTGTGTAAAGAACCTGCCTCGCACATCCCCTCTAAACTTTGCCCCTCTCACCTTAAACCTATGTCCCCTAGTAACTGACTCTTCCACCCGGAGAAAAAGCTTCTGACTATCCACTCTGTCCATGCCACTCATAACTTTGTAAACCTCTATCGTGTCGCCGCTCCACCTCAGTGAAAACAATCGGAGTTTATCCAACCTCTCCTCATCATAGCTAATACCCTCCAGACCAGGCAACATCCTGGTAAACCTCTTCTGTACCCTCTCCAAAGCCTCCACAACCTTCTGGTCGTGTGGCGACCAGAATTGTACGCAATATTCCAAGTGTGGCCTAACTAAGGTTCTGTACAGCTGCAGCATGACTTGCCAATTTTTATACTGTATGCCCCGACCAATGAAGGCAAGCATGCCATATGCCTTCTTGACTACCTTACCCACCTGCATTGCCACTTTCAGTGACCTGTGGACCTGTACGCCCAGATCTCTCTGCCTGTCAATACTCCTAAGGGTTCTGCCATTTACTGTATACTTCCCACCTGCTTTAGACCTTCCAAAATGCATTACCTCACATTTGTCTGGAATAAACTCCATCTGCCATTTCTCCGCCCAAGTCTCCAACCGATCTATCCTGCTGTATCCTCTGACAATCCTCATCACTATCCGCAACTCCACCAACCTTTGTGTCGTCCGCAAACTTACTAATCAGACCAGCTACATTTTCCTCCAAATCATTTATATATACTACAAACAGCAATGGTCCCAGCACTGATCCCTGCGGAACACCACTAGTCACATCCTTCCATTCAGAAAAGCACCCTTCCACTGCTACCCTCTGTCTTCCATGACCGAGCCAGTTCTGTATCCATCTTGCCAGCTCACCTCTGATCCCGTGTGACTTCACCTTTTGTACCAGTCTGCCATGAGGGACCTTATCAAAGGATTTACTAAAGTCCATGTAGACAACATCCACTGCCCTTCCTTCATCAATCATCTTCGTCACTTCCTCAAAAAACTCAATCAAGTTAGTGAGACACGACCTCCCCTTCACAAAACCATGCTGCCTCTTGCTAATAAGTCCATTTGTATCCAAATGGGAGTAAATCCTGTCCCGAAGAATCCTCTCCAATAATTTCCCTACCACTGATGTAAGGCTCACCGGCCTGTAATTTCCTGGATTATCCTTGCTACCCTTCTTAAACAAAGGAATAACATTGGCTATTCTCCAGTCCTCTGGGACCTCACCTGTAGCCAATGAGGATACAAAGATTTCTGTCAAGGCCCCAGCAATTTCCTCCCTTGCCTCCTTCTGTATTCTGGGGTAGATCCCATCAGGCCCTGGGGACTTATCTACCTTAATGCTTATCAAGACGCCCAACACCTCCTCCTTTTTGATATCGACATGACCCAGACTATCTACACTCCCTTCCCTAGACTCATCATCCACCAAGTCCTTCTCTTGGGTGAAGACTGATGCAAAGTACTCATTTAGTACCTCACCCATTTCCTCTGGCTCTATGCATAGATTCCCTCCTCTGTCTTTGAGTGGGCCAACCCTTTCCCTGGCTACCCTCTTGCTCTTTATATACATATAAAAAGCCTTGGGATTTTCCTTAATCCTGTTTGCCAATGACTTTTCATGACCCCTTTTAGCCCTCCTGATTCCTTGCTTAAGTTCCTTCCTAATTTCTTTATATTCCTCCAGAGCTTCATCTGTTCCCAGTCTTCTAGCCCTTACGAATGCTTCCTTTTTCATTTTGACTAGGCTCACAATATCCCTCATTATCCAAGGTTCCCAAAACTTGCCAAACTTAACCTTCATCCTCACAGGAACATGCTGGTCCTGGATTCTAATCAACTGAAGTTTGAAAGACTCCCACATGTCAGATGTTGATTTACCCTCAAAAAGCCGCCCCCAATCTAAATTCTTCAGTTCCTGCCTAATATTGTTATAATTAGCCTTCCCCCAGTTTAGCACCTTCACCCGAGGACTACTCTTATCCTTATCCACAAGTACCTTAAAACTTATGAAATTATGGTCACTGTTCCTGAAATGCTCCCCTACTGAAACTTCGACCAGTGCCCCTGACTATAGAGTCCCCTATAACTATTGCTCTTCTGTGCTTTGTCCCTCCCTGCTGAACAAGAGAGCCAGCCATGGTGCTACTGCTCTGGCTGCTGCTGTTGTTTTCCCCTGATAGGCCATCCCCCCCCAACAGTATCCAAAACGGTATACATGTTAGAGAGGGGGATAGCCACAGGGGATTCCTGCACTGACTGCCTGCCCCTTCTAGCGGTCATCCATCTATCTGCCTGCACCTTGGGTGTAACCACGTCTCTAAAACTCCTGTCTATGATGCTTTCCGCCACCTGCATGCTCCAATTGCTGCTCTGATCCAATCCATGTGGTCTGTGAGGAGCTGCAATTGGGTGCACTTCCTGCAGATGTAGTTGTCCAGAATGCTGGAAGGGTCACGGACCTCCCACATCTCACAGGTGAAGCACTTTACCCCTCTAACTGACATTCCTGGCACTAATTAATAAATTAAATTAAAATAAATGCTTATTAAATCCTTACTAAATTCAGTTACAATTAACTACGTGGTCCCTAGCGCTAGATTTCAGCTATAAATATTAAATGCTAAATACAGTAATCTCCTCCCTCCGGTTTAGTTACTCCTCTACTTATTAATTAATTAGTTAATTCGGGTTAATTAGTTCATCAATGTTTTATTTTCAAATTCAGTGCAGATTCCCTACCAGCCAGTCAGCTTTCCTGTGATGTCACTTTTTCAGTTTTTTCTCTCTCTTTTTTTCCACCCGAGGTAACTTACTCACTGCTCCGGCACTCCGCCCTCCGAGTCTTCTCCCTGGAACTAGGCCGCTAATCCCCGAGATAAGGTTTTTATACTCACCGCACCAGCACTCCGCCCTCTGAGACTTCACCGCTAATCCCCGAGATAAGGTTTTTATACTCACCGCACCAGCACTCCGCCCTCCGAGACTTCTCCCTGGAACTAGGCCGTGAATCCCTGAGGTAAGGTTTTATAATCACCACTCCAGAACTCCACCCTCTGAGTCTTCATCCTGGAATTTTTGATTTGCCTCCAAACCACCCGCTCGAATCTCCGAGGTTCTGGCGCGCTTTTTGAATAACCACCAGATTGTGACCCAGATACTACTCTTAAACGCACCCCCCCCCCCCCCCCCCCCCCACCGTAGATCATGTGGATGTATCAGGAAGAAGAGGCAACTGACAGTGCACCCTCTGGAGCATTGCTTCCACTTCCTCCCCAAAGAAGGACACTTGGGCCTCGCGGCATTCAGAAAATCTAGTGCGGGCCCTTATAGTGGAGACACAAACAGAGGCACATCAAGCATCAGCTGAGCATGAGTTCACACACTTTCCTTTGGTGTGCACATATGGCCGCATGACTAAAGATGACACTTCATTCTTGCACCTTGAGAATGCTGCCTCGCCATCTGATATTACCCTGCTCCCATGTAAATCTCTCCTGTGTGCCTCTCACTTGTGCAGGTTTCTCCTGTGCGTGCCACTACTGGGTGCCTCTTTCCTTTGTGCATCTCTGAGTGCCTGTCCCCTCCATACCTTTCTCATGTGTGCCTCTCTCCACTCTTCACCTCTCCCCTGTGTGAGTCCCTGTTGAGCACCTCCCTCCTGTATGATTCTTTCTTGTTATCCTCTCTCCTTTGTTCTTCATTCCTGTGCATCTCTCTCTTTGTGCTGCTCTGTTGTGCGCCTCTCCCGTGTGCTTTTTTCTTGTGCACATCTCTCCTCCGTGCCTCTTCCCTGTCTGCACCTCTCCTGCATGCCTTTCTCCTGTTTGAAACCCCCTGAAGGGCTCTCTCATTTGTGCCTCTCTTTTGAGCACCTTTATCCTGTGCACCTTTCTCCTGAGGAGCTCTGTCATTTGGGCCTCTCTCCTGCTCAGCTTTCTACTGTGTGCCTCTCTCAATCATAGAGTCATAGAGAGATACAGCACTGAAACCCCACTGGCCCTTTGGCCCACCGAGTCTGTGCCCACCATCAACCACCCATTTATACTAATCCTACATTAATCCCATATTCCCTACCACATCACCACCTTCCCTCAATTCTCCTACCACCTACCTACACTAGGGGCAATTTACAATGGCCAATTTACCTATCAACCTGCAAGTCTTTGGCTGTGGGAGGAAACCGGAGCACCCAGCGGAAACCCACGCCGTCATAGGGAGAACTTGCAAACTCCGCACAGGCAGCACCCAGAACCGAACTCGGGTCGTTGGAGCTGTGAGGCTGTGGTGCTAACCATTGCAACATTGTGCCGCTGTCCAGTGCACCTTTCTCCTAAGTGCCTCTCTCCTGCATGCCTCTCTCATGTACTCCTCTCTCTTGAGCGCCTCTCTCCTGTGTGCCTCTCCTGTTTGCCTCTCCCTGTGTTACTCTTGCCTGTGTGGCTCTCGGCTGTGTGTCTCTCTATTGTGCACTTCTCTCCTGTACGCTTCCCTCCTGTGTTCCTCTCTGCTGTGCACCTCTCTCCATCTCAGCTCCTTCCTGTGCGCCTCTCTCCTGTGCACCTCTCCGTAGTGTGATTCTCTCCTTTGTGCCTCCTCCCTGTGTGCCTCACCCCTGTGTGCCTCTCCCCTGTGTGCCTCTCTCATCTCTGCCTCGCCGTTGTGTGACGCTCTTCTGTGTGCCTCTCCCTTGTGTGACACTCTCCCGTGTGAGCCCCTCTCTGTTGAGCCTCTCTCCTCTTCACCTCTCACCTGTGCCCCTCTCCCCTGTGCCCCTCTCCCCTGTGCCCCTCTCCCCTGTGCCCCTCTTTCCTGTCTGCCTCTTTCCTGTCTGCCTCTTTCCTGTCTGCCTCTTTCCTGTCTGCCTCTCCCCTGTGTGACTCCCTGTTGTGTGCCTCTCTCCTGTGTGATTCTCTCTTGTTTTCCTCTCTCATGTGTGTCTCTCTCTTGTGCGCCTCTCTCCTTTGTGCCTCTCTCTTGTGCACCTCTCCCCTGCGCGTCTCTCTCCTGTGTGCCTCTCTCATCTCTGCCTCTCCCTTGTGTGCCTCTCCCTTGTGTGCCTCTCCCTTGTGTGCCTCTCTCCTGTGTGCCTCTCTCCTGTGTGCCTCTCTCCTGTGTGCCTCTCTCCTGTGTGCCTCTCCCCTTTGTGAGTCTCACCTGTGAGCGCCTCTCTTCTGTGCCTCGCTCTTGTGCACGTACCTCCTGTGTGCCTTCTCCTGTGTTGCACGCTGTAGTGTGCCTCTCCCAGGTGTGCTTCTCCCATGTGACTCTCGTCTATGTGACTCTCTCCAGTGTGCCTCTCCCCTGCGCGCCTCTCCCCTGCGCGTCTCTCTCCTGTATGCCTCTCTCATCTCTGCCTCTCCCTTGTGTGCCTCTCCCTTGTGTGACACTCTCCAGTATGCCTCACTCCTGTGTGCCTCTCCCCTTTGTGAGTCTCACCAGTGAGCCTCTCTCCTCTGTGCCTCTCCCTTGTGTGATTCTATCCTCTCTGCGTGTCTCCTGTGAGCCTCTCTCCTGCGAGCCTCTCTACTATGTGCCGCTCTCTTCTACTACGCTCTCTTATGCGCCTCTCTCCTGTATGCCTCTCTCCTGTATGCCTCTCTCCTGTATGCCTTTCTCATGTGTGCATCTCTGTGCCTCTCTACTGTGTGCCCCTCTCCCCTGTGTGCCTCTTTCCTGTGTGCCTCTCCCCTGTGTGACTCCCTGTTGTGTGCCTCTCTCCTGTGTGATTCTCTCTAGTTTTCCTCTCTCCTGTGTGATTCTCTCGTTTTCCTCTTTCCTGTGTGTCTCTCTCTTGTGCGCCTCTCTCCTGTGCAATCTCCCCTGTGTGCCTCTCTACTGTCTGCCTCTCTCCCCTGTGTGACTCCCTGTTGTGTGCGTCTCTCCTGTGTGATTCTCTCCTGTGTGCCTCTCCCCTGTGTGCCTCGCTGTTGTGCACCTACCTCCTGTGTGCCTTCTCCTGTGTTGCTCGCTCTTGTGTGCCTCTCCCCGGTGTGTCTCTGTCCTATGTGCCTCTCCCTTGTTTTACTCTCTCCTGGGTTTCTCTTTCCTGGGTGGCTGTCTCATGTGTACCTCTCCCCTGTGGTACTCTCTCCCATGTGCCTCTCTGCTGTTTGCCTCTCTCCTGAGTGTCACTCTCTTGATGTGCTTCTCTCCTGTGTGCTTCTCCCATGTGACTCTCATCTATGTGACTCTCTCCTGTGTGCTTCTCTCTTGTATGCCTCTCTCCAGTGTTCTTCTGTGTTATGTGCCTCTCTCTTGTGTGCCTCTCTCCTGCGTGCCTCTCTGCTTTGTCCATCTCTTCTGAGTGCCTCTCTCCAGCACACCTCACTCCTGTGCACCTCTCCTTTGTGCCTCTCTCCTGTGCACTTCTCACCTGTGTGCCTCTCTCCTCCACAGCTCTCTCCTGTACGCCTCACACCTATGTGCCTCTCTATTTTATGCTTCTCTCTTTTGCGCATCTCTCTTTTGCGCCTCTCTCCTGTGTGCCTCTCTCCACTGTGCCTCTCCACAGTGGGACACTTGCATGTGTTCCTCTCTCCTGTATGCCTCTCTCCTGTGCACCTCTCTCCTAAATGCCTCCATCTTGTGTATCTTTCTCCAGTGAATCTCTCTTGAGTGCCTCTCTGTGGTGTGCCTCTCCACTGTGTGACTCTATCCTTTGTGCCTCTCTCCTCTGTGCCTCTCTCTTGCGTGATTCTATCCTCTCTGCGTGTCTCCTGTGAGCCTCTCTCCTGCGAGCCTCTCTACTATGTGCCGCTCTCTTCTACTACGCTCTCTTATGCGCCTCTCTCCTGTATGCCTTTCTCATGTGTGCCTCTCTGTGCCACTCTGCTGTGAGCCCCTCTCTGTTGAGCCTCTCTCCTCTTCACCTCTCACCTGTGCGCCTCTCTTTTGTGGGCCTCTCTACAGTGTGCCTCTCTCCTGTTCACCTCTCTCCTGTTCACCTCTACCCTGTGTGCCTCTCCCCTGTGTGCCTCTTTCCTGTCTGCCTCTCCCCTGTGTGACTCCCTGTTGTGTGCCTCTCTCCTGTGTGATTCTCTCTTGTTTTCCTCTCTCCTGTGTGTCTCTCTCCTGTGTGTCTCTCTCTTGTGCGCCTCTCTCCTTTGTACCTCTCTCTTGTGCACCTCTCCCCTGCACGTCTCACTCCTGTGTGCCTCTCTCATCTCTGCCTCTCTCCTGTGTGCCTCTCTCCTGTGTGCCTCTCCCCTTTGTGAGTCTCACCAGTGAGCCTCTCTCCTCTGTGCCTCTCCCTTGTGTGATTCTATCCTCTCTGCGTGTCTCCTGTGAGCCTCTCTCCTGCGAGCCTCTCTACTATGTGCCGCTCTCTTCTACTACGCTCTCTTATGCGCCTCTCCCCTGTATGCCTCTCCCCTGTATGCCTCTCCCCTGTATGCCTTTCTCATGTGTGCCCCTCCCCTGTGTGCCCCTCCCCTGTGTGCCCCTCCCCTGTGTGCCCCTCCCCTGTGTGCCTCTCTCCTGCGTGCCTCTCTGCTTTGTCCATCTCTTCTGAGTGCCTCTCTCCAGCACACCTAACTCCTGTGCACCTCTCCTTAGTGCCTCTCTCCTGTGCACTTCTCACCTGTGTGCCTCTCTCCTCCACAGCTCTCTCCTGTACGCCTCACACCTATGTGCCTCTCTCTTTTGCGCTTCTCTCTTTTGCGCTTCTCTCTTTTGCGCTTCTCTCTTTTGCGCTTCTCTCTTTGCGCATCTCTCTTTTGCGCCTCTCTCCACTGTGCCTCTCTCCACTGTGCCTCTCTCCACTGTGCCTCTCCACAGTGGGACACTTGCATGTGTTCCTCTCTCCTGTATGCCTCTCTCCTGTGCACCTCTCTCCTAAATGCCTCCATCTTGTGTATCTTTCTCCAGTGAATCTCTCTTGAGTGCCTCTCTGTGGTGTGCCTCTCCACTGTGTGACTCTATCCTTTGTGCCTCTCTCTTCTGTGCCTCTCTCTTGCGTGATTCTATCCTCTCTGCGTGTCTCCTGTGAGCCTCCCTCCTGCGAGCCTCTCTACTATGTGCCGCTCTCTTCTACTACGCTCTCTTATGCGCCTCTCTCCTGTATGCCTTTCTCATGTGTGCCTCTCTGTGCCACTCTGCTGTGAGCCCCTCTCTGTTGAGCCTCTCTCCTCTTCACCTCTCACCTGTGCGCCTCTCTTTTGTGGGCCTCTCTACAGTGTGCCTCTCTCCTGTTCACCTCTCTCCTGTTCACCTCTACCCTGTGTGCCTCTCCCCTGTGTGCCTCTTTCCTGTCTGCCTCTCCCCTGTGTGACTCCCTGTTGTGTGCCTCTCTCCTGTGTGATTCTCTCTTGTTTTCCTCTCTCCTGTGTGTCTCTCTCCTGTGTGTCTCTCTCTTGTGCGCCTCTCTCCTTTGTACCTCTCTCTTGTGCACCTCTCCCCTGCACGTCTCACTCCTGTGTGCCTCTCTCATCTCTGCCTCTCTCCTGTGTGCCTCTCTCCTGTGTGCCTCTCCCCTTTGTGAGTCTCACCAGTGAGCCTCTCTCCTCTGTGCCTCTCCCTTGTGTGATTCTATCCTCTCTGCGTGTCTCCTGTGAGCCTCTCTCCTGCGAGTCTCTCTACTATGTGCCGCTCTCTTCTACTGCGCTCTCTTATGCGCCTCTCCCCTGTATGCCTCTCCCCTGTATGCCTCTCCCCTGTATGCCTTTCTCATGTGTGCCCCTCCCCTGTGTGCCCCTCCCCTGTGTGCCCCTCCCCTGTGTGCCCCTCCCCTGTGTGCCCCTCCCCTGTGTGCCTCTCTCCTGCGTGCCTCTCTGCTTTGTCCATCTCTTCTGAGTGCCTCTCTCCAGCACACCTAACTCCTGTGCACCTCTCCTTAGTGCCTCTCTCCTGTGCACTTCTCACCTGTGTGCCTCTCTCCTCCACAGCTCTCTCCTGTACGCCTCACACCTATGTGCCTCTCTCTTTTGCGCTTCTCTCTTTTGCGCTTCTCTCTTTTGCGCTTCTCTCTTTGCGCATCTCTCTTTTGCGCCTCTCTCCACTGTGCCTCTCTCCACTGTGCCTCTCCACAGTGGGACACTTGCATGTGTTCCTCTCTCCTGTATGCCTCTCTCCTGTGCACCTCTCTCCTAAATGCCTCCATCTTGTGTATCTTTCTCCAGTGAATCTCTCTTGAGTGCCTCTCTGTGGTGTGCCTCTCCACTGTGTGACTCTATCCTTTGTGCCTCTCTCCTCTGTGCCTCTCTCTTGCGTGATTCTATCCTCTCTGCGTGTCTCCTGTGAGCCTCTCTCCTGCGAGCCTCTCTATTATGTGCCGCTCTCTTCTACTACGCTCTCTTATGCGCCTCTCTCCTGTATGCCTTTCTCATGTGTGCCTCTCTGTGCCACTCTGCTGTGAGCCCCTCTCTGTTGAGCCTCTCTCCTCTTCACCTCTCACCTGTGCGCCTCTCTCCTGTGTGCCTCTCTCCTGTGTGCCCCTCTCTTGTGTGCCCCTCTCCTGTGTGCCCCTCTCCTGTGTGCCCCTCTCCTGTGTGTCTCTCTCCTGTGTGTCTCTCTCCTGTGCGTCTCTCCCCTGTGCGTCTCTCCCCTGTGCGTCTCTCCCCTGTGCGTCTCTCCCCTGTGCGCCTCTCCCCTGTGTAACTCCCTGTAGTGTGCCTCTCTCCTGTGTGATTCTCTCTTGTTTTCCTCTCTCCTGTGCGCCTCTCTCCTGTGTGCCTCTCTCCACTGTGCCTCTCCACAGTGGGACACTTGCATGTGTTCCTCTCTCCTGTATGCCTCTCTCCTGTGCACCTCTCTCCTAAATGCCTCCATCTTGTGTATCTTTCTCCAGTGAATCTCTCTTGAGTGTGCCTCTCCACTGTGTGACTCTATCCTTTGTGCCTCTCTCTTCTGTGCCTCTCTCTTGCGTGATTCTATCCTCTCTGCGTGTCTCCTGTGAGCCTCTCTCCTGCGAGCCTCTCTACTATGTGCCGCTCTCTTCTACTACGCTCTCTTATGCGCCTCTCTCCTGTATGCCTTTCTCATGTGTGCCTCTCTGTGCCACTCTGCTGTGAGCCCCTCTCTGTTGAGCCTCTCTCCTCTTCACCTCTCACCTGTGCGCCTCTCTTTTGTGGGCCTCTCTACAGTGTGCCTCTCTCCTGTTCACCTCTCTCCTGTTCACCTCTCTCCTGTTCACCTCTACCCTGTGTGCCTCTCCCCTGTGTGCCTCTCTCCTGTGTGTCTCTCTCCTGTGTGTCTCTCTCTTGTGCGCCTCTCTCCTTTGTACCTCTCTCTTGTGCACCTCTCCCCTGCACGTCTCACTCCTGTGTGCCTCTCTCATCTCTGCCTCTCTCCTGTGTGCCTCTCTCCTGTGTGCCTCTCCCCTTTGTGAGTCTCACCAGTGAGCCTCTCTCCTCTGTGCCTCTCCCTTGTGTGATTTTATCCTCTCTGCGTGTCTCCTGTGAGCCTCTCTCCTGCGAGCCTCTCTACTATGTGCCGCTCTCTTCTACTACGCTCTCTTATGCGCCTCTCCCCTGTATGCCTCTCCCCTGTATGCCTCTCCCCTGTATGCCTTTCTCATGTGTGCCCCTCCCCTGTGTGCCCCTCCCCTGTGTGCCCCTCCCCTGTGTGCCCCTCCCCTGTGTGCCCTTCTCCTGTGTGCCCCTCTCCCCTGTGCCCCTCTCCCCTGTGTGTCTCTCCCCTGTGCGTCTCTCCCCTGTGCGTCTCTCCCCTGTGCGTCTCTCCCCTGTGCGTCTCTCCCCTGTGCGCCTCTCCCCTGTGTAACTCCCTGTTGTGTGCCTCTCTCCTGTGTGATTCTCTCTTGTTTTCCTCTCTCCTGTGCGTCTCTCTCCTGTGCGCCTCTCTCTTGTGCGCCTCTCCCCTGTGCGCCTCTCCCCTGTGCGCCTCTCCCCTGTGCGCCTCTCCCCTGTGCGCCTCTCCCCTGTCTGCCTCTCCCCTGTCTGCCACTCCCCTGTGTGACTCCCTGTTGCCTGCCTCTCTCCTGTGTGATTCTGTCTTGTTTTCTGCCTCTCTCCTGTATGATTCTCTCTTGTTTTCCTCTCTCCTGTGCGTCTCTCTCCTGTGCGCCTCTCTCCTGTGCGCCTCTCTCATGTGCGCCTCTCCCCTGTGCGCCTCTCCCCTGTGCGCCTCTCCCCTGTGCTCCTCTCCCCTGTCTGCCTCTCCCCTGTCTGCCCCTCCCCTGTGTGACTCCCTGTTGTGTGCCTCTCTCCTGTGTGATTCTCTCTTGTTTTCCTCTCTCCTGTGTGCCTCTCTCCTGGGTGGCTCTCTCTTGTGAACCTCTCCCCTGTGGTACTCTCCCCTGAGTGCCTCTCTCCTGAATGCCTCTCTCCTGACTGCCTCTCTCCTGACTGCCTCTCTCTTGTTGTGCCTCTCTGCAGTTGCCTCTCTCCTCTCTTTTTCTTCTTGCTTGCCTCTCCCTTGTGTGCCTCTATCCTCTCTGCGTGTTTCCTGTGCGCCTTTCTCCTGTGTGCCTTTCTCCAATGTGCCTCTCCCTTTTGCGCCTCTCTCCTGTGTGTTTGTCCCCTGTGCGGTCTCTCCTGTTTGCCTTGTCTTGTGCACCTTTCTCCTGTCTTCCTTTCTCTTGTGCGCCTCTCTCCTGTGTGCCTCTCCCTTGTGAGCCTGTTTCCTCTCCGCCTGTCTGCTGCGTGCTTCTCTGCTGCGTGCTTCTCTGCTGCGTGCTTCTCTGCTGCGTGCCTCTCTGCTGCGTGCCTCCCTCCTGAGTGCCTCCCTCCTGAGTGCCTCCCTCCTGTGTGCCACCCTCCTGTGTGCCACCCTCCTGTGTGCCACCCCCTTGTGTGCCACCCCCTTGTGCGCCTCTCTGCTGTGCGCCTCTCTCCTGTGTGCATCTCTCTCCTCTGTTCCACTCTCCTGTGTGCCTCTCTCCCATTTACCTTTCTCTTGTGTGCCTCTCTTCTGCACCTCTCTCCTGTGTGCCTGTCCCCTGTGCACCTCTCTCGTGTGTGCTTCTCTCTTGTGTACTTCTGTCCTGTGTGCCTCTTTTCTGTGTTTCTCTATTGTGTGCCTGTCTCCTGTGCGACTCTCTCCTTTGTTCCTGTCTCTTGTGCATCTCTCTCCTGTGTGCCTGTCTTGTGTGCCTCTGTCCACTGTTCCTGCCTCCTGTGTGCCTCCCTCTTTTGTGCCTACCTTTTTAGTTTTAGAGATACAGCAATGAAACAGGCCATTCGGCCCATCGAGTCTGTGCCGACTATCAACCACCCATATATACTAATCCTACACTAATCCCATATTCCTACCAGATCCCCACCTGTCCCTATATTTCCCTACCACCTACCTATACTAGGGGCAATTTATAATGGCCAATTTACCTACCAACCTGCAAGTCTTTTGGCTTGTGGGTGGAAACCGGAGCACCCAGAGAAAACCCACGCAGACACAGGGAGAACTTGCAAACTCCACACAGGCAGTACCCAGAATTGAACCCGGGTCGCTGGAGCTGTGAGGCTGCACTGCTAACCACTGCGCCACTGTGCCGCCCTGTGACTCTCTCCTCAGTTATCTCTCCTGTGTGACACTCACTTGTGTGCCCCTCTCCTCAGTGCCTCTCTCCTCCGCGCCTCTCTCCTGTGCGGCTCTCTCCTATCTGCCTCTGTCCTGAGTGCCTCTCTCCTGTGTGAATCCCTGTTGTGCGCCAACCTCCTGCGTGCCTCTCTCCTGCGTGCCTCTCTCCTGTGTGCCTCTCTCCTGTGTGCCTCTCTCCTGTGTGCCTCTCCCCTGTATGCCTCCCTCCTGTGCGCCTCTCACCTCTGGAGCTCTTTCCTCTGTGCCTCTCTCCTGTGTGTCTCTCTCCTCCACAGCCTTTTCCTGTGTGCCTCTGCCCTGTATGCTTCTCTCCTGTGTGCCTCTCTCCTCCACAGCTCTCTCCTTTGTGCCTCTCTCCTTTGTGCCTCTCCCCTTTGTGCCTCTCCCCTGTGTGCCTCTCCCCTGTGCGCCTCTCACCTCTGGAGCTTTCTCCTCTGTGCCTCTCTCCTGTGTGCCTCTCTCCTCCACAGCTCTCTTCTTTGTGCCTCTCCCCTGTGTGCCTCTCTCCTCCACAGCTCTCTTCTTTGTGCCTCTCCCCTGTGTGCCTCTCCCCTGTGTGCCTCTCCCCTGTGTGCCTCTCCCCTTTGTGCCTCTCCCCTTTGTGCCTCTACCCTGTGTGCCTCTCCCCTGTGTGCCTCACCCCTGTGTGCCTCTCCTCTCTGTGCCTCTCTCCTCCACAGCTCTCCCCTTTGCGCCTCTCCCCTTTGTGCCTCTCCCCTTTGTTCCTCTCCCCTTTGTTCCTCTCCCCTGTGTGCCTCTCCCCTGTGTGCCTCTCCCCTGTGTGCCTCTCCCCTCTGTGCCTCTCCCCTCTGTGCCTCTCTCCTGTATGCCTCTCCCCTTTGCGCCTCTCCCCTTTGCGCCTCTCCCCTTTGCGCCTCTCCCCTTTGCGCCTGTCCCCTTTGTGCCTCTCCCCTTTGTGCCTCTCCCCTTTGTGCCTGTCCCCTTTGTGCCTCTCCCCTTTGTGCCTCTCCCCTGTGTGCCTCTCCCCTGTGTGCCTCTCCCCTTTGTGCCTCTCCCCTTTGTGCCTGTCCCCTTTGTGCCTCTCCCCTGTGTGCCTCTCCCCTGTGTGCCTCTCCCCTTTGTGCCTGTCCCCTTTGTGCCTCTCCCCTGTGTGCCTCTCCCCTGTGTGCCTCTCCCCTCTGTGCCTCTCCCCTTTGTGCCTGTCCCCTTTGTGCCTCTCCCCTTTGTGCCTCTCCCCTTTGTGCCTCTCCCCTGTGTGCCTCTCCCCTTTGTGCCTCTCCCCTGTGTGCCTCTCCCCTCTGTGCCACTCCCCTGTGTGCCTCTCCCCTTTGTGCTTCTCTCCTGTGTGCCTCTCTCCTCCACAGCTCTCTCCTTTGTGCCTCTCTCCTTTGTGCCTCTCTCCTTTGTGCCTCTCCCCTTTGTGCCTCTCCCCTGTGCGCCTCTCACCTCTGGAGCTTTCTCCTCTGTGCCTCTCTCCTGTGTGCCTCTCTCCTCCACAGCTCTCTTCTTTGTGCCTCTCCCCTGTGTGCCTCTCTCCTCCACAGCTCTCTTCTTTGTGCCTCTCCCCTGTGTGCCTCTCCCCTGTGTGCCTCTCTCCTCCACAGCTCTCTTCTTTGTGCCTCTCCCCTGTGTGCCTCTCCCCTGTGTGCCTCTCCCCTGTGTGCCTCTCCCCTTTGTGCCTCTCCCCTTTGTGCCTCTACCCTGTGTGCCTCTCCCCTGTGTGCCTCACCCCTGTGTGCCTCTCCTCTCTGTGCCTCTCTCCTCCACAGCTCTCCCCTTTGCGCCTCTCCCCTTTGTGCCTCTCCCCTTTGTTCCTCTCCCCTTTGTTCCTCTCCCCTGTGTGCCTCTCCCCTGTGTGCCTCTCCCCTGTGTGCCTCTCCCCTCTGTGCCTCTCCCCTCTGTGCCTCTCTCCTGTATGCCTCTCCCCTTTGCGCCTCTCCCCTTTGCGCCTCTCCCCTTTGCGCCTCTCCCCTTTGCGCCTGTCCCCTTTGTGCCTCTCCCCTTTGTGCCTCTCCCCTTTGTGCCTGTCCCCTTTGTGCCTCTCCCCTTTGTGCCTCTCCCCTGTGTGCCTCTCCCCTGTGTGCCTCTCCCCTTTGTGCCTCTCCCCTTTGTGCCTGTCCCCTTTGTGCCTCTCCCCTGTGTGCCTCTCCCCTGTGTGCCTCTCCCCTTTGTGCCTGTCCCCTTTGTGCCTCTCCCCTGTGTGCCTCTCCCCTGTGTGCCTCTCCCCTCTGTGCCTCTCCCCTTTGTGCCTGTCCCCTTTGTGCCTCTCCCCTTTGTGCCTCTCCCCTTTGTGCCTCTCCCCTGTGTGCCTCTCCCCTTTGTGCCTCTCCCCTGTGTGCCTCTCCCCTCTGTGCCACTCCCCTGTGTGCCTCTCCCCTTTGTGCTTCTCTCCTGTGTGCCTCTCTCCTCCACAGCTCTCTCCTTTGTGCCTCTCTCCTTTGTGCCTCTCTCCTTTGTGCCTCTCCCCTTTGTGCCTCTCCCCTGTGCGCCTCTCACCTCTGGAGCTTTCTCCTCTGTGCCTCTCTCCTGTGTGCCTCTCTCCTCCACAGCTCTCTTCTTTGTGCCTCTCCCCTGTGTGCCTCTCTCCTCCACAGCTCTCTTCTTTGTGCCTCTCCCCTGTGTGCCTCTCCCCTGTGTGCCTCTCCCCTGTGTGCCTCTCCCCTTTGTGCCTCTACCCTGTGTGCCTCTCCCCTGTGTGCCTCACCCCTGTGTGCCTCTCCTCTCTGTGCCTCTCTCCTCCACAGCTCTCCCCTTTGCGCCTCTCCCCTTTGTGCCTCTCCCCTCTGTGCTTCTCCCCTCTGTGCCTCTCCCCTCTGTTCCTCTCCCCTTTGTTCCTCTCCCCTGTGTGCCTCTCCCCTGTGTGCCTCTCCCCTCTGTGCCTCTCCCCTGTGTGCCTCTCCCCTCTGTGCCTCTCCCCTCTGTGCCTCTCCCCTGTATGCCTCCCTCCTGTATGCCTCTCCCCTGTGTGCCTCTCCCCTTTGTGCCTCTCTCCTGTGCACCTCTCTCCTCTTCGCCTCTCTCCTGCGTGCCTCTCTCCTGCGTGCCTCTCTCCGTTGTGCCTCTCTCCTGTGCACCTCTGTCCTCTTCGCCTCTCTCCTGTGTGCCTCTCTCCTTTGCACATCTTTCCTCTTCGCCTCTCTCCTGTGTGCCTCTCTCCTGTGTGCCTCTCTCCTTTGTGCCTCTCTCCTTTGTGCCTCTCTCCTTTGTGCCTCTCTCCTTTGTGCATCTCTCCTGTGCGCCTCTCTCCTGCGCGCCTCTCTCCTGCGTGCCTCTCTCCTGCGTGCCTCTCTCCTGTGCACCTCTGTCCTCTTCGCCTCTCTCCTGTGCACCCTCTCCTGTCTGCCTCCCTCCTGAGTACCTCTCTCCTGTGTGAATCCCTGCTGTGCGCCACTCTCCTGTGTGCCTCTCTCTTGTGTGCCTCTCTGCTCTGTGTCTCTCCCCTGTGAGCCTCTCTCCGTTGAGCATCTCATATCCTCAACTCTCCCCTGTGCGCCTCTCTCTTGAGTGCCTCTCTGTAATGTGCCTCTCCACTGTGTGACTCTCTCCTTTTGTACATCTCTCCTGTTTGCCTCCCCCCTGTTTGCCTCCCCCCTGTTTGCCTCCCCCCTGTTTGCCTCCCCCCGTTTGCCTCCCCCCTGTTTGCCTCTCCCCTGTTTGCCTCTCCCCTGTTTGCCTCTCCCCTGTTTGCCTCTCCCCTGTGTGCCTCTCTCCTGTGTGCCTCTCCCTCCTGTGTGCCTCTCCCTCCTGTGTGCCTCTCTCATCTCTGTCTCTCCCTTCTCTGACGCTCTTCTCTGCACCTCTTTCCTCCACAGCTCTCTCCTGTGTACCTCTTACCTGTGAGCCTCTCTCCTTTGTGAGTCTCACCTGTCAGCCTCTCTCTTTTGTGCCTCGTTCTTGTGCACCTACCTCCTGTATGCCTTCTCCTGTGTAGCATGCTGTTGTGTGCCTCTACCCACTGTTACTCTCTCCTGTGTGCCTCTCTCCTGTGTGCTTCTTTCTGCTGTACCTCGCCCCTGTGTGCCTCTCCTAGTGTGCCTCTCCCCTGTGTGCCTCTCCCCTGTGTGCCTCTCTCCTCTTGGCCTCTCTCCTGTGTGGCTCACTGCTGTGCACATCTCTCCTCTTCACCTGTCTCCTGTACGCCTCTCTCCTCCACAGCTCTCTCCTGTGTTCCTCTCTCCTGTGTTCCTCTCTCCTGTGTTCCTCACTTGTGTGCCTCTCTCCTGTGTGCCTCTCTCCTGTGCACCTCTCTCCTGTGTGCCTCTCTCCTGTGTGCCTCTCTCCTGTGTGCCTCTCTGCTGTGTGCCTCTCCCCTGGGTACCTCTCCCCTGGGTACCTCTCCCCTGGGTACCTCTCTCCTGTGCACCTCTCTCCTGTGCGTCTCTCTCCTATGTGTCTCTCTCCTGTACGCCTCTCTCCTGTGCGCCTCTCTCCTGTGCGCCTCTCTCCTGTGCGCCTCTCTCCTGTGCGCCTCTCTCCTGTACGCCTCTCTCCTGTACGCCTCTCTCCTGTGTGCCTCTCTCCTGTGTGCCTCTCTGCTGTGTGCCTCTCCCCTGGATACCTCTCTCCTGTGTGCCTCTCCTTTGTGCCTCTCCCCTGTGCACCTCTCCCCTGTGTGCCTCTCTGCTGTGTGTCTCTCTCCTCTGTACCTCTTTACTGTCCACCTCTCTCCTCCGCAGCTCTCTCCTATGTGCCTCTCTTCTGTGCACATCTCTCTTGTGTGACACCTGTTTACCTCTCTCCGGCGTATCTCTCTCCTGTTTAACTCTCTCCTGTTTGACTCTGTCCTGTTTGACTCTCTCTTCTGTGTACCTCTCTCTTCTGTGTACCTCTCTCTTCTGTGTACCTCTCTCCCCTTTGTACCTCTCTCCCCTTTGTATCTCTCTACTGTGTGCCTCTGTACTGTGTGCCTCTCGACTGTGTGCCTCTCGACTGTGTGACTCTCGACTGTGTGACTCTCGACTGTGTATCTCTTTCCTGTGTGCCTCTCTCCTTTGTGCATCTCCTCTGTGTGCCTCTCTCCTCCACAGCTCTCCCCTGTCTGCCTCTCCCCTGTCTGCCTCTTTTCTGTTTGCCTCTCTTCTGTGTGGTTCTCTACTGTGCACATCCCTCCTCTTCACCTCTCTCCTTTGTGCCTCTCTCCTTTGTGCCTCTCTGTAATGTGCCTCTCCACTGTGTGACTCTCTCCTTTGTACATCTCTCCTGTTTGCCTCCCCCCTGTTTGCCTCCCCCCTGTTTGCCTCTCCCCTGTTTGCCTCTCCCCTGTGCTCCTCTCCCCTGTCTGCCTCTCCCCTGTCTGCCTCTCTCCTGTCTGCCCCTCCCCTGTGTGACTCCCTGTTGTGTGCCTCTCTCCTGTGTGATTCTCTCTTGTTTTCCTCTCTCCTGTGTGCCTCTCTCCTGGGTGGCTCTCTCTTGTGAACCTCTCCCCTGTGGTACTCTCCCCTGAGTGCCTCTCTCCTGAATGCCTCTCTCCTGACTGCCTCTCTCCTGACTGCCTCTCTCTTGTTGTGCCTCTCTGCAGTTGCCTCTCTCCTCTCTTTTCCTTCTTGCTTGCCTCTCCCTTGTGTGCCTCTATCCTCTCTGCGTGTTTCCTGTGCGCCTTTCTCCTGTGTGCCTTTCTCCAATGTGCCTCTCCCTTTTGCGCCTCTCTCCTGTGTGTTTGTCCCCTGTGCGGTCTCTCCTGTTTGCCTTGTCTTGTGCACCTTTCTCCTGTCTTCCTTTCTCTTGTGCGCCTCTCTCCTGTGTGCCTCTCCCTTGTGAGCCTGTTTCCTCTCCGCCTGTCTGCTGCGTGCTTCTCTGCTGCGTGCTTCTCTGCTGCGTGCTTCTCTGCTGCGTGCCTCTCTGCTGCGTGCCTCTCTGCTGCGTGCCTCCCTTCTGAGTGCCACCCTCCTGTGTGCCACCCTCCTGTGTGCCACCCTCCTGTGTGCCACCCTCCTGTGTGCCACCCCCTTGTGTGCCACCCCCTTGTGCGCCTCTCTGCTGTGCGCCTCTCTCCTGTGTGCATCTCTCTCCTCTGTTCCACTCTCCTGTGTGCCTCTCTCCCATTTACCTTTCTCTTGTGTGCCTCTCTTCTGCACCTCTCTCCTGTGTGCCTGTCCCCTGTGCACCTCTCTCGTGTGTGCTTCTCTCTTGTGTACTTCTGTCCTGTGTGCCTCTTTTCTGTGTTTCTCTATTGTGTGCCTGTCTCCTGTGCGACTCTCTCCTTTGTTCCTGTCTCTTGTGCATCTCTCTCCTGTGTGCCTGTCTTGTGTGCCTCTGTCCACTGTTCCTGCCTCCTGTGTGCCTCCCTCTTTTGTGCCTACCTTTTTAGTTTTAGAGATACAGCAATGAAACAGGCCCTTCAGCCCATCGAGTCTGTGCCGACTATCAACCACCCATATATACTAATCCTACACTAATCCCATATTCCTACCAGATCCCCACCTGTCCCTATATTTCCCTACCACCTACCTATACTAGGGGCAATTTATAATGGCCAATTTACCTACCAACCTGCAAGTCTTTTGGCTTGTGGGAGGAAACCGGAGCACCCAGAGAAAACCCACGCAGACACAGGGAGAACTTGCAAACTCCACACAGGCAGTACCCAGAATTGAACCCGGGTCGCTGGAGCTGTGAGGCTGCACTGCTAACCACTGCGCCACTGTGCCGCCCTGTGACTCTCTCCTCAGTTAGCTCTCCTGTGTGACACTCACTTGTGTGCCCCTCTCCTCAGTGCCTCTCTCCTCCGCGCCTCTCTCCTGTGCGGCTCTCTCCTATCTGCCTCTGTCCTGAGTGCCTCTCTCCTGTGTGAATCCCTGTTGTGCGCCAACCTCCTGCGTGCCTCTCTCCTGTGTGCCTCTCTCCTGTGTGCCTCTCTCCTGTGTGCCTCTCCCCTGTATGCCTCCCTCCTGTGCGCCTCTCACCTCTGGAGCTCTTTCCTCTGTGCCTCTCTCCTGTGTGTCTCTCTCCTCCACAGCCTTTTCCTGTGTGCCTCTGCCCTGTATGCTTCTCTCCTGTGTGCCTCTCTCCTCCACAGCTCTCTCCTTTGTGCCTCTCTCCTTTGTGCCTCTCTCCTTTGTGCCTCTCCCCTGTGTGCCTCTCCCCTGTGTGCCTCTCCCCTGTGTGCCTCTCCCCTGTGTGCCTCTCCCCTGTGTGCCTCTCCCCTGTGCGCCTCTCACCTCTGGAGCTTTCTCCTCTGTACCTCTCTCCTGTGTGCCTCTCTCCTCCACAGCTCTCATCTTTGTGCCTCTCCCCTGTGTGCCTCTCTCCTCCACAGCTCTCTTCTTTGTGCCTCTCCCCTGTGTGCCTCTCCCCTGTGTGCCTCTCTCCTGTGTGCCTCTCCCCTTTGTGCCTCTCCCCTTTGTGCCTCTCCCCTTTGTGCCTCTACCCTGTGTGCCTCTCCCCTGTGTGCCTCTCCTCTCTGTGCCTCTCTCCTCCACAGCTCTCCCCTTTGCGCCTCTCCCCTTTGCGCCTCTCCCCTTTGTTCCTCTCCCCTTTGTTCCTCTCCCCTGTGTGCCTCTCCCCTGTGTGCCTCTCCCCTGTGTGCCTCTCCCCTCTGTGCCTCTCTCCTGTATGCCTCTCCCCTGTGTGTCTCTCCCCTGTGTGTCTCTCCCCTGTGTGTCTCTCCCCTGTGTGTCTCTCCCCTGTGTTCCTCTCCCCTCTGTGCCTCTCCCCTCTGTGCCTCTCTCCTGTATGCCTCTCCCCTGTGTGCCTCTCCCCTGTGTGCCTCTCCCCTGTGTGCCTCTCTCCTGTATGCCTCTCCCCTGTGTGCCTCCCCCCCGTGTGCCTCTCCCCTTTGCGCCTCTCCCCTTTGCGCCTCTCCCCTTTGTGCTTGTCCCCTTTGTGCCTCTCCCCTTTGTGCCTCTCCCCTTTGTGCCTGTCCCCTTTGTGCCTCTCCCCTGTGTGCCTCTCCCCTGTGTGCCTCTCCCCTTTGTGCCTGTCCCCTTTGTGCCTCTCCCCTGTGTGCCTCTCCCCTGTGTGCCTCTCCCCTCTGTGCCTCTCCCCTCTGTGCCTCTCCCCTTTGTGCCTGTCCCCTTTGTGCCTCTCCCCTGTGTGCCTCTCCCCTTTGTGCCTCTCCCCTTTGTGCCTCTCCCCTGTGTGCCTCTCCCCTCTGTGCCTCTCCCCTTTGTGCCTGTCCCCTTTGTGCCTCTCCCCTTTGTGCCTCTCCCCTGTGTGCCTCTCCCCTGTGTGCCTCTCCCCTGTGTGCCTGTCCCCTTTGTGCCTCTCCCCTGTGTGCGCCTCCCCTTTGTGCCTGTCCCCTTTGTGCCTCTCCCCTGTGTGCCTCTCCCCTCTGTGCCTCTCCCCTCTGTGCCTCTCCCCTCTGTGCCTCTCCCCTTTGTGCCTCTCCCCTGTGTGCCTCTCCCCTTTGTGCCTCTCCCCTTTGTGCCTCTCGCCTGTGTGCCTCTCGCCTGTGTGCCTCTCGCCTGTGTGCCTCTCCCCTCTGTGCCTCTCCCCTCTGTGCTTCTCCCCTTTGTGCTTCTCCCCTGTGTGCCTCTCCCCTGTGTGCCTCTCCCCTCTGTGCCTCTCCCCTCTGTGCCTCTCCCCTCTGTGCCTCTCTCCTGTATGCCTCTCCCCTGTGTGCCTCTCCCCTTTGTGCCTCTCTCCTGTGCACCTCTCTCCTCTTCGCCTCTCTCCTGCGTGCCTCTCTCCTGCGTGCCTCTCTCCGTTGTGCCTCTCTCCTGTGCACCTCTGTCCTCTTCGCCTCTCTCCTGTGTGCCTCTCTCCTTTGCACATCTTTCCTCTTCGCCTCTCTCCTGTGTGCCTCTCTCCTTTGTGCCTCTCTCCTTTGTGCATCTCTCCTGCGTGCCTCTCTCCTGCGTGCCTCTCTCCTGCGTGCCTCTCTCCTGCGTGCCTCTCTCCTGTGCACCTCTGTCCTCTTCGCCTCTCTCCTGTGCACCCCTCTCCTGTCTGCCTCCCTCCTGAGTACCTCTCTCCTGTGTGAATCCCTGCTGTGCGCCACTCTCCTGTGTGCCTCTCTCTTGTGTGCCTCTCTGCTCTGTGTCTCTCCCCTGTGAGCCTCTCTCCGTTGAGCATCTCATATCCTCAACTCTCCCCTGTGCGCCTCTCTCTTGAGTGCCTCTCTGTAATGTGCCTCTCCACTGTGTGACTCTCTCCTTTTGTACATCTCTCCTGTTTGCCTCCCCCCTGTTTGCCTCCCCCCTGTTTGCCTCCCCCCTGTTTGCCTCCCCCCGTTTGCCTCCCCCCTGTTTGCCTCTCCCCTGTTTGCCTCTCTCCTGTGTGCCTCTCTCCTGTGTGCCTCTCCCTCCTGTGTGCCTCTCTCCTGTGTGCCTCTCCCTCCTGTGTGCCTCTCCCTCCTGTGTGCCTCTCCCTCCTGTGTGCCTCTCTCATCTCTGTCTCTCCCTTCTCTGACGCTCTTCTCTGCACCTCTTTCCTCCACAGCTCTCTCCTGTGTACCTCTTACCTGTGAGCCTCTCTCCTTTGTGAGTCTCACCTGTCAGCCTCTCTCTTTTGTGCCTCGTTCTTGTGCACCTACCTCCTGTATGCCTTCTCCTGTGTAGCATGCTGTTGTGTGCCTCTACCCACTGTTACTCTCTCCTGTGTGCCTCTCTCCTGTGTGCCTCTCTCCTGTGTGCCTCTTTCTGCTGTACCTCGCCCCTGTGTGCCTCTCCTAGTGTGCCTCTCCCCTGTGTGCCTCTCCCCTGTGTGCCTCTCTCCTCTTGGCCTCTCTCCTGTGTGGCTCACTGCTGTGCACATCTCTCCTCTTCACCTGTCTCCTGTACGCCTCTCTCCTCCACAGCTCTCTCCTGTGTTCCTCTCTCCTGTGTTCCTCTCCTGTGTTCCTCACTTGTGTGCCTCTCTCCTGTGTGCCTCTCTCCTGTGCAACTCTCTCCTGTGTGCCTCTCTCCTGTGTGCCTCTCTCCTGTGTGCCTCTCTCCTGTGTGCCTCTCCCCTGGGTACCTCTCCCCTGGGTACCTCTCTCCTGTGCGTCTCTCTCCTATGCGTCTATCTCCTATGCGTCTCTCTCCTGTACGCCTCTCTCCTGTACGCCTCTCTCCTGTGCGCCACTCTCCTGTGCGCCACTCTCCTGTGCGCCTCTCTCCTGTGCGCCTCTCTCCTGTGCGCCTCTCTCCTGTACGCCTCTCTCCTGTGTGCCTCTCTGCTGTGTGCCTCTCTGCTGTGTGCCTCTCCCCTGGATACCTCTCTCCTGTGTGCCTCTCCTTTGTGCCTCTCCCCTGTGCACCTCTCCCCTGTGTGCCTCTCTGCTGTGTGTCTCTCTCCTCTGTACCTCTTTACTGTCCACCTCTCTCCTCCGCAGCTCTCTCCTATGTGCCTCTCTTCTGTGCACATCTCTCTTGTGTGACACCTGTTTACCTCTCTCCGGCGTATCTCTCTCCTGTTTAACTCTCTCCTGTTTGACTCTCTCCTGTTTGACTCTCTCTTCTGTGTACCTCTCTCTTCTGTGTACCTCTCTCTTCTGTGTACCTCTCTCCCCTTTGTACCTCTCTCCCCTTTGTATCTCTCTACTGTGTGCCTCTGTACTGTGTGCCTCTGTACTGTGTGCCTCTGTACTGTGTGCCTCTGTACTGTGTGCCTCTCGACTGTGTGCCTCTCGACTGTGTGCCTCTCGACTGTGTGACTCTCGACTGTGTGACTCTCGACTGTGTGACTCTCGACTGTGTATCTCTTTCCTGTGTATCTCTTTCCTGTGTGCCTCTCTCCTTTGTGCATCTCCTCTGTGTGCCTCTCTCCTCCACAGCTCTCCCCTGTCTGCCTCTCCCCTGTCTGCCTCTTTTCTGTTTGCCTCTCTTCTGTGTGGTTCTCTACTGTGCACATCCCTCCTCTTCACCTCTCTCATTTGTGCCTCTCTCCTTTGTGCCTCTCTGTAATGTGCCTCTCCACTGTGTGACTCTCTCCTTTGTACATCTCTCCTGTTTGCCTCCCCCCTGTTTGCCTCTCCCCTGTTTGCCTCTCCCCTGTTTGCCTATCTCCTGTTTGCCTATCTCCTGTTTGACTCTCTCCTGTGTGCCTCTCTCCTGTGTGCCTCTCTCCTGTGAGCATTTCTCCTGTGTGCCCCTCCCCTGTGCATCTCCCTCCTGTGTGCCTCTCTCATCTCTGTCTCTCCCTTGTCTGACGCTCTTCTGTGCACCTCTTTCCTCCACAGCTCTCTCCTGTGTACCTCTCACCTGTGAGCCTCTCTCCTTTGTGAGTCTCACCTGTCAGCCTCTCTCTTTTGTGCCTCGTTCTTGTGCACCTACCTCCTGTATGCCTTCTCCTGTGTTGCACGCTGTTGTGTGCCTCTACCCACTGTTACTCTCTCCTGTGTGCCTCTCTCCTGTGTGCCTCTCTCCTGTGTGCCTCTCTCCTGTGTGCCTCTTTCTGCTGTACCTCTCCCCTGTGTGCCTCTCCCCTGTGTGCCTCACTCCTCTTGGCCTCTCTCCTGTGTGGCTCTCTGCTGTGCACATCTCTCCTCTTCACCTGTCTCCTGTACGCCTCTCTCCTCCACAGCTCTCTCCTGTGTTCCTCTCTCCTGTGTTCCTCTCTCCTGTGTTCCTCTCTCCTGTGTTCCTCTCTCCTGTGTTCCTCACTCCTGTGTTCCTCACTCCTGTGCAACTCTCTCCTGTGTGCCTCTCTCCTGTGTGCCTCTCTCCTGTGTGCCTGTCTGCTGTGTGCCTCTCCCCTGGGTACCTCTCTCCTGTGCACCTCTCTCCTATGTGTCTCTCTCCTGTACGCCTCTCTCCTGTCTGCCTCTCTCCTCTGCAGCTCTCTTCTTTGTGCGTCTCTCCTATGTGCCTCTCTCCTCTTCACGTCTCTCCTGTGTACCTCTCTCCTGTGTACCTCTCTCCTGTGTACCTCTCTCCTGTGTGCCTCTCTCCTATGCGCCTCTCTCCTATGCGCCTCTCTCCTATGCGCCTCTCTCCTGTGCGCCTCTCTCCTGTGTGGTTCTCTCCTGTGTGGTTCTCTCCTGTGTGCCTCTCTCCTGTGTGCCTCTCTCCTGTGTGCCTCTCTCCTCCACTGCTCTCTCCTCCACTGCTCTCTCCTCCACTGCTCTCTCCTGTGTGCCTCTCTCCTGTGTGCCTCTCTCCTGTGTGCCTCTCTCCTGTGTGCCTCTCTCCTGTGTGCCTCTCTCCTGTGTGCCTCTCTCCTTTGTGCCTCTCCGCTGTGCACCTCTCACCTGTGCGCCTCTCCCCTGTGTGCCTCTCTGCTGTGTGTCTCTCTCCTCCGCAGCTCTCTCCTATGTGCCTCTCTTCTGTGCACATCTCTCTTGTGTGACACCTGTTTACCTCTCTCCGGCGTATCTCTCTCCTGTTTAACTCTCTCCTGTTTAACTCTCTCCCGTTTGACTCTCTCTTCTGTGTACCTCTCTCCCCTTTGTACCTCTCTCCCCTTTGTACCTCTCCCCTTTGTACCTCTCCCCTTTGTATCTCTCTACTGTGTCCCTCTCTACTGTGTGCCTCTCTACTGTGTGCCTCTCTCCTTTGTGCATCTCCTCTGTGTGCCTCTCTCCTCCACAGCTCTCCCCTGTCTGCCTCTCCCCTGTCTGCCTCTCCCCTGTTTGCCTCTTTTCTGTGTGGTTCTCTACTGTGCACATCCCTCCTCTTCACCTCTCTCCTTTGTGCTTCTCTCCTTTGTGCCTCTCTTCTGAGCGCTTCTCTCCTCCACAGCTCTCCCCTGTCTACCTCTCCCCTGTCTACCTCTCCCCTGTCTGCCTCTCCCCTGTCTGCCTCTCCCCTGTCTGCCTCTCCCCTGTGCGCCTCTCCCCTGTGCGCCTCTCCCCTGTCTGCCTCTCCCCTGTCTGCCTCTCCCCTGTCTGCCTCTCCCCTGTCTGCCTCTCCCCGTCTGCCTCTCCCCGTCTGCCTCTCCCCTGTCTGCCTCTCCCCTGTCTGCCTCTCCCCAGTCTGCCTCTCCCCAGTCTGCCTCTCCCCAGTCTGCCTCTCCCCTGTCTGCCTCTCCCCTGTCTGCCTCTCCCCTGTCTGCCTCTCCCCTGTCTGCCTCTCTCCTGTCTGCCTCTCTCCTGTGCACCTCTCTCCTCTTTGCCTCTCCCCTGTGTACCTCCCTCCAATGTGCCTCTCTCCTGTGCACTTCTCTCCTTGTGACACCTGTTTACCTCTCTCCTGTGTAACTCTCTCCTGTGTAACTCTCTCCTGTGTAACTCGCTCCTGTTTACCTCTCTCCTGTTTACCTCTCTCCTGTGTGACCCTCTCCTGTGTGACCCTCTCCTGTGTGACCCTCTCCTGTGTGACGCTCTCCTGTGTGCCTCTCTCCTGTGTGCCTCTCCCTCCTGTGTGCCTCTCCCTCCTGTGTGCCTCTCTCATCTCTGTCTCTCCCTTGTCTGACGCTCTTCTGTGCACCTCTTTCCTCCACAGCTCTCTCCTGTGTACCTCTTACCTGTGAGCCTCTCTCCTTTGTGAGTCTCACCTGTCAGCCTCTCTCTTTTGTGCCTCGTTCTTGTGCACCTACCTCCTTTATGCCTTCTCCTGTGTTGCATGCTGTTGTGTGCCTCTACCCACAGTTACTCTCTCCTGTGTGCCTCTCTCCTGTGTGCCTCTCTCCTGTGTGCCTCTCTCCTGTGTGCCTCTTTCTGCTGTACCTCTCCCCTGTGTGCCTCTCCTAGTGTGCCTCTCCTAGTGTGCCTCTCCTAGTGTGCCTCTCCCCTGTGTGCCTCTCTCCTCTTGGCCTCTCTCCTGTGTGGCTCTCTGCTGTGCACATCTCTCCTCTTCACCTGTCTCCTGTACGCCTCTCTCCTCCACAGCTCTCTCCTGTGTTCCTCTCTCCTGTGTTCCTCTCTCCTGTGTTCCTCACTTGTGTGCCTCTCTCCTGTATGCCTCTCTCCTGTGTGCCTCTCTCCTGTGTGCCTCTCTCCTGTGTGCCTCTCTCCTGTGCAACTCTCTCCTGTGTGCCTCTCTGCTGTGTGCCTCTCTGCTGTGTGCCTCTCCCCTGGGTACCTCTCCCCTGGGTACCTCTCTCCTGTGCACCTCTCTCCTGTGCACCTCTCTCCTGTGCACCTCTCTCCTGTGCGTCTCTCTCCTGTGCGTCTCTCTCCTATGTGTCTCTCTCCTGTACGCCTCTCTCCTGTACGCCTCTCTCCTGTGTGCCTCTCTCCTGTGTGCCTCTCCCCTGGATACCTCTCTCCTGTGTTCCTCACTTGTGTGCCTCTCTCCTGTGTGCCTCTCTCCTGTGTGCCTCTCTCCTGTGTGCCTCTCTCCTGTGCAACTCTCTGCTGTGTGCCTCTCTGCTGTGTGTCTCTCTCCTCTGTACCTCTTTACTGTCCGCCTCTCTCCTCCGCAGCTCTCTCCTATGTGCCTCTCTCCTGTGCAACTCTCTCCTGTGTGCCTCTCTCCTGTGTGCCTCTCTGCTGTGTGCCTCTCTGCTGTGTGTCTCTCTCCTCTGTACCTCTTTACTGTCCGCCTCTCTCCTCCGCAGCTCTCTCCTATGTGCCTCTCTTCTGTGCACATCTCTCTTGTGTGACACCTGTTTACCTCTCTCCGGCGTATCTCTCTCCTGTTTAACTCTCTCCTGTTTAACTCTCTCCTGTTTAACTCTCTCCTGTTTGACTCTCTCTTCTGTGTACCTCTCTCTTCTGTGTACCTCTCTCTTCTGTGTACCTCTCTCCCCTTTGTATCTCTGTACTGTGTGCCTCTGTACTGTGTGCCTCTGTACTGTGTGCCTCTGTACTGTGTGCCTCTCGACTGTGTGACTCTCGACTGTGTATCTCTTTCCTGTGTGCCTCTCTCCTTTGTGCATCTCCTCTGTGTGCCTCTCTCCTCCACAGCTCTCCCCTGTCTGCCTCTTTTCTGTTTGCATCTCTTCTGTGTGGTTCTCTACTGTGCACATCCCTCCTCTTCACCTCTCTCCTTTGTGCCTCTCTCCTTTGTGCCTCTCTGTAATGTGCCTCTCCACTGTGTGACTCTCTCCTTTGTACATCTCTCCTGTTTGCCTCCCCCCTGTTTGCCTCCCCCCGTTTGCCTCCCCCCGTTTGCCTCCCCCCTGTTTGCGTCTCCCCTGTTTGCCACTCCCCTGTTTGCCTCTCCCCTGTTTGCCTCTCCCCTGTTTGCCTCTCCCCTGTTTGCCTATCTCCTGTTTGACTCTCTCCTGTGTGCCTCTCTCCTGTGTGCCTCTCTCCTGTGAGCATTTCTCCTGTGTGCCCCTCCCCTGTGCATCTCCCTCCTGTGTGCCTCTCTCATCTCTGTCTCTCCCTTGTCTGACGCTCTTCTGTGTACCTCTTTCCTCCACAGCTCTCTCCTGTGTACCTCTCACCTGTGAGCCTCTCTCCTTTGTGAGTCTCACCTGTCAGCCTCTCTCTTTTGTGCCTCGTTCTTGTGCACCTACCTCCTGTATGCCTTCTCCTGTGTTGCACGCTGTTGTGTGCCTCTACCCACTGTTACTCTCTCCTGTGTGCCTCTCTCCTGTGTGCCTCTCTCCTGTGTGCCTCTCTCCTGTGTGCCTCTTTCTGCTGTACCTCTCCCCTGTGTGCCTCTCCTAGTGTGCCTCTCCTAGTGTGCCTCTCCCCTGTGTGCCTCTCTCCTCTTGGCCTCTCTCCTGTGTGGCTCTCTGCTGTGCACATCTCTCCTCTTCACCTGTCTCCTGTACGCTTCTCTCCTCCACAGCTCTCTCCTGTGTTCCTCTCTCCTGTGTTCCTCTCTCCTGTGTTCCTCTCTCCTGTGTTCCTCACTTGTGTGCCTCTCTCCTGTGTGCCTCTCTCCTGTGTGCCTCTCTCCTGTGCAACTCTCTGCTGTGTGCCTCTCTGCTGTGTGCCTCTCTGCTGTGTGCCTCTCCCCTGGGTACCTCTCCCCTGGGTACCTCTCTCCTGTGCACCTCTCTCCTGTGCACCTCTCTCCTGTGCGTCTCTCTCCTGTGCGTCTCTCTCCTATGTGTCTCTCTCCTGTACGCCTCTCTCCTGTGTGCCTCTCTCCTGTGTGCCTCTCTCCTGTGTGCCTCTCCCCTGGATACCTCTCTCCTGTGTTCCTCACTTGTGTGCCTCTCTCCTGTGTGCCTCTCTCCTGTGTGCCTCTCTCCTGTGCAACTCTCTCCTGTGCAACTCTCTCCTGTGTGCCTCTCTCCTGTGTGCCTCTCTGCTGTGTGCCTCTCTGCTGTGTGTCTCTCTCCTCTGTACCTCTTTACTGTCCACCTCTCTCCTCCGCAGCTCTCTCCTATGTGCCTCTCTTCTGTGCACATCTCTCTTGTGTGACACCTGTTTACCTCTCTCCGGCGTATCTCTCTCCTGTTTAACTCTCTCCTGTTTAACTCTCTCCTGTTTGACTCTCTCTTCTGTGTACCTCTCTCTTCTGTGTACCTCTCTCTTCTGTGTACCTCTCTCCCCTTTGTATCTCTCTACTGTGTGCCTCTGTACTGTGTGCCTCTCGACTGTGTGCCTCTCGACTGTGTGACTCTCGACTGTGTGACTCTCGACTGTGTGACTCTCGACTGTGTGACTCTCGACTGTGTGACTCTCGACTGTGTGACTCTCGACTGTGTATCTCTTTCCTGTGTGCCTCTCTCCTTTGTGCATCTCTTCTGTGTGCCTCTCTCCTCCACAGCTCTCCCCTGTCTGCCTCTTTTCTGTTTGCCTCTCTTCTGTGTGGTTCTCTACTGTGCACATCCCTCCTCTTCACCTCTCTCCTTTGTGCCTCTCTCCTTTGTGCCTCTCTGTAATGTGCCTCTCCACTGTGTGACTCTCTCCTTTGTACATCTCTCCTGTTTGCCTCCCCCCTGTTTGCCTCCCCCCCGTTTGCCTCCCCCCTGTTTGCCTCTCCCCTGTTTGCCTCTCCCCTGTTTGCCTCTCCCCTGTTTGCCTCTCCCCTGTTTGACTCTCCCCTGTTTGACTCTCTCCTGTGTGCCTCTCTCCTGTGTGCCTCTCTCCTGTGTGCCTCTCTCCTGTGAGCATTTCTCCTGTGTGCCCCTCCCCTGTGCATCTCCCTCCTGTGTGCCTCTCTCATCTCTGTCTCTCCCTTGTCTGACGCTCTTCTGTGTACCTCTTTCCTCCACAGCTCTCTCCTGTGTACCTCTCACCTGTGAGCCTCTCTCCTTTGTGAGTCTCACCTGTCAGCCTCTCTCTTTTGTGCCTCGTTCTTGTGCACCTACCTCCTGTATGCCTTCTCCTGTGTTGCACGCTGTTGTGTGCCTCTACCCACTGTTACTCTCTCCTGTGTGCCTCTCTCCTGTGTGCCTCTCTCCTGTGTGCCTCTCTCCTGTGTGCCTCTTTCTGCTGTACCTCTCCTCTGTGTGCCTCTCCCCTGTGTGCCTCACTCCTCTTGGCCTCTCTCCTGTGTGGCTCTCTGCTGTGCACATCTCTCCTCTTCACCTGTCTCCTGTACGCCTCTCTCCTCCACAGCTCTCTCCTGTGTTCCTCTCTCCTGTGTTCCTCTCTCCTGTGTTCCTCTCTCCTGTGTTCCTCTCTCCTGTGTTCCTCACTCCTGTGTTCCTCACTCCTGTGCAACTCTCTCCTGTGCGCCTCTCTCCTGTGCGCCTCTCTCCTGTGCGCCTCTCTCCTGTGCGCCTCTCTCCTGTGTGCCTCTCTCCTGTGTGCCTGTCTGCTGTGTGCCTCTCCCCTGGGTACCTCTCTCATGTGCACCTCTCTCCTATGTGTCTCTCTCCTGTACGCTTCTCTCCTGTCTGCCTCTCTCCTCTGCAGCTCTCTTCTTTGTGCGTCTCTCCTGTGTGCCTCTCTCCTGTGTACCTCTCTCCTGTGTACCTCTCTCCTGTGTGCCTCTCTCCTGTGTGCCTCTCTCCTATGCGCCTCTCTCCTATGCGCCTCTCTGCTGTGTGGTTCTCTCCTGTGTGGTTCCCTCCTGTGTGGTTCTCTCCTGTGTGGTTCTCTCCTGTGTGGTTCTCTCCTGTGTGGTTCTCTCCTGTGTGCCTCTCTCCTCCACTGCTCTCTCCTCCACTGCTCTCTCCTGCGTGCCTCTCTCCTGTGTGCCTCTCTCCTGTGTGCCTCTCTCCTGTGTGCCTCTCTCCTGTGTGCCTCTCTGCTGTGTGCCTCTCTGCTGTGTGCCTCTCCCCTGGATACCTCTCTCCTGTGTGCCTCTCCTTTGTGCCTCTCCTTTGTGCCTCTCCGCTGTGCACCTCTCCCCTGTGCGCCTCTCCCCTGTGCGCCTCTCCCCTGTGTGCCTCTCTGCTGTGTGTCTCTCTCCTCCGCAGCTCTCTCCTATGTGCCTCTCTTCTGTGCACATCTCTCTTGTGTGACACCTGTTTACCTCTCTCCGGCGTATCTCTCTCCTGTTTAACTCTCTCCTGTTTAACTCTCTCCCGTTTGACTCTCTCTTCTGTGTACCTCTCTCCCCTTTGTACCTCTCTCCCCTTTGTACCTCTCCCCTTTGTATCTCTCTACTGTGTCCCTCTCTACTGTGTCCCTCTCTACTGTGTCCCTCTCTACTGTGTGCCTCTCTCCTTTGTGCATCTCCTCTGTGTGCCTCTCTCCTCCACAGCTCTCCCCTGTCTGCCTCTCCCCTGTCTGCCTCTCCCCTGTCTGCCTCTCCCCTGTCTGCCTCTTTTCTGTGTGGGTCTCTACTGTGCACATCCCTCCTCTTCACCTCTCTCCTTTGTGCCTCTCTCCTTTGTGCCTCTCTCCTTTGTGCCTCTCTTCTGAGCGCTTCTCTCCTCCACAGCTCTCCCCTGTCTGCCTCTCCCCTGTCTGCCTCTCCCCTGTCTGCCTCTCCCCTGTCTGCCTCTCCCCTGTGCGCCTCTCCCCTGTCTGCCTCCCCCCGTCTGCCTCCCCCCGTCTGCCTCTCCCCTGTCTGCCTCTCCCCTGTCTGCCTCTCCCCAGTCTGCCTCTCCCCAGTCTGCCTCTCTCCTGTCTGCCTCTCCCCTGTCTGCCTCTCCCCTGTCTGCCTCTCCCCTGTCTGCCTCTCCCCTGTCTGCCTCTCTCCTGTCTGCCTCTCTCCTGTGCACCTCTCTCCTCTTTGCCTCTCCCCTGTGTACCTCCCTCCAATGTGCCTCTCTCCTGTGCACTTCTCTCCTTGTGACACCTGTTTACCTCTCTCCTGTGTAACTCTCTCCTGTGTAACTCTCTCCTGTGTAACTCTCTCCTGTGTAACTCGCTCCTGTTTACCTCTCTCCTGTTTACCTCTCTCCTTTGTACCTCTCTCCTGTGTGACCCTCTCCTGTGTGACCCTCTCCTGTGTGACGCTCTCCTGTGTGACCCTCTCCTGTGTACCTCTCTCCTGTTTACCTCCCTCCTGTGTACCTCTTTCCTGTTTTCCTCTCTCCTTTGTGCATCTCCTCTCTGTGCCTCTCTCCTCCACAGTTCTCCCCTGTGTGCCTCTCCCCTGTGTGCCTCTCTGCTGTGCACGTCTCTCCTCTTCACCTCTCTCCTGTGTGTTTAGTTTAGTTTAGTGATACAGCACTGAAACAGGCCCTTCGGCCCACCGAGTCTGTGCCGACCATCAACCACCCATTTGTACTAATCCTACACTAATCCCATATTCCTACCACATCCCCACCTGTCCCTATATTTCCCTACCACCTACCTATACTAGTGCCAATTTATATACGTGTGCTTCTCTCCTGTGTGCTTCTCTCCTGTGTGCCTCTCTCCTGTGTGCCTCTCTCCTGTGTGACGCTCTACTGTGTGACCCTCTACTGTGTGACCCTCTACTGTGTGACCCTCTCCTGTGTGACCCTCTACTGTGTACCTCCCCCCTGTGTGCCTCCCCCCTGTGTGCCTCCCTCCTGTGTGCCTCCCCCCTGTGTGCCTCCCCCCTGTGTGCCTCTCCCCTGTGTGCCTCTCCCCGGTGTGCCTCTCCCCAGTTCGTCTCTCCCCTGTTCGTCTCTCCCCTGTTCGTCTCTCCCCTGTTCGTCTCTCCCCTGTTCGCCTCTCCCCTGTTCGCCTCTCTCCTGTGCGCCTCGTTCTTGTGCGCCCCTCTCCTTTGTGCCTCTCTGCTATGTGCTTCTCTCATGTGTGCCTCTCTCCTCCGCAGCTCTCTTCTTTGTGCCTCTCCCCTGTGTACCTCTCTCCTGTGCACCTCTCTCCTCCGCAGTTCTCTTCTGTGTGCCTCTCTTCTGTGCACTTCTCTCCTGTGTGACGCATGTATACCTCTCTTCTGTGTAACTCTCTCCAATGTAATTCTCTCCTGTTTAACTCTCTCCCGTTTACCTCTCTCCTGTGTGACTCTCTCCGTGTGTGACTCTCTCCGTGTGTGACTCTCTCCGTGTGTGACTCTCTCCGTGTGTGACTCTCTCCGTGTGTACCTCTCTCCTATGTGTCTCTCTCCTGTACGCCTCTCTCCTGTCTGCCTCTCTCATCTGCAGCTCTCTTCTTTGTGCGTCTCTCCTATGTGCCTCTCTCCTCTTCACGTCTCTCCTGTGTACCTCTCTCCTGTGTACCTCTCTCCTGTGTGCCTCTCTCCTGTGTGCCTCTCTCCTGTGTGGTTCTCTGCTGTGTGGTTCTCTGCTGTGTGGTTCTCTCCTGTGTGGTTCTCTCCTGTGTGGTTCTCTCCTGTGTGCCTCTCTCCTCCGCTGCTCTCTCCTCCGCTGCTCTCTCCTCCGCTGCTCTATCCTGTGTGCCTCTCTCCTGTGTGCCTCTCTCCTGTGTGCCTCTCTCCTGTGTGCCTCTCCCCTGGATACCTCTCTCCTGTCCACCTCTCTCCTCCGCAGCTCTCTGCTATGCGCCTCTCTTCTGTGCACTTCTCTCCTGTGTGACGCATGTTTACCTCTCTTCTGTGTAACTCTCTCCAATGTAATTCTCTCCTGTTTAGCTCTCTCCCGTTTACCTCTCTCCCGTTTACCTCTCTCCTGTGTGACTCTCTCCTGTGTGTGCCTCTCACCGTGTGTGCCTCTCTCCGTGTGTGCCTCTCTCCGTGTGTGCCTCTCTCCGTGTGTGCCTCTCTCCTGTGTGCCTCTCTCCTGTGTGCCTCTCCCCTGTGCACCTCTCTCCTATGTGTCTCTCTCCTGTACGCTTCTCTCCTGTCTGCCTCTCTCCTCTGCAGCTCTCTTCTTTGTGCGTCTCTCCTATGTGCCTCTCTCCTCTTCACGTCTCTCATGTGTACCTCTCTCCTGTGTGCCTCTCTCCTGTGTGCCTCTCTACTGTGTGGTTCTCTACTGTGTGGTTCTCTCCTGTGTGGTTCTCTCCTGTGTGGTTCTCTCCTGTGCGCCTCTCTCCTGTGCGCCTCTCTCCTGTGTGCCTCTCTCCTGTGTGCCTCTCTCCTGTGTGCCTCTCCCCTGTGCGCCTCTCCCCTGTGTGCCTCTCCCCTGTGTGCCTCTCCCCTGTGTGCCTCTCCCCTGTGTGCCTCTCTGCTGTGTGCCTCTCTGCTGTGTGTCTCTCTCCTCTGTACCTCTTTACTGTCCGCCTCTCTCCTCCGCAGCTCTCTCCTATGTGCCTCTCTTCTGTGCACATCTCTCTTGTGTGACACCTGTTTACCTCTCTCCGGCGTATCTCTCTCCTGTTTAACTCTCTCCTGTTTAACTCTCTCCTGTTTGACTCTCTCTTCTGTGTACCTCTCTCCCCTTTGTACCTCTCTCCCCTTTGTACCTCTCTCCCCTTTGTACCTCTCCCCTTTGTACCTCTCGACTGTGTGCCTCTCGACTGTGTGCCTCTCGACTGTGTGCCTCTCGACTGTGTGACTCTCGACTGTGTGACGCTCTCCTGTTTACCTCCCTCCTGTGTATCTCTCTCCTGTGTGCCTCTCTCCTTTGTGCATCTCCTCTGTGTGCCTCTCTCCTCCACAGCTCTCCCCTGTCTGCCTCTCCCCTGTCTGCCTCTCCCCTGTCTGCCTCTCCCCTGTCTGCCTCTCTTCTGTCTGCCTCTCTTCTGTGTGGTTCTCTACTGTGCACATCCCTCCTCTTCACCTCTCTCCTGTGTGCCTCTCCTGTGTGCCTCTCTCCTGTGTGCCTCTCTTCTGTGCGCTTCTCTCCTCCACAGCTCTCTTCTGTGTGCCTCTCCCCTGTGTGCCTCTCCCCTGTGTGCCTCTCCCCTGTGTGCCTCTCCCCTGTCTGTCATCCCCTGTCTGTCATCCCCTGTCTGTCATCCCCTGTCTGTCATCCCCTGTCTGCCTCTCTCCTGTCTGCCTCTCTCCTGTCTGCCTCTTTCCTGTTTACCTCTCTCCTGTGTGACCCTTTCCTGTTTACCTCTCTCCTGTGTACCTCTCTCCTGTGTACCTCTCTCCTGTGTGCCTCTACCTTTGTACCTCTCTCCTGTGTGACGCTCTCCTGTGTGACCCTCTCCTGTGTGACCCTCTCCTGTTTACCTCCCTCCTGTGTACCTCTCTCCTGTTTTCCTCTCTCCTTTGTGCATCTCCTCTCTGTGCCTCTCTCCTCCACAGCTCTCCCCTGTGTGCCTCTCCCCTGTGTGCCTCTCCCCTGTGTGCCTCTCCCCTGTGTGCCTCTCCGCTGTGTGCCTCTCCCCTGGATACCTCTCTCCTGAGCACTTCTCTCCTGTGTGCCTCTCCTTTGTGCCTCTCCCCTGTGCACCTCTCCCCTGTGTGCCTCTCTGCTGTGTGTCTCTCTCCTGTGCACCTCTTTACTGTCCGCCTCTCTCCTCCGCAGCTCTCTCCTATGTGCCTCTCTTCTGTGCACATCTCTCTTGTGTGACACCTGTTTACCTCTCTCCGGCGTATCTCTCTCCTGATTAACTCTCTCCTGTTTAACTCTCTCCTGTTTAACTCTCTCTTCTGTGTACCTCTCTCCCCTTTGTACCTCTCTCCCCTTTGTGCCTCTCTACTGTGTGCCTCTCTACTGTGTGCCTCTCTACTGTGTGCCTCTCGACTGTGTGCCTCTCGACTGTGTGACTCTCGACTGTGTGACTCTCTCCAGTGTGACGCTCTCCTGTTTACCTCCCTCCTGTGTGCCTCTCTCCTTTGTGTATCTCCTCTGTGTGCCTCTCTCCTCCACAGCTCTCCCCTGTCTGCCTCTCCCCTGTCTGCCTCTCTTCTGTTTGCCTCTTTTCTGTTTGCCTCTCTTCTGTGTGGTTCTCTACTGTGCACATCCCTCCTCTTCACCTCTCTCCTGTGTGCCTCTCTCCTGTGTGCCTCTCTCCTGTGTGCCTCTCTCCTGTGTGTCTCTCTCCTGTGCGCTTCTCTCCTCCACAGCTCTCCCCTGTGCGCCTCTCCCCTGTGCGCCTCCCCAATGCGCCTCTCCCCTGTGCGCCTCTCCCCCGTGCGCCTCTCCCCGTGCGCCTCTCCCCTGTCCGCCTCTCCCCTGTCCGCCTCTCCCCTGTCTGCTTCTCCCCTGTCTGCTTCTCCCCTGTCTGCCTCTCCTCTGTCCGCCTCTCCCCTGTGCGCCTCTCCCCTGTCCGCCTCTCTCCTGTCTGCCTCTCCCCTGTCTGCCTCTCCCCTGTCTGCCTCTCTCCTGTCTGCCTCTCTCCAATGTGCCTCTCTCCTGTGCACTTCTCTCCTTGTGACACCTGTTTACCTCTCTCCTGTGTAACTCGCTCCTGTTTAACTGTCTCCTGTTTAACTGTCTCCTGTTTACCTCTCTCCTGTGTGACCCTCTCCCGTGTGACCCTCTCCTGTGTGACGCTTTCCTGTTTACCTCTCTCCTGTGTACCTCTCTCCTGTGTGCCTCTTCCTTTGTACCTCTCTCCTGTGTGACCCTCTCCTGTGTGACGCTCTCCTGTTTACCTCCCTCCTGTGTACCTCTCTCCTGTTTTCCTCTCTCCTTTGTGCATCTCCTCTCTGTGCCTCTCTCCTCCACAGCTCTCCCCTGTGTGCCTCTCCCCTGTGTGCCTCTCCCCTGTGTGCCTCTCTGCTGTGCATGTCTCTCCTCTTCACCTCTCTCCTGTGTGTTTAGTTTAGTTTAGTGATACAGCACTGAAACAGGTCCTTCGGCCCACCGAGTCTGTGCCGACCATCAACCACCCATTTGTACTAATCCTACACTAATCCCATATTCCTACCACATCCCCACCTGTCCCTATATTTCCCTACCACCTACCTATACTAGTGGCAATTTATATACTAGTGCTTCTCTGCTGTGTGCTTCTCTCCTGTGTGCTTCTCTCCTGTGTGCTTCTCTCCTGTGTGCTTCTCTCCTGTGTGTTTCTTTCCTGTGTGTTTCTCTCCTGTGTGTTTCTCTCCTGTGTGTTTCTCTCCTGTGTGTTTCTCTCCTGTGTGCTTCTCTCCTGTGTGCTTCTCTCCTGTGTGCTTCTCTCCTGTGTGTTTCTCTGCTGTGTGTTTCTCTGCTGTGTGTTTCTCTGCTGTGTGCTTCTCTGCTGTGTGCTTCTCTGCTGTGTGATTCTCTGCTGTGTGATTCTCTGCTGTGTGATTCTCTGCTGTGTGATTCTCTGCTGTGTGATTCTCTGCTGTGTGTTTCTCTCCTGTGTGTTTCTCTCCTGTGTGCCTCTCTCCTGTGTGCCTCTCTCCTGTGTGCCTCTCTCCTGTGCGCTTCTCTCCTCCACAGCTCTCTTCTGTGTGCCTCTCCCCTGTGTGCTTCTCCCCTGTGTGCTTCTCCCCTGTGTGCTTCTCCCCTGTGTGCTTCTCCCCTGTGTGCTTCTCTCCTGTGTGCTTCTCTCCTGTGTGCTTCTCTCCTGTGCGCTTCTCTCCTGTGCGCTTCTCTCCTGTGCGCTTCTCTCCTGTGCGTTTCTCTCCTGTGTTCATCTCTCCTGTGTTCATCTCTCCTGTGTGCCTCTCTCCTGTGTGCCTCTCTCCTGTGTGCCTCTCTCCTGTGTGCCTCTCCCCTGTGTGCCTCTCCCCTGTGCGCCTCTCCCCTGTGCGCCTCTCCCCTGTGCGCCTCTCCCCTTTGCGCCTCTCCCCTTTGCGCCTCTCCCCTTTGCGCCTCTCCCCTGTGCGCCTCGCTCTTGTGCGCCCCTCTCCTTTGTGCCTCTCTGCTGTGTGCTTCTCTCATGTGTGCCTCTCTCCTCCGCAGCTCTCTTCTTTGTGCCTCTCCCCTGTGTACCTCTCTCCTGTGCACCTCTCTCCTCCGCAGTTCTCTTCTGTGTGCCTCTCCTTTGTGCCTTTCCCCTGCGTGCCACTCTGCTGTGTGTCTCTCTCCTGTGTGTCTCTCTCCTGTGTGTCTCTCTCCTGTGTACCTCTCTCCTGTCCACCTCTCTCCTCCGCAGCTCTCTGCTATGTGCCTCTCTTCTGGGCACTTCTCTCCTGTGTGACGCATGTTTACCTCTCTTCTGTGTAACTCTCTCCAATGTAATTCTCTCCTGTTTAACTCTCTCCCGTTTACCTCTCTCCTGTGTGACTCTCTCCTTTTTGCCTCTCTCCGTGTGTGACTCTCTCCGTGTGTGACTCTCTCCGTGTGTGACTCTCTCTCCGTGTGTGACTCTCTCTCCTGTGTGACACTCTCTCCTGTGTGACACTCTCTCCTGTGTGACGCTCTCCTGTGTGACTCTCTCCTGCATGACACTCTCCTGTTTACCTCTCTCCTATGTGACTCTCTTCTGAAGCTCTTATGTTTATTCAAAGGACAAATGCAGCCCTTATTCTGGTACTGAGTCAAACAGGAAATTCCCAGAGCCAGTCGCTGATCTATGCTGAATTTGGTCCAAATTACAAATTCTTCACCTGTGGGTAGAGTGCAACTCCTGAACTATGTGAATACAAAATTCAAAATAATGTATTGTCTGATGGAGGCAGTAATCATTTGGTTAAAGCATGCTTTGTTACCAAAGATTTGTGAACCTACCAGCAATAATCCTAAAGTTCGAATCAGGCTGGGGGAGGAATGGGAAATATGGTCAGCAGTCTTTACATTGATGTTGGGCACTTACACAACAATTTGGAATAATTATATTTGACTTATACCAGCATTGATGGCTGATTTGGCAAGGCCACCTGTTGACAGAAACAAAGGGCTGAATTTTAAGCAGACCCAAGGAACGGGAACGGAGGCCGGGGGTGTCGGGAAACATAAAATTGGGATGGGACACGTCGGACAAGAAGTCCAATATCGTGACGTCCCATCCTGATTTTAACGATGGCAGCAAAGATGGAGGGTGGAGTTCCAATGGCAACCGGCAGGCAGGTAATTAAGATCATTAAAGAGTCCAATTGAAAGTGATTTTATGGTCGGGTTTGGATTTTATAAACAGCTCATGGGGCTTCAGAGGCTAACCTCTTTCAAGGAGGCGACTTTGAGGCAGGCGACTATGGCTGGCTGCAAGGGGAGGCCATCTGGCGAGCAACCTTCAACTGCCAGGCAGGGTGGCAAAAGGACGGCCTCCTGCATTATCTGAGCAATGAGGGCAAGGTTCTCTGAACGGTGGGGCATTGCTTAACAAGGGGGGCAACGGGCAAGCGTTACCTCGGCAGAGCTCGCAAGTGGGCGCAAGAAGGCGGGCACCGCTGGCAGGGAAGGACGAACATTTAGGGGGAGGCCACCTATCATGCGGCTCATTCATCCAGTCTTTTGAAGAGGAGGTGCAGCAGAGTGGGAGAGAGGGCCAGGCATCTTCAGTGACACAGTGATCTCCAGACGGTGGATAAGGGCACAGAGGAGAAAGACAAGTTGCTCCCCCATGCATAAGGAGGTAACTTCCACAGAGGGTCTCCATTGTGCCTCAACCACCTGCAGGTGTCTGAGGCAGTGCCAATGATGACTACACCTCAACAGGGAGGCCGTCACTGACCTATGCGCTATGATGTAGGGCAAACTGTGCCCCAGGGGACTTGGTGAAAATCCAATGTCAGTAGTTTTGAAGGTCACTGTGGCGCTGAACTTCTCCGCCTCTGGATAATTCCAGGGATATGTGTGGGATCTCACAGTCAGCAGCCCATCGGTGCATCAAGGAGGTTACCAATGCCCTTTTCAGGAGGGCTGGCGACTATGTGCACTTCCACACTGATCCCAACTCTCGCACTGAGAGATTCATTGGGCTCAGGGCCATCGCTGGATTCCCCCAGGTGTAAGGTGTCATCAACTTCACGCATGTGGCCATCTAGGCTCCTGAAAACCAGCCAGCAGCCTTCATCAACAGGGAGGGCTTCCTCTCCCTTAATGTACAACTTTGCTGAGACCATGGTAAATGGATCCTGCAGGTCTGTGCATACATCCTGGGAAGTTGCCACAATGCCTACATTTTGAGGCAGACCCATGTGCCAGAGGTTTTCCAGCCTCCCTCCTGACTTCAAGGATGGATCCTTGGAGATTAGGGCTATCCACTGAGGACATGGCTATTAACGCTTGTGAGGATGCAGAGGAGAGGTACAACTCCTGATACAGGACAATGCGAGCGACTGTAGAGCAGGCCATTGGTCTGCTGAAGATGAGTTTCAGGTGCCTAGGTGCAGTGCAGCCTTTCATTATGCCCCAGTGAGGGTCTCAAGTATCATTGCGGTCTGTTTAGCACTGCACAACCTTGTGCTGCAGAGGGAGTCTACGGGCCAAGTGCTGGAAAATGGGATTAGAATAGATAGGCTTGATGGCCGGCATGGATATGGTGGGCTGAAGGGCCTGTTTCTGTGCTGTATGACTCTAAGACTGTATGAGGGAGGAGCTGATGAGCAACGAGGAAAGTAAGGAGTGGACTGCCTCCTCAGATGATGAGGATGCGGAGGAGGAAGCTTGTCAAGCAACACCAGATGAAGGATCCCAGGGACAACAGGAGAGTGGCCATGAGATCCGTGCAAGGGAGGCTCGCGATGCCCTTGTACATTCTCATTTCCTTTGATCCTTACTGCCAGTTGTAGCTTGACCAATGAAGACTTATCTTTATACAGCCATACTATTGCCTTCCTTCCTTCTGGAAGCACTCACTTATTGATCATTAGCACTGTGTTGAGCAGGCCAGGTTCCAAAGTTGACCCCTCATAGCATGATGTTTTGTATCCAGCTTCTTCACAGAGGCTGGGTTGCAACGAAGGGCCAAAGGCCTAGTGGAAAAGGAGGGAGGTCGTCTATGCTTTACAGAAATTATTTATTCAAATTTACATCAGTCCCTACCCTTTGCAGGTAAAGGACACAATCACCCATGTTAACCCTGTTAATTATGTGCTCTTCTTTATTCTTTTGAGCTGAACTCCTATGCGCTGCTCCTCCTGCACTGTCAGTTGAAGTGGAGGCAGGCTGCTGGCCTTGCTATCACTTGGCCAGGTATGACCTTGGTGGTTGTCCTCTGGTTGCCTTATGCCTGGGGGGCCCCGGCATGCTGAGGCCCTCCTGCACAGAAATAGTACCGCCCTCTGATGGCAGGGATGAAGGAGGCCCTGTTTTCACTGGCAAAGAGGCAGAGGACCTACTGACAGGAGCATCCAGCTGTGGGAAGCATCTGTTCTTCCTCTTTAGCAAGACAGACTTCTGCCTTCCTGCCGACCTGAGGATAGAGGACCTGGTGGTGACACCAGGTTCCTTGTCCCCCTCTCACCTTGCCATTGGTGCCTTGTGCTCATGGTCAAGATGAGGGTGTGTAAGTCTGCATGAATGTCCTGCAGATACTGAGTGCTCTGCTGGATGTGGCTCTCCAATAGAGCCACCAATCTCTCAATGGAGGATGCCACTCATGCACCAGTCAGAGACAGTGCTGAGCTCAAGGCCTGGATCGACTCATTCATCGTTCACACTTGGGCATGCATAGCCTCTGGCATCTCTGCCAGATGTGTCCGGACCTCTCGCTGCAGCTGCAACATTTCCTGTGATGTTGGCAACACCAGAAGCATGTCATGAGCCTGGGACTCAGCACGGGCCTGGCCTCCCACTGTCCTCTGACTGTCAGAGGCCTGGGCTGTCACAGCCTCCGTCAGCTGCTCGGGTGCATCTGTGCTGTGTCCACCAGGTTGTGTGCCCGAATCTAACCGCGAGTGCAAACCCACCGATGTGCGAGTATCTGCGCTGGTGGAGGTTGAGCGGGTATAAGATGACGATGGACCTTATGAAGTGCAGTCCTCTCCCTCAGAGATGGCAGGACCCCAGCAGTCTTGGAGGCTCCTTGAGTAAGCACTGCTTGACCTGCAAGAAAGAATAGAGACATTGAACGGTCAAAGGCCTCCCCTCCCAACATAGCACACACTCCTACATTGGAGATCCTTGTAGGCGCTGGGTGCCTAATGAACAGCATGGCTCCATTTCTGCAGATGCACCCTTGTGATCCATGAAGACATTACTCACTGTCTTTGGAAGGTGCCCTTGTCTCTCTGTCTGTGATGCTCCGATTGCTCTGAGGTTCAGCCAGCTCCATGGCTTCCTCTTCCATCAAGGTTAAGCCATGGAGAACGGGCCACCCTCCCCCATCCTTGGCCTGCTCTCTGTGATTGTGTGGAACCTTCCCCTGCAGACAGAAGGATGGAAGCTGTTGGTCCCCTAGCGTGAACAATGCTGGTGGTAGCCCAGCTGCCACTACTGGGGGCACTCAGATACCCCTTGCATGTGGCCCTTTTCTACAGACCTCACGAGGGTCTGCGTGGTATGTAAATAAAGGCTTTTGGCAGTAGCCATTTTATGCACCGCATGGAATAGATTCCTTTTGTACTTTTTATCTCCTGAAATTTAATGGAATGCAAAATGTTCTGGAATGATTAGCCCCATCTTGACATATAAACCCCTTAGCTGTCGAATGCAGACAGCCTAAGTCAGATTAGCCTGCCATTTCCCCCCACCAAAAAGCAGCTGGTGTTTCTATTTTACGCTTTCATCGGTGGAAATCCATAGGTAATTTTTTTTTAAATTGAGTCCAGTCATTTGAAAAAATCTATAGTAGATGCACATCACAACTACATCATCCCTCAATGGGCTTCAAAGGACAAAAAATCTATTACAGATAGCAAATCAGTCTACACATACAGCATACTGCAGCGGAGAATAAAAATCACTTTACCAGCTACAGTCTGTGCCAAGACTAAACTATCTGGTGGACAGAGTGATGATATTGTGACAAATAAAGTGCGTCAGATCGGAGTAAATTGCAAAGTCCCCATTACCTGCATTATTTTTGACAGTCAATTGTCATTTTAAAAGTCCTTGTTTACTGCCTTTTTGCCTTTTGTAGCAGAGATGTTATCATTGTATCACTGCAATACACCAGCACATGTGGAAATTTCTGTCATACAAGGTGCAGAATTCACCATGCTTGTTTCAAATGAGATCTATGCCTGTGTACACAAACAAAAGAAAATTAAACAAGGCTGTCACATATATATGGCAATGAATCATCACAAACACTAAGAAATATAAATCATGAAAGTGAAAAATCATATTCAAGCTATTATAGGACAGAAAGAAATGTCTACTGTTAAAAAGGTGACTCAAAAACAAACTCATATATTTCAGCTGGAATTTACAGAGTGTGAACTGATTTCACATTTCCAATAGCAACATGTCAGCAGCCATTCCTGCCCCAGAAAATGACAAATGAATGCTGCTTAATATTTTGCTTGAACAGTTTTCTTCTTCCACAGAACCATTTCCAGTGCGGTAATGAGAGGAACGGTGCTGTAAAGAATGCAGTTTTGTATGGATGACAACCTTTCTTGGGCAAATGATTTGATACATACTTTGTTTATCTGGTGTGCATTCAGTGGTTAAAATGATTAATTGAACCTATTACATGTTAGTCATACGTGGTTAGTCTAAGAAGGAAATACTATTTCTTACCAATGATTCATTGCATATACAGAGCACTATGACATGTTCAAAAGAAAAGCAGGTCTTCTAAAAATAGCATTTCATAAATCACCCCAGTGAGCTAATTTTACGTTTTCCACTGCCCACCCCCAATGTTTGCAGATATTTTCCCAATTACCATAAAAGCTACATAAACTTACAAGTAACTCATGTGCTTCTCATGCCATATGTTATTTCCTTCCTCGATAAGCTGTTTCTTGAGGCATAGCCCTTCGTTCATGCTTCTTGTCTTAATTTCTACTTTAGTTCTTTCTTTCTGACCCAATTTTCTGAAAGATATTGTCAGCAATCAACTCACATGGTGCATGGTTTTGATTGATAATCTTCTTCTGTAATGAAGATCCCATTTGTTCTGGTGTCCACTGTTACACTACAACAAACTTCCAGTTTAACGCTGGCAATAACTGCAGATAAATAGCTAATACTTTTAGCGAAAACATTTGTAAACTTGTGCAGAGGTAAAGAAACAGATAACAAGGCTGGCTACTTTAACCCCTCTGGAGTACTAAATGCCATTGGCAAGTCTTCAGTGTAGTAATGTTTTGCTTTCTTTTTTTAATATATCTAAAAAATAAGCAGAATTGGGTCAATTTTGAGTGCCCTCACTGAACATTAACAGGATGGAAACAGCCTAAAAATGCGTCCGGTAGCCTTAATGCACCATTAACACCGTGATGCACCCAGCTCCATTTAAAAGGTCCACTCCTCCATTACTCCCACCACCTCCTCTCCTTCCCACAGCACCTTCCCCTGCAATCACAGGAGGTGTAATACCTGCCCATTTATCTCCTCTCTCCTCACGATCCAAGGCCCCAAACACTCCTTTCAGGTGAAGCAGCGATTTACTTGCACTTCTTTCAATGTAGTATACTGTATTCGCTGCTCACAATGTGGTCTCCTCTACATTGGGGAGAACAAATGCAGATGGGGTGACCACTTTGCAGAATACCTCCGCTCAGTCTGAAAACGTGACCCCGAGCTTCCAGTCGCTTGCCATTTCAACACCCTATCCCCCTGCTCTCATGTCTTGGGCCTGCTGCAAAAACTTTATGGGCAGCTGTTTTCAAGGTGAACAATGATTGCCGTTCCTTTGTCACTGACCTGAAAAATCCCGGACCATTTCAAACATGTCAAATGCATGTCACACCATCATGGAAATCAGCTTAGAGAGTTCCTCTCCTGACAGGAATGGGAGTTCAGGATCAGGGAAAATATTTTTCCAAATAGTGTTTAAAGAGACAGGTTTGCAAATGGGAAGAAAGATTCAATGCAATGGGAACAGGAGAAGATGGAACTTATTATGCAATAGGATAGAGACGGTGAGGTTCTGATAAACTGGAGTTTGTGGAGGGAGGAGCTTGGGAGGTCATCTCAGAGGAGAATAGAAAAGCTGAGCATGGAGGTGAGAAAGGAATGGATTGGCAGTTCAGTGGTCCTGAGGTGAGGTATGGATGGAGGTGGGTAATGATTTACAAATGTAAATGGAACCCTTTGACATATCTGCACTTCTCCAATTCTGGTCTCCTGTGTATCCCTGATTTTCGTTCGCTCCACCATTGGTGGCTGTGCTTTCAACTGCCTCGGCCCTAACTCTGAGATTCCATCCCCTAATCTATCCACCACTCGACCACTCCCCCATCCTTTAAGATGCTCCTTAAAGCCTACCTCTTTCACCAAGCTTTTCATTATCTGTCCTAATATCTTCCTATGTGAATCTATATTAAGATTTGTTTAATAATGCTCCTATTTAGCGTTTTGGGGTGCTTTACTATTTTTTTTATTCGATTGTGGGATGTGGGCATTGCTGGCTATGCCAGCATTTATTGCCCATCCCTAATTTCCCTTGAGAAGGTGGTAGTGAGCTGCCTTCTTGAACCGCTGCAGTCCATGTGGGGTAGGTATACCCACAGTGCTGTTAGGAAGGGAGTTCCAGGATTTTGACCCAAGGACAGTGAAGGAACGGCGATATAATTCCAAGTCAGAATGGTGCATGGCTTGGAGAGGAACTTGCAGATGGTGGTGTTCCCATGCATCTATTCCCCTTGTCCTTCTTGGTGGTAGAGATCACAGGTTTGTAAAATGCTGTCGAAGGAGCCTTGGTACATTGCTGCAGTGCATCTTGTAGATGGTACACACTGCTGCCACTGTGTGTCAGTGGTGGAGGGAGTGAATGTTTGTGGATGGGGTGCCAATCAAGCAGGCTGCTTTGTCTTGAATGGTGTTCTTGAGTGTTGTTGGAGCTGCACCCATCCAGGCAAGTGGAGAGTATTCCATCACACTCCTGACTTGTGCCTTGTAGATGGTGGACAGGCTTTGGGGAGTCAGGAGGTAAGTTACTTGCTGTAGGATTCCTAGCCTGTGGCCTGCTCTTGTAGCCACAGAATTTATATGGCTACTCCAGTTCAGTTTCTGGTCAATGGTAACCTCCCAGGATGTTGATGGTGGGGGATTCGGAATTCGTAGTGCCATTGAATGTTAAGGGGAAATGGTTAGATTCTCTCTTGTTGGAGATGGTCATTGCCTGGCACTTGTGTAGCACGAATGTTACTTGCCACTTATCAGCCCAAGTCTGGATATTGTCCAGGTCTTGCTGCATTCGACATGGACTCCGTCAGTATCTGAGGAGTCATGAATGGTGCTGAACATTGTGCAATCATCAGCGAACATCCCCACTTCTGACGTTATGATTGAAGGAAGGTCATTGATGTAGCAGCTGAAGATGGTTGGGCCTAGGACTGCTCTGAGGAACTCCTGCAGTGATGTCCTGGAACTCAGATGATTGACCTCCAACAACCACAACCATCTTCCTTTGTGCTATGTACGACTCCAACCAGCAGAGAGTTTTCCCCTGATTCCCATTGACCTCAGTTTTGCTCCGTTTCCTAGATGCCATACTCAGTCAAATGCTGCCTTGATGTCAAGGGCAGTCACTCTCACCTCTTGAATTCAGCTCTTTTGTCCATGTTTGGACCAAGGCTGTAATGAGGTCAGCAACTGAGTGGCCCTGGCGGAACCCACACTGAGCGTCACTAAGCAGGTTATTGCTAAGCAAGTGCCACTTGATAGCACTGCTGACGACACCTTCCATCACTTTACTGATGAATGAGAGTAGGATGATAGGGCTGTCCAGGTTGGACTTGGAGTCATAGAGTCGTACAGCATAGTAACAGGCCCTTCGGCCCACCGCGTCCATGCCGACCATAATGCCTATCTATACTAATCCCACCTGCCTGCATTAATTCCATATCCCTCTATGCCTTGCTCATTCAAGTACCTGTCCAGATGTCTCTTAATGTTGCTACTGTTCCTGCCTCCACCACCTCCTCAGGCAGCTCATTCCAGATACCCACTATTCTTTGTGTGAAAAATTTACCCCTTTGATCCCCTTTAAACCTCCTCCCTCTCACCTTAAATCTATGCCTTCTAGTTTTAGTCACCCCTACCATGGGAAACAGACTCTGGCTATCTACCCTATCTATGCCTCTCATAATTTTATATACCTCTATCATGTCCCCTCTCAGCCTCCTTCGCTCCAGGGAAAACAGACCCAGCCTATCCAATCTCTCTTTATAACTCAAGCCCTCCAAGCCAGGCAACATCCTTGTGAATCTTTTCTGCACTCTCTCTAGCTTAATCACATCTTTCCTGTAGTGCGGCGACCAGAACTGCACACATTACTCCAAATGCAGCCTAACCAATGTTATGTACAACTGTAACATGACGTCCCAACTCTTGTCCTCAATGCCTTGGCCGATGAAAGCAAGCATGCCATACACCTTCTTCACCACACTGTCTACCTGCGTTGCCACTTTCAGGGAATTATGTACTTGCACCCCAAGGTCTCTCTGCTCAAGAACACTCCCCAAGGCCCTGCCATTCACTGTATATGTCCTGCCCTGGTTTAACTTCCCAAAATGCATCACTTCACACTTGTCTGCATTAAATTCCATTTGCCACTCCCTTGCCCACTTTCCCAGTTGATCTATATCCTGTTGTAACCTTAGACAACCTTCTTCATTGTCCACTATACCATTAATTTTGGTGTCATCTGCAAACTTACTAATCATGCCCCTTACATTCACATCCAAGTCATTAATATATATGACAAACAACAGAGGGTCCAGCACCGATCCCTGTGGCACACCACTGGTCACCAGCCTCCAATCTGAAAAACAACCCTCCACTACCACCCTCTGCCTCCTATCACCAAGCCAATTTTGTATCCAATTTGCTAGCCCACCCTGGATCCCATGTGTTTGAACCTTCTGGACCAGACTACCATGCGGGACCTTGACAAAGGCCTTGCTAAAGTCCATGTAGACAACGTCCATCGCCCTGCCCTCGTCAATCCTCTTGGTCACCTCCTCGAAAAACTCAATCAAATTCGTGAGACATGATTTCCCACACCCAAAGCCATGCTGACTATCCCTAATCAGACCATGCCTTTCCAAATGCATATAAATCCTGTCTCTCAGAATCCCTTGCAATAACTTTCCCACCACTGATGTAAGGCTCACCAGCCTGTAGTTCCCTGGCTTATCCCTGCTGCCCTTCTTAAATAAAGGCAAAACATTAGCTATCCTCCAGTCTTCTGGTACCTCACCCGTGGCTACCGATGATACAAAGATCTCTGCCAGGGCCCAGCAATCTCCTCCCTTGCTTCCCATAGCATCCTAGGATACACCTGATCAGGCCCTGGGGATTTATCCACCTTAATGTGCTTCAATACCTCCAACACCTCCTCCTTTGTAATGTTTAGTTTAGAGATACAGCACTGAAACAGGCCCTTCGGCCCACCGAGTCTGTGCCGACCATCAACCACCCATTTATACTAATCCTACACTGATCCCATATTCCTACCACATCCCCACCTGTCCCTATATTTCCCTACCACCTATCCATACTAGTGGCAATTTATAATGGCCAATTTACCTACCAACCTGCAAGTCTTTTGGTGGTGGGAGTAAACCAGAGCACCCGGAGAAAACCCACACAGACACAGGGAGAACTTGCAAACTCCACACAGGCAGTACCCAGAATTGAACCCGGGTCGCTGGAGCTGTGAGGCTGCGGTGTTAACCACTGCGCCGCAATGCTCCAGGATATCGGTGTTCTTTTTATGCACAGGACATACCTGGGCAATTTTCCACATTGCCGGGTAGATGCCAGTGTTGTCGCTTTACTGGAACAGCTTGGCTAGGGGCGCAGCAAGTTCTGGAGCACAGGTCTTCAGTACCATTGCTGGAATGCTGTCAAGGGCCCATAGCTCTTGCAGTATCCAGTGCCTTCAGTCATTTCTTGATATCACGCAGAGTGAATTGAATTAGCTGAAGACTGGCATCTGTGATGCTGGGGACGCCAGGAGGAGGCCAAGATGGTTCATCCACTTGGCACTACTGGCTGAAGATTGTTGCAAATGCAATGCATTATCTTTTGCACTGATATGCTGGGCTCCCCCATCATTGAGGATGGGGATTTTTGTGGAGCCTCCTCCTCCAGTTATTTATTGAGAGATACAGCACTGAAACAGGCCCTTCAGCCCACCGAGTCTGTGCCAACCAACAACCACCCATTTAGACTAACCCTGCAGTAATCCCATATTCCCTACCACCTACCTACACTAGGGGCAATTTACAATGGCCAATTTATCTATCAACCTGCAAGTCTTTGGCTGTGGGAGGAAACCGGAGCACCCGGCGGAAACCCCACGTGGTCACAGAGAGAACTTGCAAACTCCGCACAGGCAGTACCCAGAATCGAACCCGGGTCCCTGGAACTGTGAGGCTGCAGTGCTAACCACTGCACCACTGTGCCGCCCGAGTTGTTTAGTTTAATTGTCCACCACCATTCACGACTGGATGTGGCAGGACTGCAGAGTTTAGATCTGATCCGTTGGTAATGGGATCGTTTAGCTCCATCTATTGCATACTGCTTACACTGTTTGGCACACAAGTAGAGTTGAATTGTAGCTTCACCAGGTTGACACCTCATTTTTAGTTATGCCTGGTGCTGCTTTGGCATGCCCTCCTGCACTCTTCATTGAACCAGGATTAGTCCCTGGGCTTGATGGTAATGGTAGAGTCGAGGATATGCCAGGCCACGAGGTTACAGATTGTGGTTGAGTACAATTCTGCTGCTGCTGATGGCCCACAGCGCCTCATGGATGCCAGTTTTGCATTGCTCGATCTGTTCAAAATCTATTCCAATTAGCACTGTGGTAGTGCCACACAACAAGATGGAGGGTATCCTCAATGGCAAGATAGGAATTAGTCTCCTCAAGGACTGTGCGATAGTCACTCCGACCAATACTGTCATGGACAGATGCATCTGCGGCAGGCAGATTGTTGAGGACGAGGTCAAGCATATTTTTCCCTCTTGTTGGTTCCCTCACCACCTGCCACAGACGCAGTCTAGCAGCTATGTCATTTAAGACATGGCCAGCTCAGTCAGTAGTGGTGCTAATGAGTCACTTTTGGTGATGGACATTGAAGTCTCCCACCCAGAGTACATTTTGCACCCTTGCCATCCTCAGTGTTTCTTCCAAATGCTGTTCAACATGCAGGAGTACTGATTCATAGGCTGAGGGGGGGCAGTCGTTGTTAATCAGCAGGAGGTTTCCTTGTCCATGTTTGACCTGATGCCATGAGACCTCATGGGGTCTGGAGTTGATGTTGAGGACGCCCAGGGCAACGCCCTCCCAACTATATACATCTGTGCCGCCACCTCTGGTGGGTCTGTCCTGCCGGTGGGACAGGACATACCCAGGGATGGTGATGGTGGTGTCAGGGGCATTGTCTGTAAGGTATGATTCCGTGAGTATGACTATGTCAGGCTGTTGCTTGACTAGACTGTGGGACAGCTCTCCCAATTTTGGCACAAGCCCCCAGATGTTAGGAAGGAGGACTTTGCAGGGTCGACAGGGCTGGGTTTGCTGTTGTCATTTTCGGAGTCTAGGTCGATGCCGAGTAGTCCATCTGGTTCCATTCCTTATTGACTTCATAGTGGTTAGATACAACTGAGTTGCTGTGGGTCTGGAGCCGCATGTAGGCCAGACCAGGTAAGGATGGCAGATTTCCTTCCCTAAAAGATTTTAGTGAACCAGATGGGTTTTTACAACATTCGACATGGTTTCATGGTCATCATTAGACTATCTTTTAATTCCAGATTTATTAATTGAATTCAAATTCCACCTTCGGCCATGGTGGGATTCAAACCCATGTCTCCAGAGCAATACCCTGGGTCTCTAGGTTACTATATAAATGGAAGTTGTTGATGGTTGTGGTCATTTAGTTATATCAGTATGTTTTTATTTTATTTTAGAGATACAGCACTGAAACAGGCCCTTCGGCCCACCAAGTCTGTGCTGACCAACAACCACCCATTTATACTAATCGTACATTAATCCCATATTCCCTACCACATCCCCACCATTCTCCTACCACCTACCTACACTAGGGGCAATTTACAATGGCCAATTTACCTATCAACCTGCAAGTCTTTGGCTGTGGGAGGACCTGGCGGAAACCCGCACGGTCACAAGGAGAACTTGCAAACTCCTCACAGGCAGTACCCAGAACTGAACCCGGCTCGCTGGAGCTGTGAGGCTGCGGTGCTAACCACTGCGCCACTGTGCTGCCCCAACGTGCAATTTGAAGTTCAGCTCAAGGATGAGCTGGACGTAAAGGTTGTGTTCCACTAGTTTCAATTTTAGCAAGCAATTGGGGAGGAGATGGAATTATGCATTACATAGAGTTTACAGCACAGAAACAGGCCATTCAGCCCAACATGTCTATGCCAGCATTTATGCTCCACACGTATGGGAGACAAGATTGCAGAGTTGCTTGTGAAAGCTGAACAGAATGACCAATTGTCAGTGCTTAACTGAAAGAAGGTTGGAATCATATAGCCACAAAATGATATATTGTGCAAAGAAAAATCAATATTTAGCATTCTCTTTGTGAATTATCTACTAACAGTACCTACATGTGATTGGACAAAATACTCTGCCAAAATCTGAAAAAGAATAAACTATCCCCAATTAGTGTATCTTGCATTCTTTGAAGCCTTTTTCTGCAGCAGTATGCTTTTTCTTCCTTTCCATTCTCTTGTCTATAATTGGAAAAATATGAGTGGGAGAAGAAGAGCTCTGGTGATTTTTTTTTAAAGCTGCATATTATAAAACTTTCATGGAGATAGGACTGTGAACTTGCCTCACAAAATGATTGAGAAACTTGAAGGGAATATTTGTTGGACTAAGTAACTAATGTTAATGTATGGGAACTGGGACTAATTTGCATGGATAAAATTAAGTGGAAACTAGAATCTCTCCTTTTCTTTTAAAGAAAACACAAAATAGCATTAGAAAGCAAGGTAACAACCATTATTTGTCAAATGAAGAGATCTTACTTTCAACAAGATCTTCAAGGATGTCTCTTCTTCAATTGTATGTTGTTAAAAGTTGAGGGTGAGTCACCCTAAGCCATTTTCATACACTTTATGAATTGTTGATGAGAAACAAACTTAAAGGAGGCATGAAAGCGGGTCACTTATCTTTCCCTGTGGCAGCAGCAAGGCACTGGGGCATAAGACAACATAAAAATAGTATATTAAAATAAGATCAGCACATGCCTTATTTTTTAAACTTGAAAATGTATAGTTGTATGAATAGAGATAGTGTATCGTAACTATTTAGATGGAGATTGCATATGTAAATTAAATTGAATATAACATACTTCTTTCCCTCTAGAAGAAATCATGGACCAGAATTTGCTATAGCAGGGCATCTAATTGCATTAATTTGACTTGCCCCTGCACCCGTCAACTCAAAACTATTTTACGCATAAAGTCTCTGAAAGTGTGAGCTGATGACTACTAGTGAGGAAAACAGAGAATTTGGGACCTGAGTAAACAGGGCAACTAACATTTTATCTCCTGAACCAATCAGATTGAAGAATTGGGAAATAAACAGTGGAAGGACTGAGAAGGAGGGTGAATTCAATGTCAAATCAGATAAAGAAAGAGAAATAGAGAGGGAAAGAAAAAGTGCATTAAGAGAGAGAGTAAAGAGACAAAAAGGAAAAGTAAGATAAAAAATATAAAATTTTAAATTTGACATATTCAAAATCTCCACAAAAAACTCAAAACATGAAGGAATGAGATTCCATGGTTGTAATAATTAATTTTGGTGCCAAAGAGGTTGATTTCCAGTAATTGACAAGTATCATGTTGTTAAAGGGCACTTATGCTTATAATGACAAGACATACTTGTCTGTGGTGAGTTTAATGGGTAATTTATGGGTCAATGCAGCAATGAGGAAGCTAAGGGGGAGATGCCGTTTTCATGAAACTAATAGAGGAGCAGCACAAATCAGACTGCAATTTTAGATATTCACATTTAACCATGTATCTGTTCCTCACCTGAGTTGCTATACCATTTACCCATAAATAACGGCAACCAACGTTAGCCTCACCATTATCTTGAGAGCGAACTATGGCCAAACAACATGTCCTTCACAAGCAAAGTAATGCTTTTCTTTTTTGTTCCTACCACTACCTTCAACTGTTCTGCTTTTTCTTTCCTCTATAAATAGCTCACCAAAGCTGCGTAATATAGAAGAATCTGATAGGCTCAGTTATTCGACTTCTTGAAAGAGAGCATGACAAGTGGAGAGACAAGTCATGTGTGTTAGTCATGGCATATATGCACTATATCCCAAAGTTTCTTTCTTATCTTTTAAAAATAACATGCTGAAGGGATAGATTTTTCCTAATTCCAGGGATGTTTGTGCTTCATTCCCACACCATCATAATTCAGCTCACACCAAGAATAGAAAGACTGCCCACAAGCGAGGCCTGCTCTACCTTCAAAGGTTATGGCCTGCTAATATCATCGGCGCAGCAATATTCTTTTGAAATTAATAATGTGGGAGACCTACACATGGCAAATGTGGCAAACGGACCTCACTGCAGTCAGCTGAACAGCCAGGAGAGGCCAAGGTTAGTCTCTTGGTTTATTTATTCTAAGAAGGGGAGACAGTGGCGTCGTGGTAATATCACTGGACTAGTAATCCAGAGGCCCAAACTAATGCCCTGGGGACACAGGTCCAAATCCCACCACAGCTGGTGGAATTTAAATTCAACTAATTAATAACATTCAATTAATAAAAATCTGGATTTGAAAGCTTGTCTCAGTAATAATGCCATGAAACTGTCATCAATTGTCTTAGAAACCGATCTGGCTCACTAATGCGCTTTAGGGGAAGGAAATCTGCCGACTTTACCTGGTCTGGCTTGCATGTGACTCCAGACCGACAGCAATGTGGTTATCTGTTAACTGCCCTCTGAAATGGCCTAGCAAGCCACTCAGTTGTCACGGACATTTAGGGATGGACAACAAATGCTGGCCTTGCTAGCAACACCCACATCCCATGAAAGAATTTTTAAAAATTCCCATAAGTCAGGAGGAGCAGGAGACCTTCAGCTACCCCAGTCTCAGCCTTGACTGTCCTTCCCAGTGCCAGGTGCCTTTGACATTTGACTGAGTGTGGCATCAAGGAGCCTGAGCAAAATTGGTCAATGAAAATCGGAGGGAAACTCTCCACTGGTTGAAGTTATACCTAGTACAAATGAAAATGGTTGTGGTTGTTGGAGACCAATCATCTCAGTCCCAGGACATCGCTGCAGGAGTTCCTCAGGGTAGTTTCCAAGGCCCGACCATCTTCAGCTGCTTCCCTCCATTATAAGGTCAGAAGTGGAGATGTTCGTTGGTGATTGTACAGTATTCAGTACCATTCACAACTCCTCCAATATTGAAACAGTCTATGCCCGCATGCAGCAAGACCTGGACAACATTCAGTCTTGGGCTGTTAAATGACAAGTAACATTTTCACCACGTAGGTGCCAATTAACAAGAGAGAATTTACCCACATCACTTTGAACAGCATTATCATCACTGAATCCCCACCATCAACATCCTGTGGGTTACCATTGACCAGAAACGTAACTGGATCACCCATAGAAATACTGTGGCTACAAGATCAGGTCAGAGGCTGGGAATTCTTTGGTGATTAACTCACCTCCTGACTCCCCAAAGCCTGTCCACCATCTACAAGGCACAAGTCAGGAGTGTGATGGAACATTCTCCACTTGCCTAGATGAGTGCAGCTCCAACAATACTCAAAAAGCTTGACAACATCCAGGACAACGCAGCCTGCTTGATTGGCACCCCATCCACCACCTTATACATTCACTCCCTCCACAACTGGCGCACAGTGACAGTAATGCGTGACGTCTACAAGATGCGCTGCAACATTTGACAGCACTTTCCGAACCCGCACCCTCTAACACCTAGAAGATCAAGGGCAGTAGACATATAGGTACATACAAGTTCCCCTCCAAGTCACACACCATCCTGACTTAGAAACATAGAAAATAGGAGCAGGAGTAGGCCATTCAGCCCTTCGAGCCTGCTCCGCCATTCAGTATGATCATGACTGATCATCCAACTCAGCAACCTGTTCCCGCTTTCCCCCCATATCCTTTGACCCCTTTCGCCCCAAGAGCTATATCTAACTCCTTCTTGAAAACATACAATGTTTTGGCCTCAAGTGCTTTCTGTGGTAGCGAATTCCACAGGCTCACCACTCTCTGGGTGAAGAAATTTCTCCTCATCTCATTCCGAAAGGTTTACCCTGTATCCTTAGACTATGACCCCTGGTTCTGGACTCCCCCACCATCGGGAACATTCTTCCTGCATCTACCCTGTCAAGTCCTGTTAGAATTTTATAGGTGTCTATGCGATCCCCCCTCACTCTTCTGAACTCCAGCGAATATAATCCTAACCGACTCAATCTCTCCTCATACGTCAGTCCCGCCATCCCAGGAATCAGTCTGGTAAACCTTCGCTGCACTCCCTCTATAGCAAGAACATCCTTCCTCTGATAAGGGGACCAAAACTGCACACAATATTCCAGGTGTGGCCTCACCAAGGCCCTGTATAATTGCAGCAAGACATCCCTGCTCCTGTACTCGAATCCACTTGCTATGAAGGCCAACATACCATTTGCCTTTTTTACCGCCTGTTGCACCTGCATGCTTACCTTCAGCGACTTGTGTACGAGAACACCCAGGTCTCATCGCATATTTCCCTCAGTTTATAGCCATTCAGATAGCCAGCAATGCAACTCCACCGCCTTTTACTTTTTGTCTGTCCTTCCTAAATACTGAATACCCCTGGATGTTCATTTCCCATCCCTGGTCACCCTGCAGCCATGTCTCCATAATCCCGACTATGCTATATCCGTTTACATCAATTTGCGCGATTAATTCATCCACTGTATTGTGAATGGAACTATATTGCCAGTCCTTCACTGTCGCTGGATCAAAATCCTGAAACTCATTTTTTAAACAGTACTGTGGGTGTACCTACACAACATGGACTACAGCGGTTCATGAAGGCAGATCACCACCAACTTCACAAGAACAATTAAGGATGGGCAAGAAATGCTGGCCTTTCCAGCGACACTCACATTCCATGATAGAATAAATAAAAACTCCTGTCAAAGCTCCTCCCAGCACTAACTTCATGTCGTGGACCATTCTCTTGGGTCCTTGGCACCTTTGGTCTCCCATCCTAATTTTACACTTGTCGCACCCTCTGATTTCATGCTAATAAGGCCTAGGAGTTAAAATAGTCCAGCCTCACGTTCAACTCACCCTGAGAGTTTCCTTCTTGCTTTGCAACCTGCCAGCACCCCATATTAAAATCAATGCCTAAATTCACAGATATTCTGTAAAAGATGGGAATTTACTTGCATTCTACATAAATATGCTGCCCTTGCATATCTATGTAAACCAGGCACATCATGTGTTCACCATAGCAAAGATGCAAATTTGAGAGTGGGTTGATTTCTCTGCTACCTCAGAAAGGAACAATGGCCTTGTTGATATATTTCAATTTGTCTCTCACTTGCTGCACAAAATTACGACTAGATTATGAACAATAAAGTAATAGTTATGGCCAGGTGAAAATATTTGATGAAATTCATACACCATTGTGTACTGTCTATATTCAAGAACCTGAGTGCACAATTGCTACACTCCAGGAAAATCTATTTGATGACCTTATCTGCACTTACACATAATGTTACTGTAACATTTAGCATGTTGACAATGTATCCAAATGCAGTATAAATACCCAATTACCAAGCATATGATTTATTACACACCATTACATGTTTACCTGAATGTGGCTTCTTCTTCTAACTTATAGCCTCAGAGGCAACTAAAAAAAATCTTCACTACATTGAAATTGAATTAGGTTGGAGACACGGGGCTAATTTTTACAGATGCTATTAATTCAGCTGCCGTTCATACTCCTGTCTCAATTTTCATTTCCAATGGAAATAAAAATCAGGAGAGATGTATAACAGGTTGCTGAATCAATACTTCTCATTTTACACTGTAACCCAAAGTTAAAATTGCCCCATTATTTTTCAATGTAACTGGTTTCTAAACTCCTTACATACCGCAACTAGATTAAAGGAACCACTAACAAGTCACATGTAGGCCAGGCCAAATAAGGTCATCAGATTTCCTTTCCTAAAGGACATTAGCAGATCAGATGGGTTTTTACAACTTTTGATGACAGTTTCATGGCACCATTACTGAGACTAGCTTTCAATCCCAGATTCTTTTTGTTTGATTAATTGAATTTAAACTCCACCAGTTGCCATAGTGGGAGTTGAACTCATTAGCCCAGGGCATTAGCCTGGGTCTCTGGATTACCAGCTAAGTGGCATTACCACTATGCTACCATTTCACATGAAAAATTAAGTTGTGTGAATTTTATTTTTCTGTTATGTTCATTTTCCTTCCTATGTTTTTTTTATTTTTTAAGTTTGATTTATAGTTTAATCTGGCAATGTGGTGTTTTCCACCGATTGAAGAGATCAACTGTGCACAGTGGCAGCACACATCATTTGACACAAATATCTCAGTAACGGTAATTTTTAATCAGTGGCACACAAACCCATTCACTCCATACAGAATATTATCAGTTTTGGTTCATTGGTTCTGCCTATGGAAAGTCTGTCATTGCTATAAGCATAGATAAAAAAAATTGGGAGAAAATCCAAATTGTAAAAACCTGCCAACAACTTTGCTTCAGTTAGCATTAATGAAAACAATGTCGAACTCATTATCCAAAATTCAAATTTTAATTTGTAGTTGCTGAACTGTATAATTTGATTTTTTATAATTACTAGCTCATTGGATTGTTTAAAGATCATTTTTGCTTTCATGCAAATTGCATTCTTGCAATAAATGTGATTGTTAGTTTAGCCTGAACCATAGTCTGGCACCATGTTGATTTTCCATCAACCTTCACTTTAAACAGAAAAACACAATAAATTCCATATGAGCACTTGAATACTAAATGTGTTGAGGTAACCTCTATTCACTGCCTGAACAACCTGAACAGTTGCAATTCTTCCAACGTGATGAACATATAGTAGGTTTTACTTTGAGAGTTCTTTAGCAGCAAACTTTGGGCTGAATTTTCCTGGCCCCTTGGAGATAGATTTGGAGGCGGGCAAGGCTGGGAAAATAGCAGCTGAATGCATCGGGACTGCTTCCCGATGTCTTCCTACCACTGGTTAATTTTCCCAGTGGCGGACAGAGCGTGGTAACGGGAGCCTGCTGGCTGGCTGCCATTTGAAGCAGTTAAGGTGCTAATTAAAAGTGATTTTGTTCAGCATTTGGAACTTTGTTGAAGGTGCACGGGTCCCACAGAGCTTCAGTGGTTAACCTGCTGCAATAAGGCAAGAACACAGCAGGGGGTGATTGTTGCCTATAACGAACAGGCAATAAGAAGTGCAACGTTTCCAAGAAGAAAGGTTCAGAACTGCCATTGGAAGGGAGTGCAATTTAAAGGGATTGCTGTGTGGAACGACTGCTGCAGAGGCCAGGAACTGGGAGCTTTCTTCCCAAGACCCCTGAAGTGGGACAGGGCAAGGCAAGTGGGGGGGGGGGGGGGGTACGGGTGACAGGGGGTTTGAAGGCTGCAAAGGGAGATGGGTGACCTTTACGGAGAGATCACCTCCTCCAGTCAGGAAGAGAGTTAGAGAGAGGAACTTCAGCAGCAACATGGGAACAGGCTTCAGTAGCCAGAGGAGTACCAGAGGCATCACACTGTGCTGGTACCCACACATAGAAGGCGCATAGGGGCATTAAGGCAGGCAAATGCTCGAAGGAGGCGCTACCCAGCACTGAAGGTCTACAGAAAACAGCTCAGCTTCATGGACCTTTCAGTGCACCAGTGACTCCAAAGACTCCACTTATCAAGATAGGTGGTCACTGACCTATGTGGCAGGCTGGAGGAAGAGTTGAGTCCACTGGTATGTGGTGGGCACCCATTGCTGTGGCAGTGAAGGTGAACATGGTGCTCAACTTTTTCATGACAGGATCGTTGCATGGATTGACCAGGGAGATTTGTGGAATCACGTAATCTGCGGCCCATCACTGCGTCAGGCAGGTGATGAATATCTTATTCACGAGGGGAGGGGAGGGAAGTACATAAGGTTCCGGACTGATAATGCAAGTCAGGTCAAGAGGGTCATCGGCTTCGGAGCCATGGCAGGATTCCCTCAGGATCATTGGGTAATAGACTGCATTCATGTGGCCATCAAGGCACCCTCAGAGTAGCCAGGTGCTTTTGTCAACAGAAAGGGGTACCACTCCCTCAATGTGCAGATTGTGTGCAACCACCGCAAAAGAATCATGCAAGAGTGCGCTTGGTTCCCAGGAGGTTGCCATGACTCCTTCATTCTGAGACAACCCTAGATGCCTCAGTTATTCTCTGCAGTGGAAAGCTTGGATGACAATAGGTATCCACTGAGGACTTGGCTCCTCACACCAGTGCGGAATCCCACCACTGAGGCAAAGAACTGCAGCCATCTAACTACAAGGGTGACAATTGAACAGGCAATTGACCTACTGAAAATGCACTTCAGATGTTTTGACCACTCTGGAGGAGCCCACCAAAGTCAGAGTCTCCCGTATCATGTTGGTGTCCTGCGCTCTGCACAAGCTGGCACAACAGAGAGGAGATGGACTGGCGCCAGATGATTCTGTTGAATGCATCTCCTCCTCTGATAAGGAGGATGACGGGGAAGCAGAGATGCAGTTGGCAAGCAGTGGTCATGGACAGAGGCACTGATGGCAGCAACCATTGACATGCGTGCAAGGGAAACCTGGGAGTCCTTTATCCACAGTAGTTTCTGCTGAGATGACCTGTACTGTCACTGGCCCTGAGCCATTTGCCACCCTGTGGCTGCCCAGGTGGCATGTGGTGCCACGCCATCACAATGTCACAGGCCCCATGAGGAACCCATCCCACATCCATCATCCATCCTTGCCCTTCAGTCACAGCACCCCTTTCATGAGCTGCATCTCCACGCCCTTACATCTGGTCATGGCCACCTGCGGTAGTAAGAGTCACACTACACGGTGAAGTCAGGCATTAAACATATGTTTAGTTGCACAAATGAAACACACAGTGCCATACATGAAATAAAAGCATACCCATGATACCCATTGTGAAACTACGTACATTTATTTATGTGTTCGCTTCCGACTGCTTCTATGTTGTGCTCCCCGCTGTAACTGGAGCTGCTGTGGGGGTAGCCTGCTGGCATTGCTACTCCAGTGCATTAGATAACTATGGCAAATGACTTCTGGGTTGCAGAGCCCTTGAGGGTCCTGGCACAGGGTATGTCACCTGCATCTGTGCAGGGGCAACCTCTGTCATCGTTGCGGGAAGCAGCATTCATGTCAAGGACAGAGGGGCCGCGGGGTCACCATCAATGCTGGGGGGGGGGGGGGGCGCCATGAGCAGAGCCCCCATCATCTTCAGCCATCCGTTCCTCAACCCGTTCATGGCCCACCTGCACTCTTCTGCTTACAGGAGCTCCCCATCAGCTGGCAACGTGTCCATGCATCTCTGAACCATCACAGCAACCCAGCATTCAATGCTGCTCAAGGGTGACACAAAACTTTGCAGACCGGTCCGTGCCTCCTGCATGCACTCAGTGGCCTGGTGCATGTAGCTCTCCATGAGAATCGCCGCCCTCTCAATGGATGAGGCCATGCACTCATAAGCCAGAGACATGGTGCCACGCATGACATGGATGGACTCTTCCATCTTGCAGGCATGAGAGTGTACAGCCTCTGGGGACTCTGACAGATGTCCACACATTACCCACTGCTGCTCTATAATCACCCACTTCACTGATGACCCCCGAGTCTCAGCATCTGTGTGGAGCTGAGCATTGCTGGGCCTGCCCTCACTCCTCCAATGGGGACTGGCTGCAGCTGTCACTGCCTCCGTCATCTGCTCCTGCGCATGTGTGCCATGCTCACCAGCTGGTGCCACCGGTTCTAACCGTGCTTCATGCCCCACTGATGTGAGAGTATCTGCGCCGGTGGAGGGTGCGCTGGGCTGATGTGACTGTGCATCCTCAGATGGCACCTCCTCCTCTGAGGTCTCGCTGGATCTGATGTCCTCTGCAGCGCTGCCTCCACCAAAGGCCCTGCGGGAGAGACAAGAGCCCTGTTAACAAAGTGCCTATACAACCCCTTCCTCCTGGCTGTAAGTGCTCATGAGCTGCATATGGTCATCATGGACCATGGAGGCCACACAGAAATGACAACTGAGAAGGATTTGCATTCACTGCTGGTGAATCACTCACACTCTCTGGCACCACACCCACCTCGCCCGTTGCGACAGCCTGGCCTGCTGCCACCCTGCCAATCTCCTTCACCACCTCCTCCATCTGCATTATCATTGTGAGGAAGGGAACACCACCTTCTGTCTGTCTCTGCTCTCATGCATTATGCGTTCTCTTCTCCTACAACAACACCAAGATACAGTGTTATGTTACACTACGGTCCTACCCCTGCGATGCTCATAAGGCTGCATTTCTTTGAATGGCCATCACTGCTGAACGCGGAGACCTGGATGTGTTCATCCATGCTTGGCATTGCAGCAAGCGATAAATATTGTCCATACTGCTCTAATGTGATGCTACCATCTGTCCTGATGCACACATTGGTCCTGGTTGAGTCACTTTGCATGGGTTGTCCATGGTGCTGCACATGTCATGGCCGACAGATTATCCAATGCAGGGCAGCCACCTTGCCAGCATTCATGCGACTCACCTTGCCAGCCCTCACTAGGTCATTGAAGTGCTTCCGACATTGCACCCATGATCGTGCCACGATCCTACGGCTGCTCACTTCTTCGGGCAATACTGCAAACACATCCACAGTAAATGTCTGCAGCTCAAAGAACTTCAGCTCAGAATTGATGAGCTGGACTCCGAGATTCAGACACTGCAATGCTTCAGGGAAGGAGAAAGTTACCTGGACACTTTGGTCCGGGGGCAGTCACATCCCTAAAGCTAGGTACTTCAAATTTGGTCCGGGTCAGGGACAGCATGGTGTGACTCGGAGTGAGGCTGGTATAGGGATCCAGAAGGTAGCATTGGAGGAGTCTTAACCCTTGCACTTGTCCAACAGGTTTGAGGTTCTTGCAGCCTGTGTGGATGAGAGCAGGGGCTGCAGGGAGGATGAGCAAACTGAACACAGCACTGTGGTGCAGGAGGCCATTCAACTCGGGGGAGTAAAAAGGAATGTAGTAGTGGTCAGCAGCCCACATAGGAGAGGTAAACTCTTACTCCAAACCTACAGCTTGGAGACCTTGCTGCCGCCATCCTAGTTCGCTGGGCCACACAGATAAGCTCCAGGCTTAAAGAGTAGGGTCAGTCAGCACAAACTGTACTCCACCTGCGCAGGCAGGAAGGAAAGATCCACCCCAACTGTAACTCAATGATCCAATTACCCCCAGCAGTGACTACATCTTCGCTTGCACCCGCTGTGGGAGGATCTGCCAGTCACGGATAGGTCTGACTAGCCACCAGCAGACCAGCAACCGATAAGTGCAAGCTTCTTAAAATCTTTGTCCGCGAAGAAATGCTGAGAAGAGAGTAATAGTAGGAGACCGCATATAGGGAGATAGCTACTGTTCTCTGCAACCAAGAATGTGAGTCCCAAAGGCTGTGTTGCCTGCCCAATGCCAGTGTTAAGGACATCTCCTCAGGACTGGAGAGGCATTTGGAGTGGTCCATGTAGGTACCAACAACATAGGTAGGACTAAGATAGACGTTCTACTAAGAGAATATGAATGGTTAGGGGCTAAATTGAAAAGCAGAACCACAAAGATAATAATCTTTGGATTACTACCTAAGTCATGAGCAAATTGGCACAGGGTAAAGAAAATCAGAGAGTTGTATGTGTGGCTCATAGATTGTTGTGGAAGAAATGGTTTTCTATTAATGGGTCACTGGCACCAGCACTGGGGAAAGAGGGAGCTGTACCGTCCTGGGAACAATATTCTGGAGAATCGTATAACTAGGGCTGTAGAGAGGGCTTTAAACTAAATAGTGGGGGGCACGGTTCATGTGAGGGGAGATTTAGAAAGTTAACAAGAAAGGCCAAGGCAATAGTGCAAGGTAGCGATGCGGGTCACAATAACCAGAGTGTGACAGGAAGGGGCAGAGTGTACAAACAAAAGAGTGCACCAGCAAATAGGGTCAGACTGGGGTAAAATGGTAAAAAGACAGAATTATAGGCTTTTTATTTGAATGCATGCAGCATTTGTAACAAGATGGATAAATTGAAAGCACAAATAGAAATAAATGGATATGATATGAGGGCCATTACAGAGTGGAGTGGTTGTGGCGTGACCAAGGCTGGGATCTGAATATTCAAGGGTATTTGACATTTTGAAAGGATAGATAGATAGATAGATAGATAGATAGATAGATAGATAGATAGATAGATAGATAGATAGATAGATAGATAGGGATAAGAGGTGGGTAGCTCTGTTAATAAAGGATGAGATCGATACAGTAGTGAGAAATTACCTTGGCTCGGAAGATCAAGATATAGAATCAGTTTGGGTGGAGACACTAGTCTCACTGGTGAGACTAGTTTATAGGCCACCTAACAGTAGCCACACTGTAGGACAGAGAATAAATCAAGAAATAATGGGGGCTTGTAAGAAATGTACTGCAATAAATGTGGGAAATTTTAATCTTTATATCAATTGGACTAATCAAATTGGCAAATTTAGGGCGGTACAGTGGCGCAGTGGTTAGCACCGCAGCCTCACACCTCCAGCGACCCGGGTTCAATTCTGGGTACTGCCTGTGTGGAGTTTGCAAGTTCTCCCTGTGTCTGTGTGGGTTTTCTCCAGGTGCTCCGGTTTCCTCCCACATGCCAAAGACTTGCAGGTTGATAGGTAAATTGGCCATTATAAATTGCCCCTAGTATAGGTAGGTGGTAGGGAAATATAGGGACAGGTGGGGATGTGGTAGGAATACGGAATGAGTGTAGGATTAGTATGAATGGGTGGTTGCTGGTTGGCACAGACTCGGTGGGCCGAAGGGCCTGTTTCTGTGCTGTATCTCTAAATAAAAAGAAAAATAAAAAATTTTAAAGGAAGTAGCCTGGAGGATGAGTTAATGTGGTATATTCAGAAGTTTCTTCGAACAATACATTGTGGAACCAACCAGGGAACATGTTATTTTGGACTTGGTAATGTATAATGAGACAGGATTAATTAATGATCTCATAATAAAGGCTCCTCTAGGCAAGAGTGATCATAACAGGATAGAATCTCACATTCAATTTGAGAGTGAAAAAATTGAGTTTGAAATTAGTGTCTTAAACTTAAATAAAGGCAATTACAAAGGTAAGAAGACAGAGTTGGCTACAATGGACTGGGGGAATAGATTAAACGGAAACACGGTACATAAGCAGTGGCAGACATTTCAGGAGATATTTTAAAACTCTCAACAAAGATATATACCATTGAGAAAGAAAGATGCTACGAGAAAGTTGTACCATCTATGGCAAACTGAGGAAGTTAAGAATGGTATCAAATTGAAAGGAAAGGCATGAAATGCCCTGAGGATTACTGGTAGGCCAGAAGATTGGGAAAATTTTAGAAACCATCAAAAGATGACTTAAATAAATAAGGAGGGAAAATTAGAATATGAGAGAAACAAGCAAGAAATATAAAAACTGGCAGTAAGAGCTTGTACAAGTATATAAAAAGGAAGAGAGTAGCTAAAGAAAACCTTGGCCACTTCAAGGATGTGACTAGGGATTTAATAATAGGAAACAAATATTTTGTATCATAGAAGAAGACACAAAAAATATCTTAAGAATAGTAGAAAATCAACGGGCAAAAGGGAGAGAGAAATTTAAAACTATCTCTAGAGACATTGTACTAGAAAAACTAATGGCAGTAATTATTTTTATTCATTCATGGGATATAGGCGTCGCTGGCCAGGCCAACATTTATTGCCCATCCCTAATTGCTCTTGAGAGGTGGTGGGGAGCTGCTTTCTTGAACCGCTGCAGTTCTTGGGGTGTAGGTACACCAACAGTGCTGTTAGGAGGGGAGTTCCAGGATCATGACCAAGCGACAGTGAAGGAATGGCGATATAGTTCCAAGTCAGGATGCTGTGTGGCTTGGAGGAGAACTTGTAGCTGGTGGTGTTCCCATGCATCTATTGCCCTTGTCCTTCTAGGTAGTAGAGGTCGCGGGTTTGGAAGGTGCTGTTGAAGGAGGCTTGGTGAGTTGCTGCAGTGCACCTTGTAGATGGTCCACACGGCTGCAACTGTGCATCGGTGGTAAAGGGAGTGAATGTTAAAGGTGGTGAACGGGATGTCAATCAAGTGGGCTGCTCTGTCCTGGGTGGTGTTGAGCTTCTTGAGTGTTGTTTGAGCTGCACCCATCCGGGCAAGTGGAGAGAATTTCATCATAGTCCTGATTTGTGCCTTCCAGATGGTGGACAGGCATTGGGGAGACAGGAGGTAAGTTACTTGCCACAGAATTCCTAGCCTCTGACTTGTTTTTGTAGCCATAGCATTTATCTGGCTGTTCCAGTTCAATTTCTGGTCAATGGTGACCCCCCAGGATGTTGATAGTGGGGTATTCAGCGATGGTAATGCCATTGAATGTCAAGGGAGATGGTTAGATTCTCTCTTGTTTGAGTGGTTATTGCCTAGCACTGTGTGGCACAAATGTTACATGCCACTTTTCAGACCAAGACTGGATGCTGTCCACGTCTTGCTCCATATAGGCATGGACTTCTTCAGTATCTGAGGAGTCGCGAATTGTGCTGAACATTGTGCAATAATCAGCGAACATCCCCACTCCTGACCTTATGATGGAGGAAGGTCATTGATGAGGCAACTGAAGATGCTTGGGCCTAGGACACTACCCTGAGGAACTCCTGCAGTGAAGTACTGGAACTGAGATGATTGATCTCCAACAGCCACAACCATCTTCCTTTGTGCTAGGTATGACTCTAACCAGTGGAGAGTTTTCCCCTTGATTCCCATTGACTCAAGGTTTGCTAGGGTTCCTCGATGTCATAATTGGTCAAATGCTGCCTTGATGTCAAGGGCAGTCACTCTCACCTCACCTCTGGAGTTCAGCTCCTTTGTCCATGTTTGGACCAAGGCTGTAATGAGGTCAGGAGCTGAATGGCCCTGGCAAAACTCAAATTAAGCGTCAGTGAGCAAGTTATTGCTAAGCAAGTGCCACTTGATAGCACTGTCGACGTCACCTTCCATCACTATGTTGATGATCGGGAGTAGACTGATAGGATGGTAATTGGTCAGGTTGTTTTTGTCCTGCTTTTTGCACACAGGACATACCTGGGCAATTTTCCACATTGCTGGGTCGGTGCCAGTGTTATAGCTGTACTGGAACAGCTTTGCTCGGGGTGTGGCTAGTTCTGGATCATAAGTCTTTAGTACTATTGCCGGAATGTTGTCAGGGCCCATAGCCTTTGCCCGTATCCAGTGCCTTCAGCCACCTCTTGATATCACGTGGAATGAATCAGATTGGCCGAAGACTGGCATCTGTGATGCTGAGGACCTCAGGAGGAAGCCGAGATGGATCATCCACTCGGCACTTCCAGCTGAAGATGGATGCATATGCTTCAGCCTTGTCTTTTGCACTGATGTGCTGGGCTCCCTCATCATAAATGATGATGATGTTTGTGGACCCTCCACCTCCAGTTAGTTGTTTTATTGTCCACCACCGCTCGCAATTAGATTGACAGGACTGCAGATCTTAGATCTAATCTGTTGGTTGTGGGATCGCTTAGCTCTGTCTATTGCTTGCTGCTTCTGCTGTTTGGCATGGAAGTAGTCCTGTGTTGTAGCTTCACCAGGTTGACATATCATTTTTAGATATGCTTGGTGCTGCTCCTGGCATGCCCTCCTACACTCGTCATTGAACCAGGGTTGGTCTCCTGGCTTGATGGTAATGGTAGAGTGGGGGTTATGCCAGGCCACAAGGGTACAGATTGTGGTTGAATACAATTCTACTGATGATGGTGGCTCACAGAGCCTCATGGATGCCCAGTTTTGAGTTGCTAGATCTGTTCGAAACATATCCCATTTAGCACTGTGGTAGTGCCACACAACACGATGGTGGGTACCTTCAGTGTGAAGAGGGGACTTAGTGTCCACAAGGATTGTGCGATGGTCATTCCTAGCAATATTGTCATGGACAGATAGATTGGTGAGGAAGAGGTCAAGTAGGTTTTTCCCTCTTGTTGGTTTCCTCACCGCCTGCCACAGACCCAGTCTAACAGCTATGTCCTTTAGGACTCAGGCAACTCGGTCAGTAGTGATGCTACTGACTCTTGGTGGTTAACATTGAAGGGCCTCATCCAGTGTATATTTTGCACCCTTGCTACCCTCAGTGCTTCTTCCAATTGGTGTTCAACATGGAGGAACACTGATTCATGAGCCAAGGGGATGCAGTAGGTGGTATTCAGCCCTTGCTCATGTTTGACCTGATGCCGTGAGACTTCATGGGGTGCGGAGTCAATGTGAAGACTGCCAGGGCAACCCCCTCCCAACTGTGTGCCACTGTACCACCACCTCTGGTGGGACAGGACATACCCAGGGATGGTGATGTCTGGGACACTGTCTGCAAGGTATGATTCCATGAGCATGACTATGTCAAGTTGCTTAACTAGTCTGTGGGACAGCTCTCCCAATTTTGGCACAAGCCCCCAGATGTTAGTAAGGAGGAGGTTGCAGGGTTGACTGGGCTGGGTTTGCCATTGTCATTTCTGGTGCCTAGGTTGATGCCAGGTGGTCTGTCTGATTTCATTCCTTCTCTTTGAAATTGGAACAGTTTGATACAACTGAGTGACTTGCTAGGCCATTTCAGAGGGCATTTAAGAGTCAACCACATTGTTGTGGGTCTGGAGTCACATGTAGGGAAGACCAGGTAAGGATGGCAGATTTCCTTCCTTAAAGGACATTAGTGAACCAGATGGGTTTTTACAACAATTTACAATGGTTTAATGATCACTGCTTTTTAATTCCTGATTTATTAATTGAATTCAAATTCCACCTTCTGCTGTGGTGGGATCCGAACCCATGTCCCCAGAGCATTAATAGTGGGCCTCTGGGTTACTAGTCTAGTGACATTACCACTATGCCACCACCTCCCCAGATAGTGGATGCATTGGTGGTAATCTTCCAAAATTCCCTAGATTCTGGAATGGTCCAAGTGGATTGGAAAACCGCAAATGTAACAATTCTGTTCAACAAAGGAAGGAGATAGAAAGCAAGAAACTATAGACCATTTAGCCTAACATCTTTCATTTGGAAAATGCTGAAATCCATTATTAAGGAAGTAGTAGCAGGACATTTCGAAAATCATAATACAATCAAGCAGAGTCAACATGGTTTTGTGAAAGGAAAATTGTGTTTGACAAATTTATTAGAGTTCTTTGAGGAATTATCGAGCAGGGTGAATAAAGGAGAACCAGTAGATCCGGTATATTTGGATTTCCAAAGGGCATTCGATAAGGTGCGACATAAAAGGTTACTACACAAGATATGAGCTCAGGGTGTTGAGGGTAATATATTAGCATGTATAGAGGATTGGCTAACTAAGAGGAAACAGATTCGGGATAAACAGGTCATTTTCAGGTTGACAAAATGTAACTAGTCAGGTGCCACAGGGATCAGTGATGGGACCTCACCTATTTACGATCTATATTAATGATTTGGATGAAAGGATCGAGTCTATTGTAGCCAAATTTGCTGATGATACAACAATCGGTAAGGTTTATTTTAACTAGTTTATTTTGAGTAAGGTTTATTTTAACTAGTGACTTGTATTGATTTTTAGTGGGATTTATCAGTAAGGTTTTATTAATAAATCAAAGGTGTTGTAGTATTAGTAAGGTTTTTTTTAGCAGTAACAAAGGGTCAACTAATTAATAAAGGAACGCCAGGGGTGCTTCAACCTCGAAAGTGCGCCTCCTGTGCTATGTGGGAGCTCCAGGATGCTTTCCGTCTCCTGGAGAACCATTTGTGCACAAAGTGTTGTCAATTGTGGCAGCTTGAGCTCCGAGTTTTGGAACTTGAGCAGCAGCTGGTGACACTGCGGTGCATTAGTGAGGATGACAGCTATGTGAAAAACATGTTTATAGATGTGGTCACCCCACAGCTTAAGAGGATGCAGAGACAGAGGGAATGGGTGACCACCAGGCAGTCAAACAAAATCAGGCAGGTAGTGCAAGAGACCCCTGAGTGCATCTCACACTCCAACATGTATTCAGTTCTGAATACTGAGGAAAGTGATGCTTCACCTGGGGAGTGCAGCCAGAGCCAAGTCCATGGCACCATGGATGGCTCAGCTGCGCAGAGGGGTACAGGGAAGACTGGAATAGCCATAGTTATAGGTGATTCAATAGTCAGGGGAACAGACAGGCTTTTCTGTGCCTGCAGATGTGAATCCAGGATGGTGTGTTGCTTCCCTGGTGCCAGGGTCAAGGATGTCACTGAGCGGCTGCAGAGCATCCTGAAGGCGGAGGGTGAACAGCCAGCAGTCGTGGTCCACATCGGAACCAACAGGTAGAAAGAGGGATGTGGTCCTGCAGTCAGAATTTAGGGAGCTATGTAAGAAATTGGAATAAGAAATATGGAATCTCCCTGCTCAGCATAGTGGGGAAAGTCTTTGCTCGAGTCGCTCTGAACAGGCTCCAGAAGCTGGCCGAGCGCGTCTACCCTGAGGCACAGTGTGGCTTTCGTGCAGAGAGATCGACTATTGACATGCTGTTCTCCCTTCGTCAGATACAGGAGAAATGCCGTGAAAAACAGATGCCCCTCTACATTGCTCTCATTGATCTCACCAAAGCCTTTGACCTCGTCAGCAGACGTGGTCTCTTCAGACTACTAGAAAAGATCGGATGTCCACCAAAGCTACTAAGTATCATCACCTCATTCCATGACAATATGAAAGGCACAATTCAACATGGTGGCTCCTCATCAGAGCCCTTTCCTATCCTGAGTGGTGTGAAACAGGGCTGTGTTCTCGCACCCACACTTTTTGGGATTTTCTTCTCCCTGCTGCTTTCACATGCGTTCAAATCCTCTGAAGAAGGAATTTTCCTCCACACAAGATCAGGGGGCAGGTTGTTCAACCTTGCCCGTCTAAGAGCGAAGTCCAAAGTACGGAAAGTCCTCATCAGAGAACTCCTCTTTGCTGACGATGCTGCTTTAACATCTCACACTGAAGAATGCCTGCAGAGTCTCATCGACAGGTTTGCGTCTGCCTGCAATGAATTTGGCCTAACCATCAGCCTCAAGAAAACGAACATCATGGGGCAGGATGTCAGAAATGCTCCATCCATCAATATTGGCGACCACGCTCTGGAAGTGGTTCAAGAGTTCACCTACCTAGGCTCAACTATCACCAGTAACCTGTCTCTAGATGCAGAAATCAACAAGCGCATGGGTAAGGCTTCCACTGCTATGTCCAGACTGGCCAAGAGAGTGTGGGAAAATGGCGCACTGACACGGAACACAAAAGTCCGAGTGTATCAGGCCTGTGTCCTCAGTACCTTGCTCTACGGCAGCGAGGCCTGGACAACGTATGCCAGCCAAGAGCGACGTCTCAATTCATTCCATCTTCGCTGCCTTCGGAGAATACTTGGCATCAGGTGGCAGGACTATATCTCCAACACAGAAGTCCTTGAAGCGGCCAACACCCCCAGCTTATACACACTACTGAGTCAGCGGCGCTTGAGATGGCTTGGCCATGTGAGCCGCATGGAAGATGGCAGGATCCCCAAAGACACATTGTACAGCGAGCTCGCCACTGGTATCAGACCCACCGGCCGTCCATGTCTCCGTTATAAAGACGTCTGCAAACGCGACATGAAATCGTGTGACATTGATCACAAGTCGTGGGAGTCAGTTGCCAGCATTCGCCAGAGCTGGCGGGCAGCCATAAAGACAGGGCTAAATTGTGGCGAGTCGAAGAGACTTAGTAGTTGGCAGGAAAAAAGACAGAGGCGCAAGGGGAGAGCCAACTGTGCAACAGCCCCAACAAACAAATTTCTCTGCAGCACCTGTGGAAGAGCCTGTCACTCCAGAATTGGCCTTTATAGCCACTCCAGGCGCTGCTTCACAAACCACTGACCACCTCCAGGCACGTATCCATTGTCTCTCGAGATAAGGAGGCCCAAAAGAAAAGAAGAAGAATGTAAGAAATTAGCAAGCATGACCTCAAAAGAAGTAATCTCCGGATTACTCCCAGTGCCACGCGCAAGTGAGTACAGAAATAGAAGGATAAGACAGATGAATGCATGGCTGGAAAGATGGTGCAGGAGGGAGGGCTTCAGATTCCTAGGACATTGGGACTGGCTCTGGGGGAGATGGGACCTGTACAGGCTGGACGGGTTACACCTGAACAGAGCCAGGACTTAATTTCTTGCGGGACGTTTTATTAGTGCTGTTGGGGAGGGTTTAAACTAGTTTGGCAGGGGGATGGAGACCTGAGGGTAGACTTAAAAAGAGTTTGTCAGTGCTCAAGGGTACCTATTTCAATGCAAGTAGTATAGCAAATAAAGCAGATGAGCTGAGGGCACAGTAGACACGTGGCAGTGTGATATCATAGCTATTACAGAAACATGACTTAAGAAGGGACAGGAATAGCAGCTCAACATTCCTGGTTACAGGGTTTTCAGATGTGATAGGAATGGGGATAAGCAAGGAGGGGAAGTGGCAATGTTGGTCAAGGAAACTATTACTGCTGTGAGGAGGGATGATATGTTGGAAGGTTCATCAAATGAGACCATATGGATTGAGCTAAGGAACAAAAGAGGGGCAATCACATTGCTGGGAATGTACTACAGACCCCCAAACAGTCAGAGAGATAGAAGTGCAGATATGTAGGCAAATCTCTGAGAAGTGCAAGAACAATAGGGCAATAATAGTAGGGAATTTTAACTACCCTAATATTCACTGGATAGTTTTAGTGTGAAAGGAATTGAGGGAGCTGAATTCTTGAGGTACATTCAGGAGAACTTTTTTGCCCAGTATGTAGCAAGTCCAACAAGAGAGGATGCAGTTTTAGACTTAGTTTTAGGAAATGAAGATAGGTAGGTGGAAGGGGTGGCAGTGGGAGAGCATTTTGATGGTAATGATCATAATTCAGTCAGTTTTAGCATAATTATGGAAAAGGACAGAGATAGAACAGGAGTTAGAGTTCTCAATTGGGGCAAGGCCAATTTTACTAAACTGAGCAATGATTTAGCGAAAGTTAACTGGAAACAGCTACTTGAAGGTAAATCAGTGTCAGAACAGTGGGAGCCATTCAAAGGGGAAATTCAAGGGGTTCAGAGTAAACATTTTCCCACAAAGAAAAAGGGTGAGACGGCCAAATCTAGAGCCCCAGTGGATGTCAAGGAGCCGACAGGGCAAGATAAGGCAGAAAAGGAAAGCTTATGTCCGACACTGAGAATTCAATACTACAGAAAGCTGAGAGGGGTATAGAAAGTGGAGGGGTCAAATCAAAAAGGAAATTAGAAAAGCAAAGAGAGCACATGAAAGAATATTGTCAAGCAAATTCAAAGATGTTTTATCAGTACATTAAGAATAGAGGATAACTAAGGACAGAGTCGGGCCCAGAAAAGATCAAAAAGGTATCCTATGTGTCGTGGCGGAAGATGTTGGTATGGTTCTTAATGAATACTTTGTGTCTGTCTTCACAAAAGAGGGGGATGATGCAGATATGGTAATTAAGGAGGAGGAGTATGAAGTATTGGATATGATAAACATAGGGAGAGAGGAAGTATTAATGGGAGTGGCATCCTTGAAAGTTGATAAATCACCAGAGCCAGATGATATGTATCCTCGGCTGTTAAAAGAAGCAAGAGAGGAAATAGCAGAAGGTCTGACCATCATTTTCCAGTCCTCACTGGATACAGGTGTGGTGCCGGAGGATTGGAGAACTGCAAACGTTGTACCTCTGTTTAAAAAGGGAGCAAAGGATAGACCGAATAATTACAAGCCAGTCAGTCTAACCTCAGTAGTGGGCAAATTATTGGAATTTATTCTGAGAGACAGGATAAACTGTCATTTAGAAAGGCACGGGTTAATCAAGGATAGTCAGTTTGGATTTGTTAAGGGAAGATCTTGTTTGACCAACTTGATCGAATTTATTGAAGAAGTAACAAGGAAGATAGATGAGAGTAGTGCCGTTGTTGTGGTCTACATCGATTTTAGCAAGGCTTTTGACGAGGTCCACATGGCAGATGTTGGTATTGTTCTTAATGAATACTTTGCGTCTGACTGCACAAAAAAGGGGGATGATGCAGAAGTATTGGAATGTGATAAACATAGGGAGAGAGGAAGCATTAATGGGATTAGCATCCTTGAAAGTGGATAAATCATCAGGGCCGGATGAAATGTACCACAGGCTGATCAATGAAGGAGGTGAAATTCAAGTGGTCTATATGGCTTTTAGCAAAGCTTCTGGAAAGGTTCCACATGGCAGACTGATTAAAAAAATAAAAGTCCATGGGATCCAAGAAAATGTAGCAAGCTGGATACAAAATTGGCTCAGTGGCAGAGAACAAAGTATAATTGTTGACGGGTGTTTTTGCAACTAGAAGGCTGTTTCCGGTGGCACTCCACAAGGTTCTGTACCAGGTCCTCTGCTTTCTGTGTTATATATTAACGATTTGGTGTTAAGACTGAGGTAGAAGCAATGCACTGTCAATTCAGTCCCATCACTCCACAGGTCACAGCATATTATTACGGTTTTCCCACCCAACCAGAAAACAGCCAAATTGAACGTTCTTGTAACCTCCAGAATAAAATAGGCAAACCAGGTATCTTTAGACATCAACAAATTAACTATTTATTAAAACTAAATCTTAAACACTGTTAAGATAAACCTATGTCTAAAGACCTCACAGCTTCTTATTTTAACCTAACTCCCCCATTCACACACATGCACTCAAAAATCAATGGTTAACCGTTTTGTTTTAAATAAAATGACGTTTTAAAAATTAGCTCTTTCTTAAGAATACATGAATAACTGGGTTATAAGTCTTTGTGGGTTATGTTCCTGATGGGTGAGGTATCCTAGTATAAAAATAATCAGATGCCACTCGAAGTCTCCACGCGGATTTGATGAAACAGTCTTTTCTTGATAGGCATTCAGAGCACTTTGGCTGTAGCAGGTGTCGAACAGTTCTTTCAACATGGGGTATAACGACAGGTCTATGTTTGGATTTGACAATTGGTAAATTTCAGTCGCAGCTTTACCGCGAATTCCAGAAAACACAATCAGTCAAGACAGATTCAATCTTAAAGCAAAGAGTCTTGGATTGGAAGTAAAGAAAAAGGAATTTTGCTACCTCCAGCAATATGAATGTTCTCTTCAAAAGGGATTTTTTCTCCTTCAGCAATTAACACAGCCTGTGGTTCATTGTAGAATTTCTGCTGAGAGAATTCTCTTCTTTCAAGGCAAGCATGCTTCTTTGGTGTCTCTCAAAACTAGTTTTAGCTGTTTTTTACACACAGTAAAATTTAAACATTTCACCATGTGACCTCTCTCTCCTCCTGTTGCCTAGGTAACAGGTGCAGCTGGCACACTGTGCCTCTTAGTTTTTAAAGGCACACTGTTTTTCAACAGAGTCTTAATGTCACACTGTTTTAACCAGAGGAGAAAATAAATAGTTCCGTGACATTGGACATGATCAAGAAGTTTGCAGATGACACAAAAATTGGCCATGTGGTAAATAGCGAGGAGGATAGCTATAGACTGCAAGACGGTATCAATGGACTGGTCTGGTGGGCAGAAAAGTGGCAAATGGAATTCAACCCGAAGAAGTGTGCGGTGATGCATTTGGGGAGGTCAAACAAGGCAAAGGAATATACAATTAATGGAAGAATACTGAGAGGTGTAGAGGAAGTGAGGAACCCTGGAGTTAATGTCCATAGATCCATGAAGGTCGCAGGACAGGTCAATAAGATGGTTAAGAAGGCATATGGAATCCTTTCCTTTATTCGCCAAGGTATAGAATGTAAGAGAAGGGATGTTATGCTGGAACTGTATAAATCATTGGTTAGGCCACAACTTGAGCACTGTGTGCAGTTCAGGTCACCTCATTACAGAAAGGATGCAGTTGCACTAGAGAGGGTACAGAGGAGATTTACGAGGATGTTGCCAGGACTGGAAAAATGTGGCTATGAGGAAAGATTGGATAGGCTGGGGTTGTTCTTCTTGAAACAGAGGAGACTGAGGGGAGATTTGATTGAAATGTACAAAATTATGAGGGACCTGGAGAGAGTGGATGTGAAGATCCTATTTACCTTTACAGAGAGGTCAGTGACTCTTCTTCTCCTTCTTCTTTGGCCTCCTTGTCTCGAGAGACAATGGGTAAGCGCCTGGGGGTGATCAGTGGTTTGTGAAGCAGTGCCTGGAGTGGCTATAAAGGCCAATATTAGAGTGACAGGCTCTTCCACAGGTGCTGCAGAAGAAATTGCTTGTCGGGGCTGTTACACAGTTGGCTCTCCCCTTGCGCTTCTGTCTTTTTTCCTGCCAACTGCTAAGTCTCTTCGACTCGCCACACTTTAGCCCCGCCTTTATGGCTGCCCGCCAGCTCTGCCGATCGCTGGCAACTGACTCCCACGACTTGTGATCAATGTCACAGGACTTCATGTCACGTTTGCAGACGTCTTTAAAGCGGAGACATGGACGGCCGGTGGGTCTGATACCAGTGGCGAGCTCGCTGTACAATGTGTCTTTGGGGATCCTGCCATCTTTCATGCGGCTCACATGGCCAAGACATCTCAAGCGCCGCTGACTCAGTAGTGTGTATAAGCTGGGGATGTTGGCCACCTCGAGGACTTCTGTGTTGGAGATACAGTCCTGCCACCTGATGCCAAGGATTCTCCGGAGGCAGCGAAGATGGAATGAATTGAGACGTCGCTCTTGGCTGACATACGTTGTCCAGGCCTTGCTGCCATAGAGCAAGGTACTGAGGACACAGGCTTGATACACTCGGACTTTTGTGTTCCGTGTCAGTGCGCCATTTTCCCACACTCTCTTGGCCAGTCTGGACATAGCAGTGGAAGCCTTACCCATGCGCTTGTTGATTTCAGCATCGAGAGACAGGTTACTGGTGATAGTTGAGCCTAGGTAGGTGAACTCTTGAACCACTTCCAGAGCGTGGTCGACAATATTGATGGATGGAGCATTTCTGATGTCCTGTCCCATGATGTTCGTTTTCTTGAGGCTGATGGTTAGGCCAAATTCGTTGCACGCAGCCGCAAACCTGTCGATGAGACTCTGCAGACACTCTTCAGTGTGAGATGTTAAAGCAGCATTGTCAGCAAAGAGGAGGTCGCTGATGAGGACTTTCCGTACTTTGGTCTTTGCTCTTAGACAGGCAAGGTTGAACAACCTGCCCCCGATCTTGTGTGGAGGAAAATTCCTTCTTCTGAAGACTTGAACGCACGTGAAAGCAGCAGGGAGAAGAAAATCCCAAACAGTGTGGGTGCAAGAACACAGCCCTGTTTCACGCCACTCAGGATAGGAAAGGGGTCTGATAAGGTGCCGCTATGCTGAACTGTGCCTTTCATATTGTCATGGAATGAGGTGATGATACTTAGTAGCTTTGGTGGACATCCGATCTTTTCTAGTAGTCTGAAGAGACCACGACGAGGTCAAAGGCTTTGGTGAGATCAATGAAAGCAACATAGAGGGGCATCTGTTGTTCGCGGCATTTCTCCTGTAGCTGACGAAGGGAGAACAGCATGTCAATGGTCGATCTCTCTGCACGAAAGCCACATTGTGCCTCAGGGTATACGCGCTCGGCCAGCTTCGGAGCCTGTTTAAAGCGACTCGAGCAAAGACTTTCCCCACTATGCTGAGCAGGGAAATTCCACGGTAGTTGTTGCAGTCACCGCGGCCACCTTTGTTTTTATAGAGGGTGATGATATTGGCATCGCGCATGTCCTGAGGTACTGCTCCCTCGTCCCAGCACAGGCAAAGCAGTTCATGTAGTGCTGAGAGTATAGCAGGCTTGGCACTCTTGATTATTTCAGGGGTAATGCCGTCCTTCCCAGGAGCTTTTCCGCTGGCTAGAGAATCAATGGCATCACTGAGTTCCGACTTTGTTGGCTGTCCGTCCAGCTCATCCATGACTGGTAGAGGCTGGACTGCATTGAGGGTGGTGACTAGGGTGATTTAAAGTGGTTGTTAGATGATTAGAGGGGAGATGAGGAAAACTCTTTTCACCCAGAGGGTGGTAGGGGCCTGGGACTCACTGTGTCATGAGAGTTTTTTTTTAAACTCAGAGGTCTGTGTGCCTTTAATACTGAGAAAAGGGACATTTCTGTGAACAGTGACTGAATGTTGACTTGGTATTTGAAGTACAGGCTGTAAACCTGTGACGGGACATATGGAGATTTGGAAGACTAAATCACGTATAAGTCAACATTATTACTGGCCAGGCCTTACAAAGGACATGAAGCAATTTTGTGGGTCATACTAGCGTTCTGGAGTTAAACAAAGGTAATTACATAGGCATGAGGACAGATTTGGCCCTAGTCAACTGGGCAGGAAGACTAACAGGTAGGACAGTTGATGAGTAGTGGCAGATGCTTAAGGAGATATTCAATTCCTCCCAACTAAAATAGATTCCAGAGAGGAAGAAAGGTTCTTAGAGGGCGAAAATACATCCATGACGAAGCAAGGATGTTAAGGATAACATAAAGACAAAAACTTCGGCGTACCATATTGCAAAGGCCAGTGGCAGGCTGGAAGATTGGGAAACTTTTAAAGATCAACAATGGATTACTAAGAAAGTAATTAAAAGAGCAAAGGTAAACTATGAAAGAAAACTAGCACAAAATATAAAAACGAATAGCAAAAGCTTCTATAAGTATATAAAAGGGAAGAGAGTAGCTAAAGCGAATGTTGGTCCCTTGGAGGATGAGACTGGGGAGTTAATAGAGGGAAACACAGAAATGGCAGAGACTCTAAATCAATATTTTGCCTCTGTTTTCACGGTGGACACTCGTACCATCCCAATAGTAACAGGAAATGCAGAGGTTTTAGAAAGGGAGGAACTTAGAACAATCATCATCACTAGGGAAAAAGTACTGAGCAAACTATTGGGATTGAAGGAAGACAACCTAGGCCTACATCCTAGGGTCTTAAAGGAAGTGGCAGTGGAGATAGTGGATCCATTGGTTATAATATTCCAAAATTTCCTGGATGCGGGAAAGGTTCCAGTGGATTGGAAAAAAGCTAATATAATGCCCTTATTCAAAAAGGGAGGGAGGCAGAAAGTAGGAAACTATAGACCAGTTAGTTTAGCATCTGTCATTGGGAAATTGTTAGAATCCATTATTAAGAAAGTAATAACAGGACATTTAGAAAGTCAAAATACAATCCATCAGAGTCAGCATGGTTTTATGAAGGGTAAATCGTGTTTGACTAATTTGCTAGAATTCTTCAAAGCTGTAACAAGCAAAGTGGATAATGGGGATCCTGTAGATGTAGTATATCTGGACTTCCAGAAGGCATTTGATAAGGTGCCACACAAAAGGTTAATACACAAGGTAAGATTACATGGGGTTAGGGGCAATTTATTAGCTTGGATAGAGGATTAGCTAACCAACAGAAAACAGAGAGTCGGGATAAATGGGTCTTTTTCTGGCTGGCAAGATGTAACTAGTGGGGTGCCACAGGGTTTGGTCCTCGGGCCCCAAATATTTACAATCTATATTAATGACTTGAATTCAGGGATAGAAGGTACTATATCCAAATTTGCAGATGACACTAAAATAGGTGGGATAGTTGCAATAAAGAAATAAGAAATTTACAAATGGATATGGATCGGTTAGGTGAATGGGCTAAAATTTGGCAGATGGAGTTTAACGTGGATAAGTGTGAGGTTATCCATTTTGGTCAGAAGAATAGAAAGGCAAATTATTATCTAAATGGAGAGAAACTTCAGAGTGCTTCGGTGCAGAGGGATCTGGGTGTCCCCGTGCATGATTCGCTGAAAAATAGTATGCAGGTACAGCAGGTAATAAGGAAGGAAAATGGAATTTTGGCATTTATTGCGAAAGGAATAGAGTATAAATGTAGGGAAGTGTTGCTGCAACTGTACAAGACATTGATGAGACCGCACCTGGAGTATTGTGTACAGTATCCCGTTACTTGAGGAGGATGCAGTTGCACTGGAGGCAGTTCAAATGAGGTTCACTAGATTGATTCCAGAGATGAAGGGTTTGTCATATGAAGAGGGATTGAGCAGTTTAGGCCTTTACTCTCTAGAGTTTAGAAGAATGAGAGGAGATCTAATTGAGGTATATAAGACGCTTAAGGGGATTGACAAAGTAGATGTAGAGAGGATGTTTCCTCTTGTGGGGCAATCTAAAACGAGAGGTCATAGTTTTAGGATAAGGGGTAGCAGATTTAAAACAGAGATAAGGAGAAATTACTTGTCTCAAAGGGTCGTGAGTCTGTGGAATTCACTACCCCAGAGTGCGGTGGATGCCGGGACATTGAGTAAATTTAAGGAGGAGATAGACAGATTTTTAATTAGTAATGGGTTGAAGGGTTATGGAGAACAGACAGGAAAGTGGAGTTGAGGCCGAGATGAGATCAGCCATGATCGCATTGATTGGCGGAGCAGGCTCGAGGGGCTGAATTACCTACTCCTGCTCCTAGTTCTTATGTTCTTATGTTAAAACTGCAACCTACCATAAAACCGGCACCACTAATTCTCATACCAGTTATTGAGGAACCATTTAGTAGGGTATTGGAAGACTGTGTAGAACCCTTGCCAAAAATAAAAGCCGGACATCAATATATACTTATTATCATGGATATGGCTACTTGATTTCCAGAAGCCATTCTCTTAAGGATAATTACTACTAAAGTAGTAATAGAGAAGTTAACCCAATTCTTTACGAGATATGGATTACCACTTGAAGTTCAATTGGATCAAGGTTCTAATTTCATGTCGATAATATTTCAAGAGGTCATGGGTAATTTGGGTATCAAAGAGGTAAAGTCTTCAGCATATCACCCACAGACACAAGGAGCTTTAGAGAGGTACCATCAAACTCTCAAAATAACTATTAGAGCATACTGTCATGAATATCCCCATGATTGGGATACAGGGCTAACTTTCTTTTATTTGCCACCAGAAATTCAGTGAATGAGTCTACAGGCTTTAGTCCTTTTGAATTGCTTTATGGACATGAAATAAGAGGTCCTCTAAAACTCATCAAAGACAGGTTCTTAGAACAAAGGAATGAATCTTCGATACTAGACTATGTATCGGTGTTCCAGGAAAGGCTCACGAAAGCTTGCAATGTGGCTCAGGAACACCTAAAAGCCTCCCAAGCCAATATGAAAAAATGGGCAGACAAGAAGGCAAAGACCTGAAATTTTCAATCAAGGGATGATGTATTAATATTGTTATCTTTACAGGGTGAACCATTACAAGCACGGTTCAGTGGTCTATATAAAATGGTCAAAAGAGTGGATAAGGTAAATTACTTGATTGACACCCCTGATCGCCGGAAAAAGAATCAATTTTGTCATATCAATATGTTAAAGCAATATTATCGCAGGGAGGAGCATAAGCCAGTACAGGTATTTCAGGTAATGAGGACTATTGAGAAGGAAAAGAATAATAAGATGAGGAAAAAGGAGGCTTAGACAATTCTCAGATTGATCCTCCTACCATTCGGTTCGCGAATACAGAATAGCTAGGAAAATTGGACAACATGCTTTTGTACTTAGGTGCAGAACAATGTAAAGACCTAACCAAGCTATTCACAGCATTTAAAAGAATCTGCAGGGATAAGCCAGGAAGTACAACCTTAGCCACACATGATTTGGATATAGGGGAATCCGTCCTTTAAAACAGCACCTTTACCGCTTAAGTCCAGACAAACAGGCCCAAGTAAAAGCAGAAATCCAATACATGCTGGAAAACAACTTAATTGAACATAGTCAAAGCAGTTGGAGTTCACCAATAGTTTCAGTGCCTAAACCTAATGGGTCAACCCGACTTTGTATAGACTACAGATAACTCAATGTAGTAACGAAGGCAGACTCCTACCCAATTTCTCGCTTCGAAGACTGTATTGACAGAGTGTGCCGTGCCATGTGTCTTACAGAGATAAATTTGTTGAAGGGATACTGTCAAATTCCTTTGACACCCAAAATAAGGAACAATCAGTTTTTGTTACACTGGACGGGGTTTTTCAGAATCAACTGATACCACACAGGTTAATGGATACTCGAGAAACTTCTCAGAGAATAGTGAACCCAGTGGTGGCCAGTCTGCCTAACTGTTCAGTTCACTTGCCTGAGCTGATTGTCTATAGGGACACTTGGAAGGAAAACATGAAACAATTAGGAGACTATGTTTGGAAGGTTGCAATTGGCACAACCTTTGTGGAAAAATTTAAAAACCAAAATGCCAGTATATTTTAGTGGAGTTTATTGTTACAGCCTTATCATTTGAATATTGTACATATTTCGGAAAAAAAACAAGGTTATCGCCGATACTTTGTCATGAGTTTAACCTTATGGAGTTACATGAATAACAATGGTACAAAGAAAAATTGTGTTAGTAGAGTGAATAGGGGCATGAATATGAAAATATGTAAATTTTTTTTCAATTTCTGTTTTACATTGTAAGGAAACATATTCAAGAATGGCATTTCATATCACCAAGAGCAGAGGTGTCATGATAGTTTTTTTTATTTAAATGTCTGTGTGCCTTTAAGACTGAGAAAAAAGACCTTTCTGTGAACAGTGACTGAATATTGCCTTTGCTTTGAAGTGCAGGCTGTAAGCTCATATCCAAGCAACAGGAAGATTTTACAATAGTCTTGTGACTTCACTTTTTTTTTAGATTTTTTTTTTAGATTTTGGAGATACAGCACTGAAACAGGCCCTTCGGCCCACCGAGTCTATGCCGACCATTAACTGCCCATTCATACTAATCCTACACTAATCCCATATTCCTACCACATCCTCACCTGTCCCTATATTCCCCTACCACCTACCTATACTAGTGGCAATTTATAATGGCCAATTCACCTATCAACCTGAAAGTCTTTTGGCTGTGGGAGGAAACTGGAGGACCCGGAGGAAACCCACACAGACACAGGGAGAACTTGCAAACTCCACACAGGCAGTACCCAGAATTGAACACGGGTTGCTGGAGCTGTGAGGCTGCGGTGCTAACCACTGCGCCATTGTGCCACCCTGTGGAAAGCTTTCAGTTTAGTTCTGTAGTGTGAAAGCGACCAGGGAACTATGAGCAGCTAAAAGCCAGTTGCTGTTGGAGACCTGAGTTTTACAGACCAGAAAAAGAGTTCTACCTGGAAGGAATGTTTGTCTCTCTTGTGAAAAAAAGGAATTTTACATTTGAGTTGGGGCTGTGCTCTGCCTGGAGAGAGAAAAGACCCAAAGAAAGAGGAGTTGCTGCTTTCTGTGGAGAAAGGCACCTTTGCTGAGAGAAAGCCTACATTGTTGAAGGGAGCAAAATTTCTATTGTCTCCAGTCCCAGGAAAATCTCTGCCTCAAGAGTGAGTGCTGTTGCTTTTGTGTTTTTGGAGAGATCCTAAAATCTCAAGAAAGTTTCTATTGTTAGACTGCTGCTTTAGAATTTAAGTAGACCTGTTGCTACAATGTGTTGCTGAAAGATTTGTATGATGCTTGATGCAGACAAATTGCCTTAAAACCCTACCCATCACAAACTGTTCATTAATTTCACCTGGAGAGTAGCAACCAACTATTCGACTCTGGGACACCTCACCAATTCGAAAATATACTAGTAGAAGTTAGACAGTTATTTTATTACTCCTAAGAAACTGTTCTAATTTAAAACATAATTTTAAAAACTGGTTAATCATTGGTTTTTGGTTGTATATGTGTGCATGAGGGTTAGGAAGATAAAGGAGTTATAAAATCTTTTCATACATATAGATTTATCTCATTATTGTTTTAAAAATTGGTTTATTAATAAATAGTTACTTTTGTTGTTGTTTAAAGAAACCTGGTTTGGAATGCTTTATTCTGGGGGATAAATAAGGTGTTTAATTTGGCTAATTTCCGGTAGGTGGGTAATTTACTGATATGCTGTGACCTGTGGAGTAGTGGGACTAAATTAACAGTGCATTACTCCTGCCTTGGTCGTAACAACTGCCTGAAAGGGTAGTAGAGGCAGAAACCCTCAACTCATTTTAAAGTTGGCTGGATATGCAGCTCAAGTGCCGTAACCTGCAGGGCTATGGACCAAAGGCTGGAAGGTGCGATTCGACTGGGTGGCTCATTTTTCAGGCACAGACTAGATAAGCCAAGTGGCCTCTTTCTGTGCTGTAAACATTCTATGACTCTATAATGGCTATTACAGGAAATTTCACATTTATGTAGCAACAGATGCCCTGCTGAAGTTTTGGTCATGAGCATAATGTCACAGTATAGTAGAAGCAGTGAAGCCATGAGACTGTATACCTGGTGTGGGAGTGCCTGACGTTAATGATGGGTTTGCAAAATGCAAGAATGCTCCACACTCCCACAAACTTCATGTTGATCAGCACAAAAGTTCACTAAAATTGGCAGCATCGTGATCAAATGGATTATCCCACTATTACATACACATGGAATTCTTCCAGGTGCCAATCTCAGGTGTAAAAGAAACTGAAAAAGACAGAAACTAAGAAAGCTACTGAAGCACATGCAACAAAAAGATACATGACTGAATTGCATCTCTGAGGCACTGATTCGCTTATTTTTTTCTGGCAGTGCACTACACCATTTCATAGCAATTGTTACGATCAGGTGACAAAGGGGTCTAGGGGTTCCCTCTCAGCCTTTGCCTGGTTTAACCGTAACAGGGTTTAATTTTAAAAACACTGTTTTTAGCTCCCCCTCAGTGAATCCTTGTTCACTGATTTCCAATTGTAAGGCCAAGAAATCAATCAGACAGATTTTCTTAGAGTTAAACAAGAAAGGTGGAAGTTTATTAATCTTAAACTCTACGTTGGGTAATGACTACGAATACGCGATGCAACCATGGTAGCATGCATACGCGATAAATACACATGCAGATAGAGACAGAAAAAGTAGCGAGAGTAGAGGGGAAAAGTTTGAGGCAATAGCAGTGTTGTAATTAGAGTCCTTTGAGTTCGACGTGGAGTCTTTGGTTGCCAGTAAGTCTTGCTGCTCGTTGGGGCCCAGTGCACGCTTTAACTTGTTTCAGTGTCAGAGTCTTTTCTCTCTTGAGGTTTAAGTGACTTCAGTGTGTCTGGAGGTTTGTGAGAAAGTGAGAGAGAGCCAGCTAAGAGAGAAGCTCTCTTGTTCTAGGTTCAGTTGCAATCTGCAGTCTGTCTTCAAACTGTCCTGTGTGTAGTTAAAAAAAAAACCTTGGCCAGCAGTTTAGTCAGTCGCGATCACAGGTATCTCAGTGTCATTTCTTATGGATGTTGGTGCAAAAGTATCTATTTTGAGTGACAAATTCAGCCATCGGAATTTTTCACAACAGACACTCTTCAAGCTTATGACGAGACTATTATTCCAGTTTCGGGGACGATCACAGTTCCAGTATGCGACAAAAACATCACCCTAGACAGGTTCACTTTCTATGTAGCTAAAGGCCGAAGTCTCCTGGGGGTAAACCTTTTCGATAGGCTTGGATTCAAACTCGCTGATCCCACCGGAGCACACATTAATGGGAATGATAATGCAGATTATACATGTCAGTATCCTTCCTTATTTACTGGATTTGGGGAGATCAAAGAGTACCGTCATGCTCCTTGCAATTCAATTTGACCAGTTTCACAAAATTTGAGACAGTTGCTGTTTGCAATCCGTGCCAAAGTGTCACAGGAGCTGAAACGACTAGAAGCAGACAGTATCATTGAGCAAATTGGCTCATCGTATAGATATCAAATCTAGTCATTGCACGACGCAAAAATGGCAAACTTGGACTATGAATTGACCTTAAGGCAGTCGTTTGAGAGGGAGCAGAACAGGATATTCTGAGGATAGTGGTTATGAGGATACATTTCCTTTTCCTGTAAGTGATGTTAATAATCTACCTCATCAAGCTGATCAAACAGATCCACAACCTCAAATTTGTATATCTAATCAGAGACCTAAGAAACCTTCCTATCTCAAAGACTATTTCTGTACTTAGAGAAAACTGACAAGAAAAACACTCAGAAATAGCTTGAGGTATATATATTTGATGTTTCGTATACTTTAATTCAAAAATAATGTCTTTAGTCAAAAGGAGGAAAAATTTAGTGTTTGATTGATCTAGGTTTGATTGTATCAATCTGATCAGTGTTCACTGTGCTTAAGCCTATGGGTGGAGCTGAAGAGTTGAAACTGAACCGAAAAGACACAGAGCTTGAATATTCTACAGAAAAGCAGAGACTTTTCTGAGAAGACATTGTGCTGAGATCCTGTAGGACTGAGATACTTTAAAGTGCTGTAAATAAACCAGTTGGTGATTTAATACAAGTGCGATATCTGCATTGCTCTGAGATAACTCAGATATACATAATATATCCAGCAGCCTGACATAAATATAACAGGTGGGCTTATAATGAATATTAATGGGCGGCCTATCACCAGAGATGGAGACAGAGAAGTCGAAGAAGGGAAGGGAAGTGTTGGAAAGGGACCATGTGAAGGTGAGAGAAGAATGAAAATTGGAAGCAAAGTTGATGAAGTTTTCCAGTTTGGAGAGCAGGAAATGGCACCGATACATTCATCAATGTACCGGAAAAAGATTTGGGGAAGCGGACCTGAGTAGGATTGGAACAAGGAATGTTTGACATACCCCACACAATGACAGGCATACCTAGGACCCATGTGGGTACCCATAGCAACACCTTTTATTTGGAGAAAGTGAGTGGCGTTGAAGGAGATGTTGATCAATGTGAGAACAAGTTCAGCCAGGCGGAGGAGGGTGGTGGTGGATGGGGACTGGTTGGGCTTCTGTTCAAGGCAGAAACGGAGAGCCCCCATACCATCCTGGTGGGGATGGTGGTATAGAGAGATTGGACGGCCATAGTGAAGAGGAGGTAGTTAGGGCCAGGAAACTGGAAATTGTTGAAATGACGTAGGGCATCAGAAGAGTCACAGATGTAGGTGGGAAGAGACTGGAGAAGTGGTGGAAAAAATAGAGTGAAGATAGGAAGAAATAAGTTCAGTGGGGCAAGAACAGGCTCAAACGATGGGACCACCTGGACAGTCCTGTTTGTGGATTTTGGGAAGGAGGTAGAAACGGGCTGTCCAGGGTTGCAGGACTATGAGGTGGGAAGCTGTAGTGGGAAGATCTCCAGAGGAGATGAGGTCAGTGACAGCCCTGGAGATAGTGGCTTGATGTTTGGTGGTGGGGTCATGGTCCATGGGATGGTAGGAAAAAGTATCTGAGAGTTGGCCCTCAGCCTCTGCAAGGTAGAGGTTGGTGCATCAGACAACAACAGCACCACCCTTGTCAGCAGGTTTGGTCACAATGTTGGGGTGAGACCTGAGAGAACGGAGTGCAGCAAGTTCAGAGGAGCAATTTCTAGTTTTACAATGTCCCATATATCCAGCAACCTAGCATAAACATAACAAAAACCTGGCTATGAGGATGATTCAACAAAATTTAATATTATTCGCTCTAGAACCCTTTCTTTCAAAAGCGGGAAATCCTCCCTTGTGCTGGGAGCGATGGATTTTGGGTTCCAGGCCTGGGATGGACAGCCCAGATATAGCAGCAAACCATAAGAAAGTGATATTGGTACATTGTCTCGGAGCAGAAGGATAGCGTATATTAGAGCAGCTCACAGAAAATATGTCTACGTTTGTTAAGTGCTCTCGAAAAATACTTCAAGTCAAAGAAAGGTGTGATGATGGAGTGATATGCATCCCACAAGAGATCCCCGAGACAAGGTGAGCCCATTTTACAGAGCTTTGTTCAGACCCCAACTGGAGTATTGCATTCAGTTCTGAGAACTGCATCATTGGAAGGATATATTGGCCTTAGAGAGGGTACAGAACAAATTTACCAAAATTCTTCCATTTAGGATTTTAGGACTTGTTTCGGACTTTCAGGGCTATTCTCACCCTATGTATATCACTGTAGTTCCAAATCTGATAGTTCTACCCTGCCAGTGGGACAAAACACACTCAGGGATATTAATTGGTAAGTCTAGATGTTGGCTGACAGATAGGATTCAGAGTACGACTATGCCAGGCAGTTGCTTAACTAGTTTGTGGGACAGCTTCCCAACTTAGGCATCAGGCCTCATATGCTAGTGAGGGAAACTTCTGCAGGGGTTAACTGGGCTGTGATTGCCTTAGTTTTGGCCTTATATAATGCATTGTTCTTGCTATTAGCTCTTTCTGATTTTGTTATTGTTATTATTTAACTTTGTTGCAATTGTTTACATCTAGTACCTTGTTGCCCATTTCAGAGGGCCTGAATAGTCAACCATGTCAAAGCAGAAATCCAGCCATGGCAATTGAAGTTGATGGCAGTACAACCCGCCATTGTGTATCCAATGAAAGGCTCCTCCAAAATTCATCTTTTTTTAATCACAGAAAGCAATCTTGCAGAGGATACCCCAGGACATTAGAAAATAAATATATTTTTCTCTTTTCAAAATCAGTTTTCTTGATGTTTTAATTTGGTATCTCCTTGATGGGCAGTTCATGGCCCACAGAGGGAAGCAAAAGCCGCTCTGCACCTATGGTGCCACCAGTGCATCACGACTTCCCCACCTGCAGTTGATTGCTGGGGCCTGCCTCACCCCAGCTGTTCAAAAATAACTTAACTGCTCTTCGAGGGCACCTGAGCATTGAGGCGCCCTCACCCTTGAGCTGCAGCCTCAATTGGATGGTCGTTCTCGGCAAAATGCTGCCTCAGGTCCCCGCCGCCCACCGACATGGGGTTGGCTCCCACTTTCAGCCCTGGCAGTGGGGCTTCTTCAGAGCTGACAAAACTCAGCCCTAAAAATTTTATTCGTGTAGACAGTAATAGTTATGTAGATTTGCGGATATTTCATTCAGTTAGCAAAGTAACAAAGCTTTTTCACATCAATAAAATGGAATATGCTTTGCCTTTCATGTTTAAGAGGAGCAAGACAGGATGCTAGTAGTAGGATTTTTAAGTCTGTGATCTGAGAAAAAAACAATTTAAACACTGCTCTTTCTTCACATCAGATGAGATTGGTCGTGTCAGTAACTGAGGCACATAAATCATTCACTCTCCTAAATGACTTATGCACGGAATGCCTTTCTTGCATTTTAATAATTTCATGTCAATTATAGCCATGTGGAAAATGAAAGGTATTTAAATTACATAAGACTACATTCGGACTCCATGCTGAAGTGACATGTTTTAAAATATACTTTCATAAATCTGCATAACAATGCTTTTTAGGTTCCAATTTGGAATGTGTCAATGGGCTGAATTTTGCAACTAGGCCGCAGGCCCCGACTTTGGGAGAGAAGCAGGTGCTGCTCCCGTTCGGGCAGGGAGTGGCCAGCCGCCGCGATCTTCTGGCACCTGGCCAATTAGCAGTGGGGAGGCGTGGGGAGCTGTCCATTGAGAGCAGAGAAGAGAGAAGCGAGGCGATGGAGGCAACATCAGCTAACACCATGGCTCCATATTCACTGCATCTACTGCTGACTGCCTGCCATTGAATGCTGAGTGCCTGCCTACCTAGACAACTGAACATTTAAAGGAAAACTGCAGTCACAATGGCAGAAGGAAGACCCTGGGTGGCCCCATGGTTCAGCGATGTCTCCCTGCAGGCTGTCCTCCAGGCTGCAAGGACAAGGCAAGAAGTCCTCTTCTCCAGAGACAGGAAGAGGACACTGTCATGCCTAATCAAGAAAGCCTGGATTGAGATTGTAGAGGAGGTCAGCAGCTGTGGGGTTGCCCCAAGAACCTGGCTACCATGACAGCACATCAATGACCTTATTCAGTGTGCCAGGGTGAGTACTCCATACTTCTTTGTCCTTTGGGCCTTGCATGTGACAAAGTGAGAGGGTGCATTTGGTGGAGAGGGAGTGACCCACCTTACCCCCCACCCCCCACTCCCCCGCTCCAGTCAGTGGCAATGGGGTCAAGCAGTAGCATATTCTACGAGTAGCTGAGATGACAGAGGAGGACCACTAAGGTCCTCCCAAGCCACAGGGCAGCGAGGTCAGCACAGGGGGAGCACCACGTAGGAGTACGCGTAAGAATCTTAAGAAGAGCACTGAGCTGCATTTGGGGTTCACGGGTGAATAGTGTATCTAAGTGTTAAGCCTTGCATCTGTTGTGCCACTTAATAAAGGATTAATTTATTACTGCTATAAATGCTTCCATCTGTTGCTGCCCTTTGGGGCTTCACTGACACCCTGGCTCCCTCACGGTGCTGGATGCGAGGACCCATGCTGTGTGCGGTCAACGTTTCAGCCTTGCCACTAGGTGATGCGAAACTGGGTGATGGTCAATGGATAGCAAAATGAAGGAGGCAACAGCAGGGCTGCATAAAGATAAGGCTTTATTGGTATGGTTCCAACAGGTAGTTAGGGTCATATTTATAAGCGCGTCCCGAGCCTCCATTGCACGTATCACATTGCACCTTGCCTGTTGTCACTGGGTTCCTTAATCTTGCATCGCCTGGCCAGCAGACTCCTTCATATTCTCATCGTCGGAGGAGGCATTGTGATCCACGATATCCGCATTGTTTAATGCCTCCCCCCTGCCTGCAGTGCTGGATTGTATAGATCACAGCAGACCACCTCGCTACACGATACCCTTGCTGGGCATACTGAAGGGCTCCATTGGATTGATCGAGGCATCTGAATTGCATCTTCAGGAGACCAATGGCCTGCTCGATGAGAGGCCCTATGGCAGGTGTTGTACCTCTCTTCTGTATCCATGTTTGAGTTCCTCACACCCATGAGTAGCCATGTCCTCAGTGGATAGCCCTTGTCTGCTTGTATCCATCCCTGAAGACGCATGGGGGCGGGGGGTGCAGTGGGGTGGGGGTTGGAAAGGCTGTGACACCTGGGACTGCCGAAGTGTGTAGGCGTCATGGCTGCTTCCATGTGTGCATACACCTGCAGGATCCATTTGCAGTGGTCGCAGGTCAGTTGTACATTAAGTGAATGGAAGCCCTTCCTGTTGATGAAGGCCACTGGCTGGTCTGTGGGAGCCTTGATGGCCACATGCTTGCAGTCGATCACACCCTGCACCTGGGGGAATCCAGTGATGTCCTGAAACCCAATGGACCTCTCAGCTTGAATGTTTGGATTTGGTGCAGTAGCGCACATCGTCGCCAGCCCTCTTGAAAAGGGTAATGGTCACATTAGAATCATCGAATCATAGCAAAGTTACTGCACAGAAAGAGGCCATTCAGTATCTGTGTCAGCTGAAAAAACTAGCTGCCCTTCAAATCCCACCTTCCAGCACCTGGTCCATAGCCTTGTAGGTTACAGCACCTCAGGTGCAGGTCCAGGTAGCTTGTAAATGAGTTGAGGGTTTCTGCCTCCACCACTAATCTGGGCAGTGAATTCCAGACACCCACCACCCTCTGGGTGATAAAGTTTTTCCTCATCTCCCCTCTAATCCTTCCACCTTAAAACTGCCTCCTGGTAATTGACCTCTCCGCTAGGGGAAACAGGTCCTTCCTGTCTTCTTTATCTAGGCCCCTCATAATTTTGTACCCCTCAATTAAGTCAACCTTCAGCCTCCTCTGTTCTAAGGAAAACAACCCTAGCCTATCCAATCACGACCTTAATGGATCGCTGTGCCACAGACAGCGAGATCCCGGACAAATCTCTGGTGGATAACTGGAAAGTTCCGGAGATGTAGAAGTTCAGTGCCACAGTGATTTTCAGCGCCACTGGCAATGAGTGTCCACCAACATCCATAGGGCTGAGCTTGACCTGCAGCATGGCAAACAGGTCAGTACCAGCTTCCCTGGAGAGGTGCAGTCCTTGAAGACACTACCGCTCATATATCTGCAGGTAGTTGAGCCTCAGACGGTAGCCCCTGTGCCCTTCTCCTGCACTGTGCTCCCATCCCAAGGCAGGCCCTCCTGTTGGCCCAGAGGTTGCTGATCTCCTGATGTCTGCACTTGGACCTCTCTCCCTCTCTACTGCTCCTTCTCCTCCTCAATGGGGTCCCCGAAACCTGGTGAATGAGGCCGATGGTAGGTGGCTTGTCTCTGTTTGCAAGGCCTTTTATGTCAACGCGCCCCCCACCCTTTTCCCAACCCGTTTCTACTGCTCAAGTGTCACTAACCCAATGGCAATCTGGCAGCATGCCTCTGCTGTGCTGGCACCTTATACCCTTCTCTTGGCTTTGTTTGCTGATGCCTGCGTGGTTCCACCGTCACTGGCACAGCACACTGCCTCTCTCAATGGCAGGCAGATAGAGCCAGCATTGAGCTCCTGCTTGCTTGCAGCCTAATTTTACTGGGCAAATGTCTGAAGCCCCGTGATTCCCATGCGCTGTTGGTGAAGTTCAAAAAATGAAGTAAAATTACTGTCAATTGGCCAGTTAATTGCCTTCCCGCCGCGTCAGTGTGCGAAGTCCGCCCTTCATATCGGCCACCGTAATTAAATGCGGAAATGACTTCCGGTCCAACGTCTTCCGTTCCAATTTTATGCCACATCACCACCCCCCCACCCCCATCCCCCGCCCCCCCCGAGCCCAAATTGAGGCCAAATCAAATGAAGAACAAAAAGAAATTAACAAGTTCAGTGCAGGATTGTATTTTCAAATAAATACATAGGATAAGCCCTCTTCCTAGAGTGTTGCTTTAATACTTTGAATTCAATACTGTCTCAAGAACCATACCACAAATACCATTGTTGACTGTGGATGATAGGATATAACTAAGTCAGAATCCTACTTTGGTGCAATAAAATCTTCCACTGGGCCAAGCCTCAGTTCCTCCTAAAAATAAGGCAGAAAATTAATATAACTTGCACTGCGTTGCAATTTGTGGCCATCATTGAGTTATTGCAATTGCAAAAACATATAATGAGAAAGCGTAATCTGTCATCTCAGTTTATATCCTTCGACGATTGATGGTTGTTACGATTATAGCTTGCGGAAGATTATTAAGTTGGAACATTACCTGTTGAGAGGGAGGGACAATGTACCATTAAAATTACTGTCCCCTAACTTATGTTATCTTTGTAAGACATCTTTGTCACCTGTCCCACACAGATTCACAACATTTCTTTACCAGAAGTGTTGTATCAAGTTGTCACTGTAGGCATAGCATTTGTGTAATTGAGGTTACAAACCAGAAACGGTCAATGGTGGTTTAACATTTTTGAAATTGAAAGTAATTAGACACCAGTACCATCATTCTATTTTTACTGATCAAGGAGATGGACTGTCCCAGCAAATTGCCTCAATCAGTAAAAATCTCACTGACATCCAGAAACTGGCAAGTGACACGTTGTGCATGTCTGGAGCCCTATACCAATGCAGGCTTGCAGTTACAATGGTGCCTCCTCATTTGTATCACTCATAATTGGCATTGTTACTGCACCAGAAATAGAGACCTCAAGGGTTGCTTCAACAAAAAAATTCTAATCGTTTTTATACTTTAACTTAGATTGGCAAACAAAGAAAGGCAACTTTACATAAGTGTTAGTGCCAGGTGCTCAATCTGTCTTATTTCCTTCAAGATTTTCATTAATCGAAGTGCTGTTTTTCACACCAGGCTACTCTTCTGATTGTTGCTTAACCACATTTCCCTAACCTCAGAGAGAGAGAGAGAGAGATGACAACACAGTCACTGTGAGAAAAATGTAGGGAGATGAGAACAAAAGCACTTGTAAAATGATGTATCTGTCAACAACTTCAGAAACTGCTCCTTTGCTCAATGAATCTCACAATCAGTATATGTAAAACTGCATTAAACAAAGTCACTAAAAATGAACACTCCATCTCAGTTAGAAAAAATAATCTTTGATATGTTTATGCATAAACTTATGTTTATATCACAAATAGCCGCTTGAATTCTGTGAATTAGTTTTTGACTGAATTGAATCAAACACCTCCATCTAGTGGATCTTATGCACTTAAACAGACATGAACACTGCACACAGGGCTAATATAAAGCAAATGTGCCTTACATAACACAACTGTTGATTGAAATCTTTCTATTTCCTGGATAGCTTTAACGAACAGCTTTCTGACACAAACAAGTTTAAATATTTGTCAATCACAGCAACACATCGAATGACTGAAACAAAAGAAGCTTAATAATTTCCAATTTCACAGCATCATGAATGATTCCCTGGATTCGACATCCATTTTCCATTCACACAGTCTGGGACAAAATTATTTTGTTTCCAAATAACATCCAATGGCAGAGATTTCACAAGCAAAAACAGAAAATGTTGGAAACACTTATCAGGCCAGGCAGCAACAGTGGAAACAGAAACAGAGTTAATGGCCCTGATTGTTAATGGAGAGACAGGGAGAGAGCAATGGGGCAGATTTGTGGATGGGTAAACCGGGAAGAACAGGTTTTCCTGAGGTCCTGCTGCATTTAGGGCCTGATTAGCATCTTTTGTCTCCATTTCCCAGCTGCATTCAACCAGATTAAGAGACTGGCTGGTGGCGGACAGGCGAGAAGGCCTTCAGCACCGGGCACAGCCAGTGAGCAGAAAGGAGGCAGTGAGAGATTGGGTGTCAGGCTGGGGGACATCAATGATGTGGGAAGGGAGGGAGAAATTGGGAGCCAGTGGGGACATTGATGGCGAGGGAGGGAAGGATTGGGGGTTTTGGGGACATTGATCTGGGGGGAGGTGCCCAGTGAGATAGGTACTCAGGGGGCCTTCGATGGGAATGCAAGGACCGATCAGGTGTCGTGGGGAGAATGATGGAGAGCCTCAGGTGTCGTGGGGAGAATGATGGAGAGCCCGGAGAGATCAGGGGTCGGGGTGGGGTGGCATTGCTAGGGGAATCAGGAGAGATCAGGGGTCGAGGGGTGCATTGATAGAGGTGCCGGGAGAAATTGAGATTCGGATGGGGGCATTGATGGGGGTGCCAGGAGAGATCAGGACCACGATGAGAACATTGTGAAAGGGGCTAGAGCGATCAGGGAAGATGGAAGGAGATTGCAGACTGTGGAGGACATCAGATGGTCATCGGATCTCTGTTGGGAGTTCTGATCACTGGGAAGTTTTACAGGTTTGCTTGGCAAGCCAGGGGGAAGCAATCCTTCTCCTCCTGGCCCATAAGGAGTGTTTGAAAAACATTGACATGTTCTATACAGTGTTTCTCACCTCCCTTTAACTACCCAGGAAACCTGACCCAGTTTTAAAGCTGGAACAGAAAAAAATCTGAAACAGCCAGCATATTAAAATATGTAAATAAGTGACCCACTTCCTGTGAGCAATTTGATCACCCAACCCCATCCTGCCTCTGTTAAAACCAGAAGTGGCCAGTTCTGTTGTATGTTTGTTTGGTTTGTTGCCACCTTAATACACTTAGCTAGTCTAGCTTAGAGAGATTCCTTAGCCATGAGTAGTTAGAACATTACCCTACAACTCTGTACAGCTTCACACCAGTCTGTGTGATTCTTCTGAAGCTAAGCTGCATCTCTCTTCAAGTCTCTCTCACATGTGATCTCTTACATCATCATGGTAGAAGGTATTCTTTACACTTTCTCAACATTAACTCTTTCAGACCCTAATACAACATCTCCTCCCAAGCCTTTATCCAAATATATATTTATACATTCAGTTATGTTTATTTTTGCATACTACCCCATCTCCCCCAAGTCTCTGACATCACAGATTTAATCTGTCAGGAGGCTTCACAACTCTCGCTGATTGTGTTGTTGTCAGATGCGGAAGATTGGTAGTCTTTCTCTGAACTCTTATTTCTTGACTTGGATGGCCTTCCTTGAGGTTTGTAGCATGTGGTGCTTCCGAATTTCAGGTCCAACATCCATTTCTTCCAAATGTATGACTGATTGACGTCTTTGATGAATAGAAATAAGATTCCTCCAGTTTCTTCCTATAGTACCTTCTGAAGTATATACTAAATAAGATAGCTGTTGATTCTCATCTTTCTGAATGATTACCCCATCTCTGCTTTGGTCTCGTACCCATATCTTTTGTCCTTCTGTCAACTTTGGTAGGTTCCTGGTCCGGTATTTCCTATTATAATTATAGGCTTGTTTCTTTCTGTAAGACTTTTCTCTGTCTTGAACTCTCTGATAATCCTAGACTTGTAGCCCTAGAAGTAACTTTTTGGGCAGGATTGGAAGTTGTGTTCTAAGCTTTCTTCCCATCAACAGTTCTGATGGTGCTAATCTGCATAACAATGGAGTAGTTCTGTAGTTCAGGAGTGCAGTTTGAAAATCTTAATTTTTCTTTTACAGTGCTTTGATAGTCCTGACTCCTCGCTCAGCTTCTTCATTAGATTGTGGATATCTAGGGGAACTTGTAAGGTGTACAAATTCAGAGTTTTCCTCAAAGTGCATGAAGTAGTTGTTTGTAAATTTTTTTATTGTGGTCAATTATTGGACACAATCTGATCAGGTATACCACGTGTTGCAAAGATTTCTTGTAACACTCAAATGACTACTTCTGTTGTTCTGGTGTAGAAACGTTTGACCTCGATGCACCTTGAAAAGTAGTCAATGACAATCAGATAGGACTTTCCATTAAATATGAATAGATCCATCTCCAGATGTTCCCACGGTCTGCTTGGGATTTGGGTCGAGTTAAGGAGTTCCCTCTTATCCTGTCTGTGCACTGCACATACCTGGAAATTTGAAATCATTTCTTCCATATTTTTCGATATTCCCAGCCACCACACAGATGCCTGAGCCCATGCTCTACATTTAGTTATTCCCATATGACCCTGGTGTATTTTCTCCAAGACATCTACCTGGAGTGACTCTGGAATGACCAGTCTTTCGTCATATACCAGCAAATCATAGTAAAGTGTCTTCTGTGTTCAAAGAAAATTTTCATCCTCTTACCACCGGGACTCTGCTGGGGCCAGCCTTGCTTGCAATATTGGCGGATATGGATGCATTCTTCATGCATTTGAGCATGATGAATTTCTTGGAGCTTTTTTGAGCTTGCTGGCCATTGTGATGAAGTGACCTGAGAATATGACTCAATTTCATTAATAAAGTTAACATCCTGTTGTGTAGGATGGTCGACAGTAGCTCTGGACAATGCATCTGCTGTCGTTTGTTGCTTAACTTCTTCATTTTCCTTATACTATGAAGGTCAATACATGCTCTTCTACTTAAGAGAAAGAATTCCTGATTCCATGGAACCTACAGTGTTTCCAATATCTGCTTTCTCTTGTCCTGGAGTGTTGCCTGTAGCTTCTCCTTAACTTCCAGTTCAACCCCTCCTAGTCATGTAACTGAGTTTCAGTTAATTGAAGATAATGTGTTGATAACCACGGCTCTTTACATTTGCTCCATTACATTAACCATTACATTTGCTCCAGTGTCCAGTTTAAAATTAGTGATATGTCTGTTGGCATATATATCAGCAGACCAAAATGCCTAATCAGGATCATTTATATCACCAAGGAAGTTTTTTGATTTCTCTCCTGATAAAGATTGTTTAACTTCCTTAACCACTCTGTGCTTGAATGCTTTTTCTTTTGAACTTGTGGGAGTAAAGATTTTACTTTGGCACAGTTTCCCAAAATGCCCTATTTTCTTACAGTGAAAGCATTCTGCTTTGTTTGCAGAACACTGTTCGCACCTGTGGGTCTTTTTGGTGCCATAGCACTGGCAGGGTTTCATGGCATCTTGCACTCCCCCCCACCCCCCCCCCCCCCCCGGCCCCTGCCCCCCCTCCCCCAACTAGTGTACCTTCTTTTCTGGTGCTTCTTTTACACCCCTGTGATTAAGGAACTGTACGGTTGCTGGAGCTTTCCTGAGGTCTTTCTTCAACCCTCAGGATTGCCCTGTTGTTCTTCTGGACCTCTGCTTGTCTCACCAACTGAAGAGCTTTGTCCAGGGTGAGGTCTTCTTTAATCTACAAAAAATCTGACAGGGATTCATCAGCAATACCTATTACAATGCAGTCTCTTATTAATTCTGCTTTTAGATCTCCAGATTCACATCCTTCAGCTAGTCTGTAAAGATCATTAATAAAAGCATGAACTGTTTCACCTGATTTCTGGACCCTTCTGTTAAATCTTGACTTTCTAGAATCGTATTGCTCTGCAGGTTGAAATAACTATCAAAAGCTTTTAAAACTTCATCAAATTTGGCTAATGCCTCATTAATGCCTTGTCTTGCAAAAACATCATCTGCTATTGCCTCAATAGAATACAGCAATGTGTTAACTTGCTCTGCTTCAGACTATCTGTCTAATTTGGAAGCAATTCTGTATCTCAAAAATCTTTTTTTCCAGAGTGACCAATTTTGGTTTGATTCAGTCCTTCCAAACCTCTCTGGTATTGTGAATTTAAGATCTATAGCTTCTATTTGGTTTACTTTCACTTTTGAATTTTTCTTTCCAGTATCAAAAGTTTCTGGCACTTTTCAGCCCCGCATTGACTCCACTATGGCCACCTTTCTCCCTGTGAAATCTCACCATTAGTTATTTCCTCATTGTTTTACAGACAGTTTTGTAGCATTACTGCTATACTCCTTTAACTCCCTTCTCTTAGAGTATCGAGTATTTACAGCCGCATTTTATTTGCTCGTTTTGGTCACCACATGTAATGGCGCTGACCTCGGATCCACCCTCGCTATGGAGTTTTGGTTTTCTTGGTGCTGTGGTTAGGAACAAACTTTTACCCTCTTTAAGGGTTGCTCACCAGATCCCCGATCGTTACTTGGTTCTCTGACTCAAAGCCTGCAATCGCTGGACTGGATTTTTTTTGCACAGACTACCCACCTCTGCGGTGCTGCCTGAATGCCTCTACAAGCCGATTCCGTGACTCTCTGTCCCTCCTTCAGCCACAGAGCAGCTCTGGAGCTTTTTCACAGTCTCTTCTCAAGTTCTGCAGTTTTGGTGCTTTTTTCAGGTCAGCCTCTTCAAAATATTTCTTCAAATTCTTCTTCTGGGTGTTGCATGGTAAAAACCACCATGATCCCATCTTCTTCTTCTTTGGCCTCCTTATCTCGAGAGACAATGGGTAAGCGCCTGGAGGTGGTCAGTGGTGTGTGGAGCAGCGTCTGGAGTGGCTATAAAGGCCAATTCTAGAGTGACAGATTCTTCCACTCTGCAGAAAAATGTGTTTGTCGGGGCTGTTACACAGTTGGCTCTCCCCTTGCGCTTTTGTCTTTTTTCCTGCCAACTGCTAAGTCTCTTCCACTCACCACACTTTAGCCCCGCCTTTATCGCCATCACTGCCACTCTATTGTATGTTTGCTTGGTACGCTGCCACCTTGATATGCTTAGTTAGTCTAGCTTAGAGAGTTTCCTTAGTCTTGAGTACTTTGAATATTAACCTTCATACTTTATAATTATGTACAACTTCACACCAGTCTGTGTGACTCCTCTGAAGGCACACTGCATCTCTCCTCAAGTCTCTCTCACATGTGATCTCTTACATCATCATGGCAGGAGGTATTCTTTACACTTTCTCAACATTAACCTTTGCAGACTCTTATATTACAGATCAAGGCACGTTGAGCTCAGGTTTGAGATTTTTTCCATTTTTACTTCCCATCAACCCAAACCCACCCATTTTTGGGGATTAAAACTCCCCCCAATTTTTCAGGTAAAACCTTTCATTAGAGATTTCATATTGAAATAATTTATAATTTATTCACAAATGTTTCGGCGTATGTAATAGCATTCAAACATACAGCATTCCTTTCCCATTGTACATTTCCTTAATGTCAGGGATTATTTCTAAAAAAATTGTTGCAAGTGCACTTAAGAGCACGTACCTATTAAGCATATGGGCACCAGTACAATATACGAAAAAAGAAAATCACCTATATTATTGTCACAACACATTATTCTTGTATGCTACGCTTAATTTGCTGTCTTAAATTTCAAGCATTTCTATCTGCAGCAGTAAAATATTGATATCCAAAGTAGTCTCAGCAAGTTGGGGCAGTTAAGTACATCAGGGTAGAGTTTCCTGTTTGAGCGCAATCAGCGAAATGCATGCAAATTGTGCCCAAATTACACCCAATCTGAGAAGTACTTTTTTTCCTAGAGCTGTCACTCAAACTCATTTGCATATCACCAAACGCAAAATCTGCCATAAACTAGGACTACTGGGCAGAGTTTAGAACCAGGATTTTTTTTTTTAATTTGCTTTAAAAAGTATTCTTTGATATACTTAAGAGTGGTAAATTGGTGCAGTTTGATGTGTTTATCACAAAAAATAGGCATTTTAATTACAGTGTCAATCATTCCACCTGTGAATAGCCCAATTTAAATAACTTTAAGAAATATACAGAACCATTTGCTAGTTATACTGGGGTCGAGTAGTGAGTTTCTTTGTAAATGTTAAAAAAATATATGTTCAAAAGCTTTTAAAGTATCCTGTTAGTGTCCTTGCTCCCAAAAGATCCAGTTTAATTGTTACAGCCTCCTCAAAAGGCCCAAAAACAAGTGCAATTAGTGGAAACTCCCAATGGTTATTAATTCATCCAGGATGCATGGCCAGTTTTGTGGGCAAGGTTGGTTTCTAGCACAATGTTTTATAACTAAAAGATCACAGAAATGCAATTTGCGCTGAAGGTAATTTGTACTTAAAAACCCACAATCGTTTGCAATGATCAAGCCAATTTCTGACGAATTGTGCCCAAAAAATAGTGCAGCTGATTGGAAACTTCAGGCCAACATCTGCTCATCCTGTCCAGACTGAAAACTCTTACAGCATGTAGACTTTTTTGGGATGAGGATTCATCTTGTAAAGCACCATTTGATTTATCATCTGCTTCACTATTATAAATGTGTGCTAATACAATAATGTGATTTTTATGGGCATTACTGTATTGTTTCTCCCTCATTGGTCCAGATGTTAATTTAGAGACGTGTTTGGAACAGGTGGGAGAAACTCAGAAGTAAGTTTGGTGCATTTGTCAGTGGCTTTTTAACTGAGCCAGCTCATGAGCATTTTACGTCCCTGTTTGGCATTAAATGGCACCAGCAGACATGATGTGGACTCGCATAAAGCAATCTCAACTCCAGTATTTAAAGGACCAATCTGAAGATGGAATTTGAAGGAGTTTCGTGTTGGCACGAAGAGAAAAGGAAGTGCGAGAATGGATTCCAGACGGACAAAGATTGCACTGTGGTCAAAGATGCCTCACTTGATATGCTACTGGGAAGCTGGAGAGTGATACTCTTCCCCAGCAATAGGAGGAAGAAACCTGTTGCTGACACCAAGAAGCCATGGTTGGAGGTGGTCCAAGACGTCAGCAGCAGGAGCATTGTGCCACACTCATGGATTAGTGCAGGAAGTGTTTCAATGACCTAATCAAGTCAGGAAAGGTGAGTACAGTTGCACATTCACCTACATCTTTCTGTGCTCATCACCCCATCCCCTCACTCTGCCTTGTCAAGCCTTCTCCATCACATCACTCACTTACCTTGCAGGCTCACCCATCCTGCTCTTTCTATGCACTTCCTCACATTCCCATCCATCCATCTATTAGCAGTCTCTGGAATGCTTCTCTTACACACAGTACCTGGTGATCAAGGTCCATTGTGTGTTGAACGTGTCAGGGAATGGTCCTTTGTCCTTCTAATCACCGTCTGTTAACATGCAAATGTCTTTTCCAGCCACAGCTGATCTATTTGACATGTCCTTTCTTCACTCCAGTAACAGTTTAAAATCAATGAAAATCAATGTTCGTGACAAAATTAATGCACTTCATTCTTGGCAGGCAGAGGCCTAGCATGACATAAGGCAGGGCATCCCCAGAGAGATGGAAGAAAGTGGGGCTAGCAGACATATGATCTGTGAGTAAGACTATGTCAAACTGTTGCTTAACTAGTTTGTGGAATAGCTCTCCCACTTGGATATCAGTCTACAGATGTTAGTGAGGAGCACCAAGCAGTGACACCTAGCCAAGGATTGCCTAAGTCTTGATATGATGCCTGAGTGATTATAAATAAGTCTTTGTTTAATTGTTCTTATTTATCACTGCATTAATTGTTTACAACTGAATAACTTACTAGACCACTTAAAAGTCAAGCGTATAGTGGGAGACTGGAGTCACATTAGGCCAAATTAAGTTGAGCTGGCACGTTCTCTTCCCTAAAGGACATTCATGAACCAGTTGTTTCCTTAGAGCAATCTGTCAGATTTCATAGTCAGCTATATCCTTTTACATGAAATCTCATGAACTCGCAAGCAAAAATATGCCTTTAATATATCTCCAATCTAATGTTATCTAGACGTGCAGGTTTTGAAGTCTGCAGTAATGTCCAAATTCTGATATTTTCATTTCAAAAACATTTAACTGTCTCAGGTTCAAGAGGAGGGAAACATTGCCTGGTTCTTTTGCAGATCACAAAGGAACAGGTATATAGATATATTCTTAAATCCACACTTTTTGTCTAAGGCAACGTTTCTTATCACATAACAGCAATGTTTCCTGTCACAAATCTGACAACTTCCATGTCAGGATTTTAATTTAATCAAGTTAAGGCATACAATGAAAAGCAAAAGTGCATGTGCTGTCATTTTTTGTCTCCACTGCCCAAATCTATCGAACTTCCACATAATCCAGTAAAATAATTCAGCTGCAACGCCAAGTGGTAATTTCTCTGGGTGTAATGGTGACAGGCTGATTGACATTTCTTTTTACTCAATGGACCAAAAGATGCAATGTTCAAATATGTGCATTAAGCAAAGGTATAACGGTGGGATTTGAAACAACCTTGTTATTCTGTTTACCAATTACCCATCTTTGACAAACATTTTAAATTCATTCCAATATATAGTAATATTTTTCATAAATAGATAAAGAAAACTTATTCTGCCTGCCTGTATAAAATTAACCATGTGCAGAAATTAACAAGTAATCCTGAAACCCTTTCCTTAAATTCTGAGTGCAGTTAACCTAAAGCATTTCTAATTGTTAGAATTTTAATGTTGCTCAATACACATACAACACTGGAACCAAACAGGGTATGTCAATCACAATTCGATCCAACCATAACTAATGCTGTTGGCCCACATTTTCCAGCTGATTGACAAAGGTGCTTCAAGAGGTGCATCACCACAATTAGCAGACATTTATAGGCTCAAGATTTTCTGACAACCAGAAATTGTTATCATTAATATTATGACTGTTAAAAATTGAATTACTTTAGAATAAAATGCAGATTAATTCACAGAAAATAAAAAGACAAAATTAAGTAACTACCATTATTGATTAAAATATCAAATAATTGAAAAGAGACTTCTGCTGGGTCAAGATTGGAAATTAAATATACCTGGATGTAACAATTTCAGGGGGAATAAAAAAAAGTTATTAATTGCAGACATTGGGGTAGATTTCCTCCCAAGCGGAATGCACCAACCATTTTGAGGGCTGGGCCTCATTAGCATTTGGACAACAGGCTGCAGCCAGAGATCGAACACCCAGGAGCAGCTCATCAGCTCCAGCTGCCTCAATATTAAGTAGCCATCCTGCCTTCCAGGCTGGAGGAAGGTAAATGTGTGAGGGTGAGTCCAGATCTCAGGCCTCCAGCTGCTTTTATGGAACCCGGAGGAACAGTCCAGCTGAAGGCCGGGCAGGGACAGGGGGAAAGAACAAAATGGAAGGTATGTGATAGGGTGGAAGGTAGGAGAGATTAAATGACAAAAGGGATACTTGTGCAATGCAAAAGGAGATGGTAATAGGACAAACAAAGACTCAAAAGATGGGCCTAGAGGAGGTGTAAGTGGGAATTACAGAAACGTCATCAAAAGCTGCTGTCTGAAAAAAATGGGGCAGTTGTTGTGATCTGAAATTGTTGATCTCAATGTTCTGTCTGCAAGGCTGTAAAGTACCTCATCAAAAGACACCTCAAGCTTCTGTTGAGCTTCATTGGAGCAGTGCAGGAGGCCAAGGACAGAGAGGTCAGAGTGGGAGTGGAGTGGAGAATTAAAATGACAGCTCTAGATCATGCTTGGAGACTGAATGGAGGTCATAGAATCATAGAGAGATACAGCACCGAAACAGGCCCTTCAGCCCACTGAGTCCGTGCTGACCATCAACCACCCATTTATGCTAATCCTACATTAATCCCATTTTTCCCTCTTACATCCCCACCTTCCCTCAATTCTCCTACCACCTACCTACACGAGGGGCAATTTTTTTACAATGGCCAATTTACCTATCAACCGGCAAGTCTTTGACATGTGGGAGGAAACCGGAGCACCCGGAGAAAACCCACGCAGTCACAGGGAGAACTTGCAAGCTCCGCACAGGCAGTACCCAGAACTGAACCCAGGTCGCTGCAGCTGTGAGGCTGCGGTGCTAACCACTGTGCCACAAATCACAGAATCATAGAATTGTTACAGCACAGAAGGACACCATTAGGCCCATCCCGTCTACGCCGGCTCTCCAAAAGAGCAGTTTGCCTAGTGCCACTCCCCAGCCTTCTGTATATCTTTCCTTTCCAGATAACAATCCAATTCCCTCTTGAATGCCTCGATTGAACCTGCCTCCACCATACTTTCAGGCAGTGCATTCCAGGTCCTAACCATTTGTTGCATGAAACACTTTTTCCTCATGTCACTATTGCTTCTTTTGCCAATTACCTTAAATCTGTGCCCTCTTTTTCTCAATCTCTCCACCAATGGGAACAGTTTTTCCCTGTGCAGACTCCTCATGATTTTGAATACCTCTATCAAATCTCCTCTCATCCTTCTCTTCTCCAAAGAAATCAGTCCCAACTTCTCCAATCTATCCATGTAACTGAAGTTCCTCATCCCTGGAAACATTCTCATGAACCTTTTCTGCACTCTCTCCAATGCCTCCACATCTTTCCTAAAGTGTGGCACCCAGAACTGGGCACAATACTCCAGTAGAGGCCGAACCAGTGTTCTATACAAGTTTAACCTGACTTCCTTGCTTTTGTACTCTATGCCCCTATTAATGAATTCTAGGATACCGTATGCTCTATTAACTGCTCTCTCAACCTGTCCTGCCATCTTCAATCATTTATGCACATATACACCCAGGTCCCTCTGCTCCTGCACCCCCTTTAGAATTGCACCCTTTATTTTACATTGTCTCTCCACATTCTTCCTACCAAAATAAAACACTTCACACTTCTCTGCATTAAATTTCTTCTGCCACTTGTCCGCCCATTCCACCAACCTGTCTATGTCCTTTTGAAGTCCTACTCTATCCTTCTCACAGTTCACAATGTTTCTAAGTTTTGTATCATCTGCAAATTTTGAAATTGTGCCCTGTACACCAAAGTCTAGGTCATTAATATATATCAGGAAAAGCAAGGGTCCCAATACTGACATCTGGGGACCTCCACTACAAACCTTTCTCCAATCCAAAAGACATCCATTAACCGCTGCTCTGTGTTTCCTGTCGGTCAGCCAATTCTTATTCAAGTTCCTACTGTCCCTTTTATTCCATGAGCATCACCCAATCTGTGTTTGTCTCTCCAATGTAGAGGACACCATTTACATTTTAAATGCATTAAATGGTCCTTTATTTAATTTAAAATTTGATTTCAATTTCCTATTATCATGAAACTCCAGCCTTTTATCATTCCTGGAATATACTTAATTTGTACTTTTTCATCTCCTGTTTAAATATTTCTCACGGCTGATCTGCAATTCTCTTTACCAATCTTTCTTTCCATTTAATCTGGTTAAGGTTGCTACCTACCTGTTATATTTTGTTTCCAGGCAAGTATCCTTGTCTTCAGCTATTTTGCTTCTTTTTTCTTTTCTTGCACTGTTGCTGATTATGTTGCGGCTACTGCTTCCCTGTTTTTAGTTCATCTACATACTGCACTTCATTGCCCAGAACCTGGTCAAGCAGCACCTCTTTCCCTGTTGGTGAGCAACATGCAGAATTCTAAACACTCCAATAATTCCTAATTTTTCACACTGCAAGCATTTTCACTATCCCAGGCCATTTATGGAAAGCTGAAATTTCTTCCAATTATAACTATTGTTACATGCTTTTCCAGTTGGTCTATAAATGTCATCTTCAGTTTTCTTTCCATTGTTGAGCAGTTTATAATAAACTCCCAGTAATGTGAGCTATTTCTTGTTATTCCTCAAATCAATTCAAAGGGATTGTGTTTGAGTAAATTCTCTACTTAACTCCTTGCACTCCAGTGCTATAATATTGGACTACGTTTACAAACCTTCCACCCATCAGAAACTACTAAACTACTAAACTGCTAAACTACTACAGTCTATAATACAAGATAAAATTAACAAGCACCAGGAGAAACATGAGCTAATTAAGGACAGTCAGCATTTATTGCTAAAAGACAGACCACCCTTGACCTACCTTACAGAGTTTTTTGAAGAAATAACAGACATAATAGATAAAAGAGATGCCGTGTGCATGATATATGTGGATTTTACAAATAGATTTGATAAGATGCCACATAAGAGATTTAAGGCAAAGATAATTGCACACATAGTAGGAAAAATGTCATATAGACAGGGAGATAGTTGAAACATACGAACATACAAATTAGGAGGAGGAGTAGGCCACTCGGCCCTTCGAGCCTGCTCTGCTATTCAATAAATACATGGCTGCACTGATTACTCCACATTTCCACCTATCCCTGATAACCTTCCTCCCCCTAGCTTATCAAGAATCTATCGAACTCTGCCTTAAAAATATTCAAAGACTGTGCTTCCACCGCCTTTTGAGGAAGAGAATTCCAAAGACTCACGACCCTCTGAGAGAAAAAATTTCTCCTAATCTCTGTCTTAAGTGGGCGACCACTTATTTTTAAACAGTGACCCCTAGTTCTAGATTCACCCGCAAGGGGAAGCATGCTTTCCACATCCACCCTGTCAAGACCCCTCAGGATCTTATATGTTTCAATCAAGTCGCCTCTTACTCTTCTAAATTCCAGCGGATACAAGCCTAGCCTGTCCAATCTTTCCTCATAAGACAGCCTGCCCATTCCGGGTATTAGTGTAGTAAACCTTCTCTATACTGCCTCCAATGCACTTACATATTTCCTTAAATAAGGGTACCAGTACTGTACACAGTACTCCAGATGTAGTCTCACCAATACCCTGTATAGCTGAAGCATAACTCCCTAACTTTTGTATTCAAATCACCTCGCGATAAATGATAACATTCTATTAGCTTTCCTAATTATGGGCTGTACCTGCATACTAACCTTTTGCGATTCATGCACTAGGACACCCAGATCCCTCTGCATCTGAGAGCTCTGCAATCTCTCACCATTTAGATAATATGCTTCTTTTATTCTTCCTGCCAAAATGGACAATTTCACACTTTCCCCCATTATACTCCATTTGTCAGGTCTTTGCCTACTTACTTAACCTATCAATATCCCTTTGTAGTCCCCTTTATGTCCTCATCACAAGTTACTTTCCTACCTATCTTTGTGTCATCAGCAAATTTAGCAACGATACCTTTGGTCCCTTCATCTAAGTCATTTATATAAATTTTAAAAAGTTGAGGCCCCAGCACAGATCCCTATGGCACACAACTCGTTACATCTTGCCAACAAGAAAATGACCCATTTATGCCTACTCTGTTTCCTGTTAGCTAGCCAATCTTCTATCCATATGTTACCCCCTACATCATGAGATTTTATTTTCTGCAATAACCTTTGATATGGCACCTTATCAAATGCCTTCTGGAAATCTAAGTACAATACATCCACCGGTTCCCCTTTATCCACAGCACATGTAACTCTGTCAAAGAACTCCAATAAATGGGTTAAACATGATTTCCCTGTCACAAAACCATGTTGACTCCTCCTGATTACCTTGAATTTTTCTAAGTGTCCTGCTATAACGTCTTTAACAATAGCTTCTAACATTTTCCCTAAGACAGATGTTAAGCTAACTGGCCTATAGTTTCCTGCTTTTGTCTCCCTCCCTTTTTGAATAAAGGAGTAACATTCACTATTTTCCAATCTAATGGAACCTTCCCCAAATCTAGGGAATTTTGGAAAATTAAAACGAAAGCATCAACTATCTCATTAGCCACTTCTTTTAACACCCTAGGATGAAGTCCATCAGGACCCGGGGACTTGGCAGCTGATAGCTCCAACAATTTGTTCAGTACCACTTCCCTGGTGATTGTAATTTTCTTGAGATCCTCCCTCCCTTCCATTTCCTGACTTACAACTAATACTGGGATGTTACTTGTATCCTCAATTGTGAAGACCGATGCAAAATATCTGTTCAATTCATCTGCCATCTCCTTGTTAGAATTAGAATTAGAACATTACAGCGCAGTACAGGCCCTTCGGCCCTCGATGTTGCGCCGACCTGTGAAACCATCTGACCTACACTATTCCATTTTCATCCATATGTCTATCCAATGACCACTTAAATGCCCTTAAAGTTGGCGAGTCTACTACTGTTGCAGGCAGGGCGTTCCACGCCCCTACTACTCGCTGCGTTAATTCCTCAGCCTCACTTTCTATAAGAAAGGCAGAAAGCAAAGTATAGGGGTAAAATGAACTTTCGTGGACTAGCGCATAGAAGTTAGTAGGATGGACAGATTGGCTATAGTTATGAAAAAAGACTTGAGGAGTTTGTTCTTTTGCCACCAGAGCTGAGAAGGTTGAAGGATAACCTGATAGAAATTAGGAAGAGTTATGATAAGATAAATAGTGATTGGTCCTTTCTATCAGTCTGTAGGTTCTTTGAAAAGGGAATTGATTTCTTGAAAAAAGAGGAACTTTAAAGAGCGTGAGAAGTGAGCAGGAGAGTGGATTTAATCAATGAGAGAAAACACGAGGGCAGATGGGCCAAATGTTCCTGTTTCTGCACTGTAGCATTTTGCATTTCCATGTTAACAACATGTGCAATATGCACAACAAATTTACATACTTTGGTTTCTCCATTTGAGGATTTTAGGCATTTCCTATCTCATTACTGTAAAGAAAATTTGGAATTAGTAATAACTCTATTGTCCTTCAGTATTTATGATTTCTAAAGAATGTGCTGAAACTGGATAAATAGGAAAAAAAACTATGAATTCTGGAAATCTGAATGAGAAGCATAAAAAGCTGGTAGTTATTAGTTTTGGCAAAAAGTTTACACACTAAACCTTTATTCTCTTTATAGATGCCAACGCGTCTACGGTGTACTTACATCATTAATATTGTTTTTATTTTAGTGTGTTATAGATAGCTGTGATTTAATAGAGTCAATGTATAGAATCATAGAAAGTTTATGGCAGAGAAAGAGGCCACTTGGCCCATCGTGTCTGTGCAGGCCAAAACAAAAGAGCCATCCAGCCAAATCCCACTTTCCCGCATTTGGTCCATAGCCCTGCAGGTTACGGCACTTCAGGTGCACATCCAGGCACTTTCTAAATGAGATGAGGTTTTCTGCCTCTACCACCCTTTCAGACAGTGAGTTTCAGATCCCCACCACCCTCTGGGTGAAAATAAAATTCCTCATCTCCCCTCTATAGTATCTGAATGTTTTCTCAAAACTGATTTATTCACCCAAATCATAAACAAAATGCTGGGAATATGGTTTTGCTTCATTGCAACAAGTATGCAAACTAAACCATCATATAAACTCCAAATATGCCACATTTATAATGCACCATGGCATCAGCATAAAACTCTCAGAATGATTAAGAGATTAAGTGCACTGTGAACATTCATTCTCAGTATGTGGCCAATGCTGGCAGGGTCACATTTGTTGCTCAACTCTACTTACCCTGGAAGGTGGTGGTAGGCCTTCTTGGGCTGATGATGTTATGGACGCAAATGCAGGATATTGATCCATTGATGATGAAATATATCCAAGTCAGTATTATGTGTGAATTGGAGGTGATGGCAATCCCACAGAATTGCTGCTCTTGTCCTTCTTATTTAGAGATACAGCGCTGAAACAGGCCCTTCGGCCCACCAAGTCTGTGCCGACCATTAACCACCCATTTATACTAATCCTACACTAATCCCATATTCTTACCACATCCCCACCTGTCCCTATATTTCCCGACCACCTACCTACACTAGGGGCAATTTATAATGGCCAATTTACCTATCAACCTGCAAGTCTTTGGCTGTGGGAGGAAACCGGAGTACCCGGCGAAAACCCACGCAGACACAGGGAGAACTTACAAACTCCACACAGGCAGTACCCAGAATTGAACCCAGGTCGCTGGAGCTGTGAAGCTGCGGTGCTAACCAATGCGCCACTGTGCCGCTCTTAGTGAAAGTGTTCATAGGGGAGGGAGGTGAATTGCTACTGTGCATCCTGTAGATAGTCCCTACTGCAGCAACACTGCACTGATGTTGGATGGTGGGTAGTGAGTCCAGTGGCAAGGAACCAATTAAGCAAACAGCTCTCATATGGATTTTATTAAGCTTCTTGAGTATTGATGTGGCTGCACCCATCCAGATAAATGATGAGTATTCCATCAAAACCCTGACTTGAGTCAGGTTGATGGTGGAAATAATTTGAGGGGTCAGGAAGTGATCAAATCATCAGAGTAACAAGCCTCTTCCCTGCTTTTATAGTCATGTTGATATGGCTGTTCTGGTTAAGCTTATGGTGAATAGTTATCCCCAAAACGTTGATGGTGGGGACTCAGTGATGTTGTTGCCATTAAGGTCAAGACGGCTAGGCGTTCACTTGTTTGAGACCACCATTATCTGGCACTTAACCTGGTGCAAACGTTACCTGCAACTTGTCAGCCCAGGCCTGGATATCCAGGTCATGCTGCAGATTGGGATGGACTGCTTCATTATAAGATTGAACACTGTAACCATCAATGAACAGCCCCACTTCTGATCATATGATGTTGGGAAGTCTATTAATGAAGCAACTAATGGCAATTGGGCCAAGGACATTTCCCTGACGTCCTGCAATGATGTTGTTAGCAGTGACAATTAGCCTATCTGTCAGGTATGACTGCTATCATTGGAAGGTATTCCCTTTAATTTGCAGTGACCTATATTTTGATGGTGCTCTTTGGTGCCATAAGAACATTTTCTTTTCTATTCATTCATGAGATATGGGCGTCACTGGCTAGGCCAGCATTTATTGCCCATCCTTAATTGCCCTTGAGAAGGTGGTGGTGAGCTGCCTTCTTGAACCACTGCAGTCCATGTGGGGTACGTACACCCACAGTGCTGTTAGGAAGGGAGTTCCAGGATTTTGACCCAGCGACATTGAAGGAAAGGTGATATAGTTCCAAGTCAGGATGGTGTGTGACTTGGTGGGGAACTTGCAGGTGGTGGTGTTCCCATGTATTTGCTGCCCTCGTCCTTCTAGGTGGTAGAGGTTGTGGGTTTGGAAGGTGCTGTCTAAGGAGCCTTGGTGAATTGTGCAGTGCTTCTTGTAGATGGTACACACTGCTGCCATTGTGCGTCGGTGGTGGAGGGAGTGAATGTTTGAGGACGGGGTGCCAATCAAACGGGCTGCTTTGTTCTGGATGGTGCCAAGCTTCTTATGTGTTGTTGGAGCTGCACCCATCCAGGCAAGTGGAGAGTATTCCATCACACTCCTGACTTGTGCCTTGTAGATGGTGGACAGGCTTTGGGGAGTCAGGAGGTGAGTTACTTGCCACAGGATTCCTAGCCTCTGACCTGCTCTTGTAGCCACGGTATTTATATGGCTACTTCAGTTCAGTTTCTGGTCAATGATAGCCCCTAGGATGTTGAAAGTGGGTAAATTCAGTGATGGTAATGTCATTGAATGTTAAGGGGAGATGGTTAGATTTTCTCTTGTTGGAGATGGTCATTGCTTGGCACTTGTGTGGCGTGAATGTTACTTGCCACTTATCAGCCCAAGCCTGGATATTGTCCAGGTCTTGCTACATTTCGAGACTGACTGCTTCAGTATCTGAGGGGTTGCGAATGGTGCTGAACATTGTGCAATCATCAGCGAACATCCCCACGTCTGACCTTATGATTGAAGGAAGCTCATTGATGAAGCAACTGAAGATGGTTGGGCCTATAACACTACCCTGAGGAACTCCTGCAGTGATGTCCTGGATCTCAGATGATTGACCATCTTCCTTTGCGTTAGGTATGACTCCATCCAGCAGAGAGTTTTCCCCCTGATTCCCATTGACTCCAGTTTTGCTGGGGTTCCTTGATGCCATACTCGGTCAAATGCTGCCTTGATGTCAAGGGCAGTCACTCTCACCTCACCTCTTGAGTTCAGCTCTTTTGTCCATGTTTGAACCAAGGCTGTGATGACGTCAAGAGCTGAGTGGCCCTGGCAGAACCCAAACTGGGTATCACTGAGCAGGTTATTGCTAAGCAAGTGCTGCTTGACGGCACTGTTGATGACACCTTCCATAACTTTACTGATGATTGAGAGTAGACTGATAGGGCGGTAATTGGCCGGGTTGGACTTGTCCTGTATTTTGTGTACAGGACATAGCCGGATAGATGCCAGTGTTGTAGCTGTACTGGAGCAGCTTGACTAGGGGCGCGGCAAGTTCTGGAGCACAGGTCTTCAGTACTATTGCCAGAATATTGTCAGGGCCTATAGCCTTTGCAGTATCCAGTGCCTTCAGTCGTTTCTTGATATCACATGGGGGGAATTGAATTGGCTGAAGTCTGGCATCTGTGATGCTGGGGACTTCAGGAGGAGGCCGAGATGGATGATCAACTTGGCACCTCTGGCTGAAGATTTTTGCAAATGCTTCTGCACTATCTTTTGCTCTAATGTGCTGGGCTCTCCCATCATTGAGGATGGGGATCTTTGTGGAGCCACCTCCTCCAGTTAGTTGTTTAATTGTCCACCACCATTCACGGCTGGATGGGGCAGGACTGCAGAGCTTAGATCCGATCCGTTGGTTATGGGATCGCTTAGCTCTGTCTATTGCATGCTACTTAGGCAGCTTGGCACGCAATTAGTCCTGTGTTGTAGCTTCACCAGGTTGACACCTCATTTTGAGGTATGCCTGGTGCTGCTCCTGGCATGCCCTCCTGCACTGTTCATTGAACCAGGGTTGATCTCCTGGCTTGATGGTAATGGTGGAGTGGGGGATATGCCAGGCCATGAGGTTACAGATTGTCGTTGAGTACAATTCTGCTGCTGCTGATGGCCCACAGCGCCTCATGGATGCCCAGTTTTGCATTGCTAGATCTGTTCGAAATCTATCCCATTTAGCACGGTGATAGTGCCACACAACACGATGGACGGTATCCTCAATGTAAAGTCGGGGCTTCGTCTCCACAAGGACTGTGCAGTGGTCACTCCTACCACTGCAATAATGGACAGATGCATCTGCGGCAGGCAAATTGGCGAGGACAAGGTCAAGTATGTTTTTCCCTCTTGTTGGTTCCCTCACCATCTGCTGCAGACCCAGTCTAGCAGCTATGTCCTTCAGGACTTGGCCAGCAGTGGTGCTACCGAGCCACTCTTGATGATGGACATTGAAGTCCCCCACCCAGAGTACATTCTGCACCCTTGCCACCCTCAGTGCTTCCTCCAATTGGTGTTCAACATGGAGGAGTACTGACTCATCAGCTGAGGGAGGGCAGTCGGTGGTAATCAGCAGGAGGTTTCCTTGCCCATGTTTGACCTGAAGCCATGAGACTTCATGGGTCCGGTCGATGTTGAGGACGCCCAGGGCAACTCTCTCCCCTCTGTATACCACTGTTCCGCTGGTGGGACAGGACATACCTGGGGATGGTGATGGTGGTGTCTGGGACATTGTAAGGTATGATTCCGTGAGTATGCCTATGTCAGGCTGTTGTTTGACTGGTCTGTGGGACAGCTCTCCTAACTTTGGCACAAGTTCCCAGATGTTAGTAAGGAGGACTTTGCAGGGTCAACAGGGCTGGGTTTGCCGTTGTCATTTCCGGTGCCTAGATCGATGCCAGGTGGTCCGTCTGGCTTCATTCCTTTTTATTGACGTCGTAGTGGTTCGATACAACTGAGTGGCTTGCTAGGCCATTTCAGAGGGCATGTAAGAGTCAACTACATGTAGGCCAGACCAAGTAAGGACAGTAGATTTCCTTCCCTAAAGGACATTAGTGAACCAGATGAGTTTTTACAGCAATCAAGAATGGTTCATTGCCATCATTAGACTAGCTTTAATTCCAGATTTATTAATTGAATTCAAATTCCACCTGGATTTGAATCCATGTCCCCAGAGAAATATCCTGGGTCTCTGAGTTTCTAATCCAGTGACAATACCACTACACCACCACCTCCCGCATAAGAAATAGGAGCAGGAATAGGCTATTCGGCCCGATTAGCCTGCTCTACCATTCAATAAGTTCATTGCTAATCTGATTGTAGCCTTAATTCCACTTTCCTACCTGCCTCACATAACCCTTGATCCCTTTCTAGATCAGAGATCTGTCTAGATCATCCTTGAATATATTCAATGACCCAGCCTCCACTTCTCTCTAAGAAAACAAATTCAAAAGATTGACGATCCTTGGAGAAGAAATTCCTCCTCATCTCGGTCTTAAATAGGAGACCCTTTATTTTGAAACTATGCCCCCTAGCTCTAGATTCCCCCTTGAGGGGAAGCAGCCTGTCAAGTCCCCTCAGAATCTTACATGTTTCAATAAGATTGATTACCTCCCATTCTTCTAAACTCCATTGAGTATAGGCACAACTTGCTCAACCTTTCCTCATAGGACAGCCCCTTCTTCCCAGGAATCAGCCTAGTGAACCTGTTATGAACTGTTTCCAATGCACATATATCCCTCCTTAAGTAAGGAGATAAAAATTGTATGCATTACTGTAAGTACAGTCTCACCAATGTCCTGTACAATGGTAGTAAGACTTCCTTACTTTTATACTCCATCCTCCTTGTAATAAATGCCAACATTCCATTTGCCTTCCAAATTACTTGCTGTACCTGCATGCTAACTTTTTGTGATTCATGTACAAGGATATCCAAATCCCTCTGTACTGCAGCATTCTGCAGTCTTTCTCCAAGTAAATAGTGTTCTGCTTTTCTATTCTCCCTGCCAAAATGGACCAGGGATAGGCACTAAGATGTTGCACCATGGACATTTGACAAAACTATTGACTCAGCCTTGGATATGGAGGCAATTAATCTGTAATAAAATGTATAGCCAATTTAATGCCATCAAAACACTGTCCAAGTTAAAACACATTTCTCCCTATAAATAAAGTAGCTAAACATACAAATATCAATGGAGAGCAGTACAACTGTATTAGCTAGCTGGCAAGCAAAATAGTATGCAATGCCAATGCAAATCACTTTTGTTGACAGAATAGAGCTAGCCTACACCATGTCACGGGATGGTAGATGGATCTTATTGGATGACCTCTGTGGATTCACACTCTGTCAGCAGTGCAAATTCACCCAATAAACCATGAAACTCAAGGAGAGAATTGTTATTGTGGTTATTGAGGCGAGGCAGTAAAAAAAAAACAGCAATAGGAAGACAGACCATTTTTCATACTGCTGTTGTCACAAGACAATTTAACCTATGATGGTCAATTTTTGTGCAACTTCTCCACCTGCTTGTAATATGTGTCTGAAGACAGGGAATCCAACAAAAAGGCAGTGATCTCCAAATCAGAGGAATTTTATAGGATGGAGCAGATTGTACTTCAGAAGAGTAATTTACAGAAAAAGCAGAGTAGGACAGGAAGGGACAGAGAGATTAACAGTAGTAGCCAAGATTACTTTATTCATCTTAACATTTATCTTGGTGGTTATCATTCAAAATTCGAAAGCTACTGGAAGGGTTCCTGCAGACTGGAAAGTAGAAAATGTAACCCCACTATCTCAGAACGGAGCGAGAGAGAAAACGGAGAACTACAGACCTGTTAGTTTGATGAGTATTAGGTAAATTGTTAGAATCTATTATAAATGTCATAAGAGATTTTTTTTTTAAAGAAAACTAAGAGTTCTATGTGCCTTTAAGACTGAGAAAAAGGACTTTCTGTGAACAGTGACTGCAGAAACCTCCGGCTGGTATTTGAAGAGTGCAGGCTGTTAGGTAATTTGTATCCAAGCAACCAGAAAGTTTTACAGCTATCTTGTGACTAGGTTGTTGAAAGTAGCAAAATTCCTATTGTCTCAGTCTCTCAAAAATCTCTGCCTCAAGAGTGATTTCTGTTCTTGTGGTTTTGGAGAGATCCTGAAATCTCAAGAAAGTTAGATTATTAGACTGCTACTTTAAAATTTAAATAGACCTGTTGCTGAAATATCTGTGTGACACCTACTGCAGATGAACTACCTTGTACACCTACCCACCACAGACTGTTCATTAATTTCACCTGGAGACTTTGAGTGGCATCAGCCTATTCGACTCTGGGACACCTCAATGATCCAGAAATATACTACCAGAAGTTACAACCCAGTTATTTTATTATTCCTAAGAAACTGTTGTAAAGTCAATTTATCTGTTTTCCCTGGTTAACCTTTGGTAATTGATTGTATGTGTGTGCATGAGGGTTAGGAAGATTAAGGAGTTATAAATTCTTTTCATACATATAAATTCATCTCATTATCATTTAAAACTTGACTTATTAATAAATAGTTAATTTTGTTGCTGTTTCAAGAAACCTGGTTTTGTGTGCTTTATTCTGCGGATAAATAAAGTGATTAATTTGGCTAGGAAACTTTACTAATATGCTGTGACCTGTGGAGTAGTGTGACTGAATTAACAGTGCATTACTCCTGCCTTGGTCGTAACATAAAGGATGTGATAACTGGACACTTGGAAAATAATGATATGATTGGGCGGAGTCAACATGAATTTATGAAAGGGAAATCATGTTTGACAAACTTGTAGGAGTTTTTTGAGGATGTTACTTTTAGCATAGATAACGGAGAACCAGTGAATGTGGTGTTTTTGGATTTTCAGAAGGCTTTTGATAAGGTCCCACACAGGTGGTTAGTGAATAAAATTAGAGCACATGGGATTGGGGGTAATATACTGCTATGGATTGAGGATTGGTTAACATACAGAAAGCAGAGAGTAGGAATAAACGGGTCATTCTCAGGATGGCAGGCTGTTACAATTGGGGTACCGCAAGGATCAGTGCTTGGGCCGCAGCTGTTCACAATCAATATAAATGATTCGGATATGGGGACCAAATGTATTATATCCACATTTGCTGATGACACAAAACTAGGTGGGAATATAAGTTGCGAGGAGGATGCAAGGAGGCTTCAAGGGGATTTGGACAGGCTAAATGAATGGGCAAGAACATGGCAGATGGAATATAATGTGAATAAGTATGAAGTGATCCACTTTGGAAGAAAAAAACAGAAAGACAGAGTATTTCTTTAATGGTGAGAGGTTGAGAAGTGTTGATGTCCAAAGGGACCTGGGTGTCCTTGTTCATGAGTTACTAAACGCTAGTATGCAGGTGCAGCAAGCAATTAAGAAGACAAATGGTATGTTGGCCTTCATTGCAAGGGGATTTGATTACAGGAGTAAAGATGTCTTGCTGCAATTGTATAAAGCCTTGGTGAGACTGCACCTGGGGTATTGTGTACAGTTTTGGTCTCCTTATCTAAGGAAGGATATACTTGTCATAGAGGGAGTGCAGCGGATGTTCACAAGACTTATCCCACAATGGTGGGGCTGTCCTATGAGGATAGATTGCGTAAATTGGGTCTGTATCCTCTAGAGTTTCGTAAAATGAGAGGTGATCTCATTGAAACTTACAAAATTCTTACAGGGTGTGACAGGGTAGATGTGGATAGGATGTTTCCTCTGGCTGGTGAGTCTAGAACCAGAGGACACAGTCTCAGAATAAGGGACAGGCCATTTAAGACTGAGATGAGGAGGAATTTCTTTACTGAGATGGTGGTGAATCTTTAGCATTCTTTACCCCAGAGGGCTGTGGAAGCTCAATTATTAAGCATGTTCAAGACAGAAATCCATAGCTTTCTGGATACTGTTAACATCAAGGCAAATGGGGATAGTGAGGGAAAACGGTGTAGAGATATATGATCGGTTTGAATGGTGGAGTGGACTCAACTGGCCGAATGGCCTATTCCTCCTCCTATTTCCTATTTTCCTATGTTCATATTACAGGCTGTTAAACTCGGTCCTGGATCCGAAAATACAGAAACAACAGGATCTCTCAAGGACAAAATGTCATTTGTTCACCAAAGCTAATGACAAAATTAGGTAAACACAATTACAAATAAGAGCACCCTTCAGTTCCCCCAGTAAAGCAATTCATTTATGTCTATATCTCAGTCTATCACTGTTGGTTCCAATTTAGTTCTGACAAGATAATTATTAACAAGAAGCTTTTCTGCAAAATGTTGACAGTTGTTATTGCATGTATTATTCAGTTATAAAATGTTTAATCACTATCTGTAAGATTGTACTCCAGACTAATCAATTTATGTCCAAGCCAAATCTCTTACCTGTTAGCAAAAGTGAACTTTTAACATTATGTAATTATATGATACAGACAACTTTCAAATGACATAGGTCACTCAGGTTATCTGCCCTCAAACTGGATAGTAAATGATGCACATTGCAGTTACTGATCTTTGACATACTTGTAAAACTTGTCCTTTAATCCAATATGCAGCAAAAAATCAGTTAATTACTCTTTCTAATATGGCTATTGAAACATAATAAATTTTTATTACATTTTCCCTGACAATTTTTAAAACTGCAAATGCAGCATGGATCTTGTTAAGGAATTGTAGTTCATCACAGATTAAGGTTTCTTAATGCTCGCCGTTACATTGTATTTATTAACTATTTTATACGGGTCAGTAGCATCCTGTTTTTGCCAATATCACTCAGCCCCATTACATCGTACCCTTGTATTCATGAGGAATGTACAGTTCTGACTTCTGGAGATTCCTTGGATTTCCTTGCCCGTTTTTTCCTCAATGCAAGCTCTGGAACAATGTGATTCCAAATGAATAGCAGCGGACTTGGGACATTTATGTAGAAGTAAAAGTCCAGCAACTTTCAATATGTCATTGAGCTTGTGTCCCAAGTGTAAGTAATGCGTGCCAGAGCATAGAAATTGAGACATTCCCTAAGTGGCTTTTGCTATTTTAAAATGAGTTTACATAACACAAGCCTTTAAATTTGTGTTTTAAAATAACCTAGCTGCTAGAGAGTGAGGGAGAGAGATGGTGGGGGTGGGGGGGGGGGGTGGAGATAGAGAAAAGGGAACAGAGGGAGAGGGGGTGTCCAACCTTTTCGTGTGAGGGTCCACATTACAATTTTTGACTTACATAGGGGGCCGCTGAGACAGTTTCAGAAAGATAAAGGCATTAAAAATGTATCTTACTATTAATCTGAACAACAACAAATATACATTTTTGTGAAGAAGTTTTTAATGACAAGACTTATTTATTGACTTACTTTTTCATCACTATGTTGGACACAGATTTAGTGAGATACCTAGCATTCTTTTTTGCTTGAACAAGTAGTCAATGTCTGTCCACACACTTCTTGTAGCGATGCGGAGTATTCTGGATAGATATTCATGTATCAGGAGTATTCTTGATCATGCATGCTTCCTCCTCTCTCTCCCTCTCTGTGTATCTCTCTGTCTCTCTCATCCCCCCCCCCCCCCCACCCCATCACTGTGTTACCCACCCCCGCCTCCCCCCCACCACCACCTCTGTATTGTTCCCTCCCCTCTGTGTCATTCTCTCCCCTTTCTGGGCTGGAATTTGTTCCCAGCCTGACGTTGGGTTCCATGGCAGGGAGTGCTGGAAAATTGGAGCGGTAGCAGCCGCCACAGAACCCGATGCCGGATTTGACGGGCTCAATCTTCCTGGCGGCAGGGCAACTTTGGGGCAGCCCCTCCACCGCTCTGCGACTGTACCCAACTTAGCATATTTAAATAACATTTTTGCATGAATTAAAATATAAACCAGAGTGATCTTACCTTCAGTTCCCGATTCTCAGCATGGCGAGCAGCACTCACACGCCTTCACTTTCCCATCCGGGGAAAGGGAAGGGGTGAACTCTGCATTCTGATGGGTGGGGGGAAAGGGGTGAACTCTGCACTCTGATGAGTGAGGGGGGGGGCGGGGGAAGGGGTGAACTCTGCACTCTGATAGGTGGAGGGGGAAGGGGTGAACTCTGCACTCTGATAGGTGGGGGGGAAGGGGTGAACTCTGCACTCTAATAGGTGGGGGGGGAAGGAGTGAACTCTGCACTCTGATAGGTGGGGGGGAAGGGGTGAACTCTGCACTCTGATAGGTGGGGGGGAGGGATGAACTCTGCACTCTGATAGGTGGGTTGAAGGGGTGAACTCTGCATTCTGATAGGTGGGGGTGGGGGGGGGTAGGGGTGAACTCTGCACTCTGATAGGTGGGGGGGAAGGGTTGAGCTCTGCACTCTGGTGGGTGGGGGGTAAGGGGTGAACTCTGCAGTCTGATAGGTGGGGGGGAAGGGGTTAACTCTGCATTATGGTGCCCTGTTTGCAGGGCTGGCAGCCTTTTTAAAATGGCACCAGAACCTGCTCCTTCAGCAGGTGACACTGTGAAAGGCATCGCCGAGGTCACCCCCGTCACGGGATTGGGGGGCGGCCGCCATGAATATGTAAAATGGCTGCCCGCCATGTAATCACATCGGCGCGATGGCGTGGGTCCCATGAACAACCTCACATTATACGCTATCTGCCAAATGTTTGCCCAATCACTTAACCTATCTATATCTCTTTGAAGACATTGCGTCCTCCTACCAACCTGCTTTCCTATTTTGTATCATCTGCAATTTTGGCTACAATACACTCGGTTCCTTCATCCAAGTCATTAATATAGATCGTAAATAGTTGAGGCCCCAGAACTGATCCCTGTGGCACTCCACAGTTTGCCAACCTGAAAATGCCCTGTTTTTCCCAACTCTCCTGTTTCCTGTTAGTTAGCAATCCTCTATCCATGCTAGTATATCACCCCCAACACCATGAGCTCTTATCTTGAGTAGTAACGTTTTATGTGGCATCTTATTGAAATTGGAAATCCAAATACACTACATTTACTGGTTCCCCTTTATCCACCCTGCTTGTTGCATCCTCAAAGAACTCTAATAAATTTGTCAAACATAATTTCCCTTTCTTAAAAGCATGTTGATTCTGCCTGATTGCATTATGATTTTTTAAATATCCTGCTACTACTTACTTAATCATGGATTCTAGCATTTTCCCAATGACAGATGTGAAGCTAACTGACTCTAGCTTCCTGCTTTCTGTCACCCACACATTCTTGAATAGAGGTGTTACATTTGCAGTTTTCCAATTCGCTGGGACCTTTCCAGAATCAAGGAAATTTTGGAAGATTACAACCAATACATCCACTATCTCTGCAGCCACTTCTTTTAAGACCCAAGAATGCAAGGCATCAGGTCCAGGGGACTTGTCAGCCTTTAGTCCCATTAGTTTTCCTAGTACCTTTTCACTAGTGATAATGATTGTTTTAAGTTCCTCCCTCTCTTTTGCCTCTTGATTTTCTGCAATTCTTGGGATGCTTTCTGTGTATTCTACTGTAAAGACAGATACAAAATACTTGTTTGAAGTCTCTTCTATTTCCTTGTTTCCCATCATTAATTCCCTGGTCTCATTCGCCAAGGGACTAACACTTACTTTAGCTACTCTCTTCCTTTTTGTATATTTGTAAAAGTTTTTACTGTGTGTTTTCATATTTCTTGTTAGTTTACTCTTATACTCTAACTTCTCTCTCTTGATTTGTTTTAGTCATCTTCTTCTGGTTTCTAAAATGTTCCCAAGCCTCTGGTCTATCATTAATCTTTGCAACATTGTCTGCTTTTTCTTTCAAATTAATACTATCCTTAACTTTCTTAGTTAGCCTTCTCATAGACTTTCCTTCTAAATGGACTATATCTTTGTTGAGAGTTGTGAACTATCTCCTTAAATGTCTGTCACTGCTTCTCTACTATCTTACCTTTTAACTTATTTTCCCAGTCAACTCTGTCTTCATACCCTTGTAATTGACTTATTTATGTTTAAGACACTAGTTTCAGACCCAAACCTCTTACTGTCAAACTAAATGTGAAATTCTGTCATGTTATGATCACTCTTGCCTAGAGGATCCTTTACTATGAGGTCATTTATGAACCCTGTCTGATTGCACATTACCAGGTCTAAAATAGACTGCTCCTGGGTTGGTTCCAGAATGTAGGAAGCAGAGCAGAACCAATAGGGGACAAGGATGTCTGTATCTCCTACAGAGGAGATGGCTCTCAGCATCATAGGGCTGGCTTGGACAGAGCCCATGATATCCACTGTCACTGAGAACATAGAGGATGACAGTGCGTACCTACCTTATGTCCCTTCTGAACTCCCAGCTTACCTTCATCCTGCTATTTGGCAGATGAGCGAGCTGCTGATGGTGTGACCATGAACCTCTTATTTCCAACCCACCCCTCTTCCCTCACTCCAAACTTTCCCTTCTGATTTTCTGCTTTCAGACATCGAAGAAATGCATTTGCTCTGCCACAACAGCCCAAGGAGGAAGAAAAAGAGCAACCGCACAGCACCGATGAAGAGACCCCACTACTTAATTGACACTTGCAGTCACCAGCTCAGATACTTGCACTGTTCTTACCTTAAAGACAAGTATGGAGTTGGGATCAGCACATGGGAATCACTGGCCACGAGTGAGCTGCAGCAAGACCAGAGTAATGGATGGTTCATGTGCCAGCTCACAGGAGGGCGAGGTCATAGAATACTGCTGCAAAGGACTCAGCTGAGGATGCACACTGAGGGCTTAATTTTGAGAGCCCAGCATGGGTCAACGCAATGGCAACGGAAGCGGATGTCATTGCCGCATGTTACGTGTGTGGCCAGCTGACCACGATCACGTGGCGGCTGGTCAATTAGCATAACAGAGGCGCGGGGCCTGTACTGTTGCAGGACTATGAGGGCTAGAGGAGTTGATAGTGGAATCAGCTGACAAAAATGCAGGTGCTGGCGCCATCTTTAATGTGCTGCCAGCCCTGCTTGTATGGCTGCCATTCACTGATGCGGCGACCTTGGAGTCCTGCTGGACCCCCTCTACTGCTGCTGCTGTCACTGCTGCACCCACCCCTTCCCCCCACCCCCCATCCCCAGTGCTGCTTTTACTGCTGGACCGCTCCCCAACTGACTGCTGGACACCCCTCAGCTGCTGTTGCTGCTTTTACTACTGGACAACCCCTGCTGCTGTTGCTGCTGGACCCCCCTGCGCCCCTGCACCAGGACTGAGAACCCAATGGATGGAGTGCGAGCCAACTGGGACCATGTTCGAGGCAGGACACCAGGTGACCCCACAGTATAATGATGCCTCCCTGGAAATTCTCCTCCAGGCTATAAGGGAAAGGTGTAAGGTCCTAATTCCAAGAGATGGCAAGAGGAGAAACCCCCCCCCCCACCCCCACCAACCCCCCCACACCTGACCAGTGAAGCCTGAATGGAGATTGCAGAGGAGATCAGCAGTCATGGGGTCAACCCCCGGAACTGGGTCCAATGCTGCAAGAAGGTCAATGATCTGCTTCACTCTGCCAAGTTGAGTCTTCCATATCCATCTCCTCTTTGGGGCTTGTTTGTGGCTACACGGGAGGGAGTGCTATGTGGGGAGGGAATGACCAACCAGCTGTTCCTCAGCACCTCCACCAGTGAGTCCAACTCCAGTAGCTGTGATGACTGCGGAGGGTCCTGCACCTGTGCAGAAATCCCTCAGACAGCCGGGGCCCTCCAAGCCTCAGGCAGCAAGAGGACGCTCGCCAAAGTCATCCCAGGCCAAGGGACAGCCTGATCAGCAGCCTGCCTCCATCTTAGCTGCCAGTGCAGGGGTTGCACTGCATAGAAACACACAAAAGCATATAAAAAGCACCTAGATGCACTTGGGGCTTCACTGATATATTAATTGTGACCTTTGTATTGGTTGCTCCAATATTGTGAATAAATGGAGGTCAGAATTATTGCCGTAAATGGCTCATGCTTTCATTGCTGCTTTGTCAGATACAACCCTCACCCTTGCTCCCTCAATGGGTTATCAGAATAGGTACAGGCCGCATTTGATCAACTTCTCAGATGTGTCAAAGTGCGTGGTGAACCTAGGCGCTAGGCACTGGACCACAACAGGAAGGAGGTGACAGGTGGAATACTGTGAGGTTAGTCTTTATTGAGTTCACTCTGAAAGGCCATTATGGTGTCAGGAACCAGGAATGAATGAGATAGTCCCATGCTTCTCTTGTGCGTCTCTCGATGGTCCTGGCCTCCAGAGCAAGGGGTTCAATGTACAGTGCTGCTTGCTCAGCAGCCTCCTCCACATCTTCTTCATCGGATGAGGACTTGAGATCAGTCACATCCTTGTCATGCAAGGCCTCCCCCCTCTGCAGTGCTAACTCGTGCAGAGCACAGCAGACCACCACAATAGGTGAGCCCCTTGCTGGGGCATACTGCAGGGCTGCACCGGATCGATCCAGGAACTTGAATCTCATCTTCAGCAGCCCAATGGCCTGCTTGATGTTCGCTCAGGTGGACCCATGGCAAGTGTTATACCTTTCTGTTAAGGTTCTGGGCAGTTCTGAACCTTATTTAGGTTCTTAAAGAAGACAAAACAGTTGTAGACAGTAGTTCCAATGCAACAAATTGAAAGGATTTATTAAGTAACAAAATTATACTTAACAACCAGGCAATAGTTTACAAATCACACATGGTCTTTCCTCTCTGCAGCACTTGGACACAGATGACGCTAGTTCTGGCCTCTTCTTACTTCTTTCTTCTTTTCTTCAGTAAAGCTGTGTGCCAAAGGCTACCGGGCATAGTCTTTTAACCCTTTCTTAGAGGTTTACATCCCTAACCAAACAACCCTCCCCAGTTCTTTTGATTGGTCTCAGGTGCATATGATCACTCTCTTATTGATTTCTTAAAGTGAAAGACACCTAGGGCAGCGCCATCCATTAAATGGTCCTTTGTTCTCTAGAGATAAGGGGCCACCTGTTTTACAGAATTAGGGTGGTGTGATTTCTGGGAATTCTGCATAATCACTGAAATTTAAGCAGACCACAGAGTTCCAAGAATTTTGCTTTATCACTGCAGCCTGAAGAGACCACATGATTTCCAGGAATCTAAACTCTGGGGGGAATCACGTGGTTTCCAGCTCTTATATTGTCTTTTAAATGAAACTATTAAGGGTGAATAATGTTTTTAACCATGACAAAAGTAAGAGGGTACATTACATAATCTCAAAACTAATACAAAACTAAAAGTTGTCATGGGACAACTAGAATGTATAACAATGCATATAAATATATAACTGGAGTGTATAAAATACTAATGTTTAAAAATATGGTATGTAAAATATGATCAGAAATACATTTGATTGATACATGTGCATGGATAAATGAATCAGAACATAGTTCATATTCTTACATCTCCTCTCTGCATTGCAAGAGCTCCTCACAGGCATCAGTAGCCAATCTTCAATGGGTAGGTCTTGTCCTCGAGAATCCATCCCTAAAAGCGGGCAGGGGGCCTGAAAAGCTGTGGCACCTGGGACTGTCCAAGTATGTAGGCATCGTGGCTGCTTCCCAGGAAGCGGGCACACACCTGCAGGAAATACTTTCTGTGGTCACAGACCAGTTGGACATTGATGGAATAGAAGCCCTTTCTGTTGATGAAGGCAGCTGGCTGGTCTATGGCAGCCTTGATAGCCATGTCCATGCAATCCATGCCACCTTGCACCTGGAGGAATCCAGTAATGGCACCAAAGCCAATGGCCCTCTCTGCTTGACTGTCATGGTCGGTCTGGTACTGAATATGGTCACTGGCCCTCTTGAACAGGGAATTGGCCACCTGCTTGATGCAACAGTGGGCTGCTGCCTGGGAGACCCCACATATATCCCTGGTGGATCCCTGGAAAGAGCCAGACACATTGAAATTGAGTGCCACAGCGATCTTCAAGGTCAAGGGCTTTGGGTGTTCAGCGAAGCCCATGGATCGCAGCTAATCCTGCAGCATGGTGCATAAGTCAGTGATGGCCTCCCTGGAGTACTGTAGTCCTCGCTGACACTGCCGCTCGGACATTCACAGGTAGTTGAGGCGAGGCTGGTACACTCTCTAGCACGGGTAGGCCCTTCTTGGCATGGCCAGCTGCTGCCAGTTCCCCTATTCAAGCTTCACCGGTATGCCCAGCTGGTCCTGTCCTTCCTTCCCTCTGTGCAGCTCCTGCACAGCACGGGGGTCCAGAAATATGGGGTGAGACCCATGCCAACTGGTCTTTGACCCTCATGTGTACTGTCTTTAGAGAGATGATCTTGCCTTGGGACTTTCCCCTTGCTACTCCCCTCTGAAGAAGCACAAATGCCCCTTAGTGCCCACCCTTGCAGGGAGCCCAGCATCCAAGAATGTACCCAACTTTGCAGAAAGCCCGGCACCCAAGATTGTTCTCACCCGTGCCCAGAGCCCAGCACCCAAGAATGCGCCCAAACTTGCATAGAGCCCAGCACCGCAGGATAACAATGGCCTCTGCTCCCCCCTTTTCCGCTATCCATGGTACACCATGGCTGCCTTCCCGCAGCGGCACTGAGGCCTCGTCTCGGTGCTACCGCCTTTAAATGCCTGGGTATCTGAAGGCACATGGTTCCCGTGCGCCAGTGAGTATTTTGGAAACCCCAATAAAATCAGCTTCAATTCAATGCAAATGCATTCTAATTAGCAGTTCAGTAATTCAATTGCAGTCCTGCCGCATCATGGTGGCAATGTCACCTTGGAGCTTTCCCACTGTTGAAAAAATCCAGAACCGACATCACGACATCAGGTTTCCGGGTAAGTGTGTCCCCCCCGATTTTATGCTTCCCCCCAACCCCCACTCATTCAATCCCATTCTGACTAGCCGGATAAAATTCAACCCTGAAACGTTGGATGCATTGACTGGAAGTTGACAACGGGGAATCATGCAGAACTTGTTCTCTCTGCAGTCTCTTCTCCATCTCTCTGTTGTCATTCAGACCAAGAGGCACTGCAGCTGCAGGCCCCATACCTGTTGCAGAATTTGTGTGGACAGGTCACCTATTCATTTGCCCTCCCTGTGAGGTTGCAGCAACATTCTCTGGCAAATCCACCACAACACCTCCAAAAACACTCCACAGTATTTTCAGTGACTTTGCAATAGTGTAAGTTCTTCAAAATCACCTTACTTGTAAATTGGGTTTCTGGTCCTGTAAATAGCACTAATGCTGGGCCCTTTTTCAGCTGAATGCTTAGTCTTTGGTGAGTGATTTGCAAATTTGTTGAATGGACCTGCGTGGTCCAAACTTGGAAAATGGATATCACATCAACGGGTAAGGCTGTGTAACCCATTCAGTTGCTGCTGGCTCTCGCAGGGGACATCTGCACCAGCGCCCTTCTCAAGATGGTGCGCCATGTGAGCCGCACCATAAGCGACTGGCATCACTGCGTGTACCCACAGGAAGGCGACTGACTTTTGTAGCACTGTCTCCAGCAGTGCTTTGGATCTGAAATTTGCACCCACCGTGTCTGCAACATCAGATCATTGCTCAATATGAACTGATATCTTTAGAAAGTGATTAGCCTGGGATGCACAGAATTCCCTGGAGCTGCTAGCGCTCTGAAGAATGAACAGTTGTCACCCAAAAATGATTAAAAAAAGAAGCAATTTTTAAAATTAAAGATGGTTTCAATGAATTTTGTTGTTTATAAAAACTTCCTCTTCATTAATACTTGTTTCTGTCCATCTTGTTCTATTCATCTAAAAGGAAGATAATATTCTGATCTTGGCATTTTCAACGTAATCTGTACAGTTCACTTGCTGTTCATAAAGTTTTTCCTGACTCATGCTTTGTCTTTTATTACAACTATTTAGCACTCCCTTTGAATTCTGTTCCATGACTTCTCTGTCCTTTAATCTCTCCACCCTCCATCCAATCGCAGACCTTTCCCTCCCCCCTTTCACTTGCTCAAAGACTGTTACATTTCTAACTTCTGATGAAGGGTCACAGACCTGAAACGTTAATTCTGTTTCTCCCTATACAGATATTGCCAGACCTGCTGAGTATATCCGGCACTTTCTGTTTTCATTTCAGAGTTCCAGTGTCCTCAGTATTTTGCTCTTACTTCAGTTGTTCCTGGGTTTTGGGGCTGTACCATAGCACAACACAAGATGGCGTTGCTGCTCCTTAAAATGCCATCCAAACACCATGCAGTATTTCCAATGTCTAAACCTGTCTGGGATGGTGGAGATTACAGAGTCGATCAATTCTATTTGGATCATTCGTTTCTTTACACATAAGGACAGTCAAGAAAAAGTGTACCTCGTGTTAAAATAAAACACATCTCTATTCACAGAGTCATAAGCAGTTTTTTAAAAAGTAATAATTTCATCTATCCATCTCAAGCTTTTATTAAAAGCCCAACAAATGTAATTATTCCAAAAAAGACAACTTTTTAAGGTCAACAGTAAAAATATGGTCTCAATTCTTATCTTGTTACAGTTGAGGCTTTCTTCCAAACCTCATGAATTGCGTGCACTCCAAAAGGATTTCTGGTCCTGTTCATTTATTTTTCGAAATCACACAGAAACTTAAGTGTGACACTTAAGTGTGGAAGGAAAGAAGAAGTGTAATGGGCAGAAAATATGCTGTTTTACAAAGATAGACACTTCTATAATGCTCCTCAAATGTCTCTCCTTTGTTGCTTAGCTTCATTGAACTGCACTTAATTGGCTCCACTCTTACCTTTCCAATTGTAGTCAGAACAAGCTACGGCAGTAACTTCCCTTCCCACATCCACATTATCACCTCCAGAGACCCCCAAGGATCTATGCTTAGCCCCTTCCACTCCCTAATCTAGGTACTCCTCCTTGGCAGTCATGGGGTCAGTTTCTACATGATGACAGCAACTCTATCTCTCCACCACCTCTCTCTCTCTCTACCTATCTCAAAGTCTCTTTTGCCTTTGTGCTGTTGTATTACTCACCCACCATCCGGTCTTGGATGAGCCATATCTTTCTCCAGCTAAACGTTGCTAAGACAGAGCCATCATCTTTGTTGTTCCATCTCAAACTCCACCTCCTCAGCACCAAATCCACACCCCTCCCTATCCACTGTCTCAGGCTGAATCAAACTGTTTGTAACCTCAGCATTCGACTTGACTCACAGTTCAGCTTCTGACCCAATATCCTCTCCATCATGAAGACCACCTACTTTCACCTCCATGACAACACCAACTCCCATCCATACCTCAGCCCATCTTCTGCTAAAACCTTCATCCATGCTTTTGTCAATTTCAGTCCTGATTATGCCAGCCTCCTATCCTCCACCCTGTATCAACTCTACTTATCCAAAATGTTGCTACCATATCCTATCCTACACCAAGTGCTGCACACCCAACATCTATCCTCGGTGACCTGCAAAAAAATAAACAAAAGTAGCATTTGAAATAAGACCTGAAACCCTTTTTGGATTGTACTTAAATATGAGGTTTAGAAGAAAGTCTCAATGGCTCCCATATTGTCTCAAATGTAAAAGCCTCATCCTTCGGTTTAAATCGCCTCTTCCCTCGCTATCTCTATAATCACCTCCAGCCCTATAACTACACCTCCTCCTGCCCCAAACCCACATCCGCCCGACTCTCCGTGCTGGATTTTACCCTGATGGCAGGGGTCCTGGCGACAGGCTAGAAGGCAGGGGGGGCGACCAAGCTTCGGGCCTGTTTTGGATCCCTGGCCAAATTCCACAGCTGGCAGCCAATTAACTGCCTGTCTTCGGGGTCCCCGTCCCTTTAAGGACAAGGATCCCACTCCAAAGAGCTGCCGGCCAATCAGAGGGCCAGCAGGTCAGCAGAGCAACAGGAGCAGTGGCCATTGCTGGTACTACAGGAGGACCAAGACCAGGAGCAGTGCTGGAGCCCCGGACCTCAGGTAAGTGGGGTGGGCTCACCAGGGCCAGTCAGGCAGGCTCTGGCAAAGGGGTGGGGAGGGCGGTCATTGAAAGTGAGGGGGTTGTTTGCAGAGTGACGGCCTTTGCCTCAGGGAGTCCTCTGTGGGCCACAGACTGCCCACAGAGGAGTTCCTTCCTACAACCAACCTCTAGGGAGGCCATCTGGCTTTATATTAATTGGCCACTTAAAGGCCTCAATTGGCCTCTGTAAAATGCTGTATTGTTGTAGGTAGAAGGTAAATAAGTCCCTTTGACATCTAAATCACAACTTATTTTCTGTACCCTTGTTAGTGGAAACAGATCAAACTAGTTGGCACATCTTCCTTGTTTTATCAATTCTGTTTATAATAAGAACCAAAATTCTTCATTCAACTGGAAAATTTATAAAATCAGCCATGATTCATTACTGACACTTATTGTAGTCTCATAATTCCCACAACATGACTTGTGTTTAAAAGATAGACTAGGTACCATTGTTCCTAGAAAATATTTCAACCTCAGGCTGATAACTGATGGGTGACAGGTTTGAACATTAGCCATTGTTATACTTCAAACTACAGAACTGTGAAAAAAGCGTCTTCATACTTGCACAAATCTGCAGCAGTTGAACAATGTGTTTTAGCACAGTGATCCAACAAGATAAGAATTACACACAAACCTGACCAGAAAGTAACAATTTTATTTTATCACCAGTAAATCTGCAATGACATTGCTCACAATGGGCAAGATCTCGTGCACTTTGTAAAATAATCGCGGGACGGGACCATTTCCAGGTCCTGATCCCGCAGTGGCTGTCAGGGCGCCTGCCTGGGAGATCTTCTTGGAGGCGGCCAAATAAGAGGCCACCTGCAGGCTGGTTCCTGAGGCTGCAGGCCCAATCAGAGGGAAACCCCTCCACAGGATGTCCAGCTGCCGAGCTGTGACCCACTGATGGCTGCAGCTCCAGTGGGTTGGAAAAGGAAGCCTCATGAGCCCCCCAAGGCCAGCCCCGGGTAAGCCGCCTCTAGGTACGTGACAGGCTTGGCCCTCAGTGGGAGGTCCATCTGCCACTGAGAACATCCCGGCAGTGTCCCCAATCTTCCCACAATTGGGCACAATTATGCAGCGGGAAGCCATTGCTAGTGACGACCTGTCTCCTGGAAGTGGGAATGCATGAGCCTGCTGACCCACATTTTGTGAATTTCCTCTCAGTCTTGCCTTCAAGCCCATCTCCACATGGAAGATTCCACCCAGTAAGTCAGAGGATGTTCAGTGTTATATTGTCTGGCTACTAAGCCCTGAAAGCAACTGTCCTTTGACAGACCTGTAGAGCCATGAGATATGCCAAATGACTGGATCGCTCCCTTCCGCTGCTCCAATCTTCTCTTAGCACCATTAGATGACTTTATGTATATTTTCACAGTGAGAAGGACAGAAACAGTCAAGATTTATGGCAGATGTGGAAAGCAACTGAGGAGAAGCACTCAGGTGAATTGTGAGCTCGTACATTGGCATCCATAGGGGAAAAAATAACTGCTGAGCTACCTGGAAAATAGCTGATAACTTTTTTGGTAACTGTCTTGCAGACAGAAATTCATTGAGATTTGTGGTAGGTCTCAGGCGATTGCAAATTGCGACAAAACCCAACCATCATTTTTCAGCACTTTGGGGTTTGTAGAAGTTACAAGGTTTGTGGACTTTCAAAGCAATAAAGGACAATCAGTACATTTAGTATGAAGTAGAACTTCAGACTTTATTAAGATCATTGTATCCCACACATGTTTTCTCCCCCTCTCTCTCTCTCATTCACTCTTCATTCATTTTGGCAGCTTTACAATATGTCATCAGAGTCATTATTCTTCATTAACTTAGTAAAGTTGGGTGTGGAGTGCATGTACGTAAATGCAAGTAGCAGGGCAAATAATGTTGATGAGCTGCAGGGACAAGGCGTCACATGACAATATGTTATAGTAGCAATAACAGACACTTGGCTCAAAGAAGGAGAGGATTGGGAACTTAATAGTCCTGACTTCAAGATATTCAAGAAAGATGGGGAAGGAAAAAGAGGGGTGGTGGCATTGATCAAATAAACTATTATAGCACTGGAAAGGGATGATGCATTTGAGGGGTCAAAGACAGACAGACTCTATTTGGTTAGAATTAAGAAACAATAGAGAAGTCATTACGCTACTGCCACTGAAGAGTAAGAAGGAGACAGAGGAGCAAATTTGCAAGCAAATTGCAGTGCGTTGAAAGCACTATAGAGTGGTAATAATGAAGGACTTCAGTTACTCCAATATGGACCAGGCTAGTAACAGTGTAAAGGGCAAAGAGGACAAGCAATTCCTGAAATGTATATGAGAATTTTCTTGATCAGTGTGTTTACAGCCTAAGGAGGAAGGAAGTAATCCTAGATCTAGTTCTGGGAAATTAATTGGGGCAAGCAGAACATGTTTCAGTGGAGGAGCATTTGGAGCACAGTGATCATAATATCACCAGGGGGTGGCGGTGAGCAAAAAAAATGGCAGCCTTCATGTACGGGCTGTGCGCTGCCACGCTGACACGATCTTGTGCCTATTGGCTCATTTAAATATGCAGGGCAGGCCGCCCCCCCCCCCCCCCCCCAATCGCGTGGTGGGGACGTCCTCAGCATTAGCTGCCTCTGTGCAGGTGCTGGCACCATTTTTAAAGGGCTACCAGACCTGCCCAGAAACTGCAGAGTTGAACTCCGTACCCCCGCCCCATTGCACTGCAAAGAATTATATGCCCCATTCCCCCTCCCCAAAACACTTAGATCGCAGGGTTGCCTTCTCCCCACCTCCCCGAAAAATAACACGAAGATTGCAGAGTTGTCCTCTTCCCCCACCACAACCGCACAAAGTGCAGAGGTCACCCCTGGCCCCCCACACTACAAATGCAGAGTTTACCCCGTTTCCCCGCCCTCCTTCGCCACCTCGGTGGCGCAAGCTTTCTCTGCATGGGAAAATGAAGGGGCATGAGTGCCATCCATCGCACGGAAAATCCCGAGCTGCAGGTAAGATCGTGGGGAATTGTATTTAAATGTATTCATGACCTTTATTTAAATATTTAGTCGGGTCCCGTCTGGATGGGATGCTTCCTAAGTTACTGAGGGAAGTAAGGGTGGAAATTTTAGAGGTTCTGGCCACAATCTTCCAATCCTCCTTAGTTATAGGATCAATGCCAGAGGACTAGAGGGTTGCAAATGTTGCAAAACTGTTCAAAAAAAGGGACCGAGATAAACACATCAATTACAAACCAGTCAATCTAATGTCTGTGGTGGGAAACATTTAGAGACAATAATCAGGGACAAAATTAATTGACATTTGGAAAAGCATGGCTAATAAATGAAATTCTGCAAGGATTTGTTGAAGGTAAAGTGTGCTGCACTGACTTGATTGAGTTCTTTGATGAAGTAATGGAAAGAGTTGGTGAGGATGGTGCAGTTGATGTTGTGTATGTGAACTTTCAAAATGCATTTGATAAAATACTACACAATAGACTTGTTAGCAAAATTAAAGCCCATGGGATTAAAGGGCCAGTGGTAACCTGGATATAAAATTGGTTAAGGGACAGAAAGTTGGTTAAGGGGCAGCACAGTGGTGCAGTGGTTAGCATCACAGCCTCACAGCTCCAGTGATGCCAGTTTGGTTCTGGGTACTGCCTGTGTGGAGTTTGCAAGTTCTCCCTGTGACTGTGTGGGTTTCCACTGGGTGCTCTGGTTTCCTCCCACAGCCAAAAACTTGCAGGTTGTTAGGTAAATTGGCCATTGTAAATTGCCCATAGTGTAGGTAGGTGGTAGGAGAATTGAGGGAAGGTAGGGAATATGGGATTAATATAGGATTAGTATAAATGGGTGGTTGATGGTCGGCACAGACTCGGTGGGCCAAAGGGCCTGTTTCAGTGCTGTATCTCTAATCTAATCTAATCAAAGTACAAAAGCAAGAAAGTCATGTTCAACCTTTATAAAACACTGGTTAGACCTCAACTGGAGTATTGTGGCCAATTCTGGACTTCCCTCTTTGGAAACAATGGGCTGGATTTTATGCAGCCAGTGGAGGTCCCGACGCCGAGCCCAGAAGGTAAAGGGACACCCACCTCGACCTTTTGGGGGGCCCCTGGCTGCACCTTACAGCCCTCAGGCAATTAACTGCCTGGTGCCAGGTTCCTCGTCCCTTTAAGAAAACAGAGGTCCCTGCTCGAACTGCAGCAGTCAATTGAAGAAGAGCAGCCATGGAGCCTGGACAGCAGGTAAGTGGTGGCAGGCTTACCTGGGCCACTCTGGCAGCCCATGGTGAGGAGTGGGGTGGTGAGTTACTGAGGGCAGGAGGATGAGTGATGACACAGGGGTGGCATTTGCTGCCGGGTGTCCTCCATGGGCCCTCGGTGGGTCACAGATATCCCATGGAGGAGGGTCCCTCCCCAAACCCACACAAAGGCTGCCTTGAGTTACTGGGTGCCCTCTTGATGTGGCAGAGGCACCCCCCACTGCTGATAAAATGCCAGCAGTGGTGGGAAGAGGCCCTTATGTGGCCAATTAATGCCTGCATCAGGGCTTCAATTGGCTTCTGGGCAGGAAGGCCGTCCTCACCATCCCGTCCCAGATTAAATTCGAAGGCATCTGAAGGGGGCGGGCACTCCACCGCACCCCATAAAATTCAGCCCAATGTCCAGTCTTCAGTAAGGATACAGAAGAGATTTACTAGAAAAGTACCAGGGATGAGGAACTTCAGTTATGTAGAGAGACTGGAGAAGCTGGGATTCTACTCCTTAGAGCAGAGAGGTAAAGAGGAGATTTGATAAAGGTATTCAAAATCATGAACAGTTTTAATAAATATGGAGCAACTGTTTCCAGTGGCAGAAAAGTCAGTAACCAGAGTGTGTCCAGGATAGTTTCCTGAAGCAGTATATGAATGGCCCTACTAGAGAAGGGGCTACACTCGACCTCCTCTTAGGAAATGAGGCTGGGCAGGTGGTTGATGTGTCAGTGGGGGAGCACTTTGGGACCAGTGACCATAACTCTATTAGCTTCAAATAATTATGGAAAATGATAGGACTGATCCTCAGGTTGAAGTCCTAAATTGAGGGAAGGCGAATTACAATGTCAAAAGACAGGAACTCTCAAAGGTTGAATGGGAGAGGCTGCTTACAGGTAACGGGACATCTGGCAAGTGGGAGGCTTTTAAAAGTGAGATAGGAAGAGTTCAGGGCCGACATGTTCCTGTTAGATGGAAGGGCAAGGCTGGCAAGTTTAGGGAACCTTGGCTGACGAGGGATATTGAGGGTCTGGTCAGGACAAAGGAGGCATATGTCAGGTATAGGCAGCTGGGATCAAGCAAGTCCCTCGAGGAGTATAGGGGATGTAGGAGTACACTTAAGAAGGAAATTAGGAGGGCGAAAAGGGGCATGAGATTTCCCTGGCAGATCAGATAAAGGAGAATCCTGAAAGATTCTATAAGTAAATTAAGAGTAAAAGGGTAGCTAAGGAGAGAGTAGGTCCCCTTAAGGATCAGTGTGGTAATCTATGTGTGGAGCCACGGGAAATGGGCGAGGTCTTAAATGAATACTTCTCATCTGTATTTACCGTGGAGAAGGTCATGGAAGCTAGTGAGTTCAAGGGGAGGAACAACGATATCCTGGAGCATATCAACATTACAAAGGAGGAGGTGTTGGAGGTTTTGAAGCGCATTAAGGTGGATAAATCCCCAGGGCCTGACCAGGTGTATCCTAGGATGCTATGGGAAGCATGGGAGGAGATTGCTGGGGCCCTGGCCGAGATTTTTGTATCATCGTTAGCCACGGGTGAGGTACCAGAAGACTGGAGGATAGCTAATGTTGTGCCTTTATTTAAGAACGGCAGCAGGGATAAGCCAGGGAACTACAGGCTGGTGAGCCTTACATCAGTGGTGGGAAAGTTATTGAAAGGGATTCTGAGAGACAGGATTTATATGCATCTGGAAAGGCATGGTCTGATTAGGGATAGTCAGCATGGCTTTGTGCGTGGAAAATCATGTCTCACGAATTTGATTGAGTTTTTCAAGGAGGTGACCAAGAGGATTGACAAGAGCAGGGCCATGGACGTTGTCTACATTGACTTTAGCAAGGCCTTTGGCAAGGTCCCGCATGATAGCCTGGTCCAGAAGGTTCGAACACATGGGATCCAGGGTGAGCTAGCCAATTGGATACAAAATTGGCTTGGTGACAGGAGGCAGAGGGTGGTAGTGGGGGGTTGTTTTTCAGATTGGAGGCCGGTGACCAGTGGTGTGCCACAGGGATCGGTGCTGGGCCCTCTGTTGTTTGTCATATATATTAATGACTTGGATGTGAATGTAGGGGGCATGATTAGTAAGTTTGCAGATAACACCAACATTGGTGGTACAATGGACAGTGAAGAAGGTTGTCTAAGGTTACAACAGGATATAGATCAACTGGGAAAGTGGGCAAGGGAGTGGCAAATGGAATTTAATGCATTTTGGGAAGTTAAACCAGGGCAGGACATATACAGTGAATGGCAGGGCCCTGGGGAGTGTTGTTGAGCAGAGAGACCTTGGGGTGCAAGTCCATAGCTCCCTGAAAGTGGCAACACAGGTAGACAGGGTGGTGAAGAAGGCATGTGACATGCTTGCCTTCATTGGCCGAGGCATTGAGGACAAGAGTTGGGACGTCATGTTACAGTTGTCCATAACAATGGTTAGGCTGCATTTGGAGTACTGTGTGCAGTTCTGGTCGCCGCACTACAGGAAAGATGTGATTAAGCCAGAGAGGGTGCAGAAAAGATTTACAAGGATGTTGCCTGGTTTGGAGGGCTTGAGTTATAAAGAGAGATTGGATAGGCTGGGTCTGTTTTCCCTGGAGTGAAGGAGGCTGAGTGGGGACATGATAGAGGTATATAAAATTATGAGAGGCATAGATAGGGTAGATAGCCAGTTTCCCATGGTAGGTGTGACTAAAACTAGAGGGCATAGATTTAAGGTGAGAGGGAGGAGGTTTAAAGGGGATCAAAGGGGCACATTTTTCACACAGAATAGTGGGTATCTGGAATGAGCTGCCAGAGGAGGTGGTGGAGGCAGGAACAGTAGCGACATTTAAGAGGCAACTGGACAGGTACTTGAATGAGCAAGGCATAGAGGGATATGGAATTAATGCAGGCAGGTGGGATTAGTATAGATAGGCATTATGGTCGACATGGACGCAGTGGGCCGACGGGCCTGTTTCAATGCTGCACGACTCAATGATTCTATGACAGTGGACACAGCTTTAAGGTGATCCACTGGAGGCAACATAAGGGGGGAAAAAAATTATGGAATGATTTGTTGTGTTCTGGATTGCACTGCCTGAAAGGGATCTTGAAAGCAAACTTAATAGTAACTTACAAATAGGATAAATACTTGAAGGGAAATATTTACACAGCTGTAGGGTCAGATCAGGAAAGTGGGATTAATTAGCTCTACTAAAGAGCCAGTACAGGCACAATGGGCCGAGTGACCTCCTTGTGTGGTGTATTATTCTATGATAATACGATTCTCTTTGGCCCTGGAAAGCAGCACAGCCAAACACTATCCTGCATTAAAAGTAAAATATTGATGCTGAAAACTTGAAATAAAAATTAAAAGTGCTGAAAACACTCAACAGGTCAGGCAACATTTATGAAGAGAGAACCACAGCGGCGCAGTGGTTAGCACTGCAGCCTCACAGCTCCCGTGACCTGGGTTCGATTCTGGGTACTGCCTGTGTGGAGTTTGCAAGTTCTCCTTGTGACTGTGTGGGTTTTTGCCGGGTGCTCCGGTTCCCTCCCACAGCCAAAGACTTGCAAGTTGATAGGTAAATTGGCCATTATAAATTGCTCCTACTATCGGTAGGAGAATTGAGGGAAGGTGGGGATGTGGCAGGGAATATGGGATTAATGTTGGATTAGAATAAATGGGTGGACCGAAGGGCCTGTTTCAGTGCTGTATCTCTAAATAAAAAATAAATAAACAGAGGGCTGAATTTTATGAGGTGGCCGGGGTCATGATGGGGGGTCTGGAAAATTCTTCCGGGAGAGGCCCACCCTGACCCCCGATGCCAAGAAGACCCATTGCATTTTACCGATGGCGGCAAGGCTTTGTTGCAGCCCTTCCCACTGCTTGGCGGTGGGGCCTTCATTTTAATATAATTAAGGTAAAATCATTCAAATTAACCTACCTTGTTCCGGTGGCTGTCCCACATCAATATTATGGCCCCCGCCACAACTCCCATGCCTTCAGAACTTTGTTTGGAGTTCCGAGGCACGACACTGGTGGGGAAGGGGGAGGAGTGAAATTATCAGGGCAGAGGAGGTAGCGGGGAACACAGTTTTTATTGGCTGTGGGAATGGTGGGAAGGGGTTGAAGGGCAAATTTTAGGGGTTCGCGGGGGCGAGTTCGGGCTGGGATTGAAGTTACTTTTGGTGATGTAGGCCCAAAAGCAACCGTTGGGCAGTCGGGGTGGGGGGAAGGGGTTTGGATGTTGAAAAGGGCCTGCAGCTTTCAGTTAATGTTTTCAACACAATTAAGTTTAATATTACTTTAAAAAGTTTACATTTCTTCTGAGGCTTGAAGCCCTAGAAAAATGGCGCTGCGCCAGCGCAGTGGCGCCGGACTCCATATCACCGGGGGCAGCCACTCCGCCTGCTCCATTTAAATTAGCCCCCGCCTGAAATATCGCAGGGGCTCAGCGCTGGCACATCCGCGCCTGTAGACCACTGACAGCAGAGCACGCTGCTGCAATTTGCGACATGCTCATAAATTTCAGCCCAGAATTAATATTTCAGGTCCATGACCTATCATCAGAAATGGGAGAATTTAGAGACTTATTCATTTACCTTCTATCTTGTACCGTCATCCCTTTTGTAATTTAATCACTGCTCACCTCCACCCTATCACAAAACTTTGCCTTTCTTCTTTCCTTTCCCCCCCTCCCCACATCTGTAGCCCACCTCCTCCCTCCGCTCCCTCCTCCACTTTCTTCCATGGCTCTGTATTTGCTTAGAAACTGTTAAATCTCTTCCTTCTTCCGTATCCAGATCATGCAATCCTAGCTCAAGTTTACACAGCTGGATGCAGAGTAAATTTTCTTCTACGCTGTTTCAAAAACATACCTTAGTCATGACTTCAGAGGAGCACCCGTCTCCTATACCAGCATGATGTTTTCCATTTCCCACACAGTCAACTTTGTAGCTTCTGTGCGATTGTCAATTTAGTGATCATTTGTATCAAATTAGAAATTGTATATGTTATGGGCCTATTCCTATTAGAAGTGGAGCTGAGAGACTGTCTAAACTCATCTTAATTAGGCTTCTATCAAATAATAGAGAGGAGATTTTTCTTTCATTATTGTGAGATGGATTCTTCCCATCTATTGCCCTCAAAGGTAAGATTTTTCCCTCGGTACTTCTCGGTTTTTATCCCAGTGATTTCTCACTTCAATAACTTCACCTTCATTTAAACCTCCATAGTAACCTCACGTCCAACTTCCTTTGTCTCATCCTCAGTCAACCTCACTCTGCATATAAATTTGTCCACCCATAGGTACCTTCTGATTACACCATCAGGCACGTGAGTGGTATTTTATTAGTGGCACGCCCGTTCCCAATGGCAGAAGTGGAACTGGACAGCACTTGCGCTTTTTTGTGAGAGCCAGTTCTCACACTATTAAAATTAAAATATCAAGGCCCGACAGCGAGCACAGGAGACATGTGTGAACACAGGTCGGAGGAAGATTTTCGTTGATGAAAGCTGCTGTCATTTAACAATGCAGAAGGTACGACCAGGCTCTAAAACAGCCACCTGGACAAACGGGTGCTCGGCATCACTGCCACAACGTTACTGGCCAGCTCCATAACCTCAGTCAAGTATCTATTTTTTAAGTGCAGCAGTTCTTGTCCCTCGCCCCCACTCAAACATCCGCCGTATCATTCCTTTTTCTATTGTTATTTATTGTCTTTGACCTCCTTCGATCACATTCAATGTCTATGAGTAGACATAGACCAGCCCCATGGTTCAGCGATGCCTCCCTGCATGTCCTGACCCATGGGGTCCATCGGAGAACGTGGTTGCAGTGTAAGAAATTACTCCAAGCCGCCAGGGTAAGTGTGATGGTCGCATCGAACCAAAGGGTCTCTCAAGGGTTGACAACAATGTAAATTTGTGAGTGGGCAGGTATGCCAGGCATTGGAATTGGTGGTCAGCCTCTGTGCCACATGGCAATTGAGGCCAAATCGTGTGAAAGTCTGGCAGATGTGAGTGCTTGGATACAACTTGCAACTAATAGAACAGCATGTGTGATTTGGTTGCATGCAGACAATGGGGTTAGATGTCACTTGAGATGTAAATAACCCTGCACCCCATCATGAAGAATAAGCAGAGACATAATGCGAGAAAAAGCTCTAAGACAGGAGGGGGTGGTCCTGACCTGAGGCTGCTCACTCCTGCTGAGGAAGAGGCTCTGTAGCTCGCAAGAGAGGAGGGAGGAAGAGCAGTAGCAGACAGCAAGGCTGGAAAGGCCTGGTGCAAGCCTAGAACCTGGTGCTGACATATAGGCACACAGGTGGAATGTGAAGAGATGTGTTGCTCTCATACTGTGATGAACCTTAAAGTGGTTCTGTTTGTTCTCTACTGCAGTTCATTACAATCCCAGGACCAGGCCTCAACCACGTGAAGAACCTGAAGATTCCACCTCTGGGGACGTTGAGACCACTGTCCCAGAGGATGCACCATCACCTGCCTCTTCGTTAACCTCTGCCAGCGCAGTAACACCCATTCGGGTTGTGGAGGAGTCACATTTCGAATCGGGGTCACAATCTGGTGATCACAACACGGATATGTTGCTGCAGCGGACAGAGACTGTGACAGCTGGGTCCCCTGACACCCTGAGGACTGCTGGAGACCAGGCCCCTGCTGAGACCCATGCTGATGATGAGCCTCTGGCAGTGGCCACAAGAAGGCTGATGGACATGAAGCAAAAGGTAGGGGAACATATCTCAGAGATGCCAGAGGTCATGCGCAGCTTTGCGTGAGTGATGGAGGAGTCCATGCAATCCATGGGTTCTGCCCTGTCTCAGGCATGTGAGTGCATGGCTTCATCCATGGAGAGGTTGGCGACCACCATGGAGAGCCAGATAGATCACTCGGCCCATATGCATTCTGATCTGCATTCCATCACTTCAGCCATGGGCTCAGTGCAGCAGTGACTAGGCGAGAGGGGAATGAGACACATGGGCCCCCCTGTAGGTGCCTTTTCCCCTCAGGGAGACATCAGGTGCCAATGCGCACCCAGATGGAGGAGAGATGCTTGCCAACTGCTCCAGGGCCATCGTCTCAGGACACCCCCCCCACCCCCCGAGGCGAACGGCCTCTCCTCATCCCCTTCGACATTGACCCCAGTACCTCCAGTAGGTGAGTCCATGGAGGATGCCCCCGCACCAGTGCAGGACACCCCAAGTAAGCCGCAGCCCTCAAGGCCTCGGACCAGCAGAGTTCACCCGCCATAGTCGTCAAGGGCAATGGGGCCGCACACTGAGCAGATGGCCTCCATCTCAGCTGCTGATGTTGTTGGCCATAAGTATAAACATAAGAGTTATTGAGAGCACGAAGCTGGCATGGGTGTCCATCCACTATATTTCTCACACGTAAATATTTTACAATATATTGTTTTAAATTGCTCATGTATGCATTATCTTCATTTTGTTTGGACTAGCTTAGTTGGACAGCTAAATGCCTTGTGGTTGGTGCAGTACACACTTGATGGTTACAGAGGAGGTGCAGACATTGTATTTAATGTGGCAGTAACGATGTTGAGTTTCATCGATCAAATTTCAATGAATGTTCATGTTACTGTCCCGTCTTGTACTTGACAGTCTGTGGGACACAGCTGCACCTGCAGACTCAGCTGACACTCCTATTTGTGCACTGTCATGCTGCCTGCTGCTGGCGCTGCCAACTCACTTGTTGTGCTGCAAGGACAGCACCACCCTCTCCACCTGCCCCCGAGGTTCTACGAAAATCAGGTATTTGAGACCCAGGTTATTCTAACAATATAACTGTATTCATAAGGCAGACAGGGAAATGAAAACATCCTTGTCCATTGTCTTTATCCACAGAATTGATGAGCACAGTTGCTAAACTCCTCCCATTACCCACTCCACCCACCGCACTCTGGCCTCCTCCCACTTCGATCTGCAATCCTTGCAGCCCCTAGTGTGTCTTGAGATATTGTGAGAATATGGTGCATGTGAGCATTCAGCTCAAGGCCATGACTCTCCACCCTCCTCCTGTCACCCTCACACTTGTCCCCATCACCCTTGACCCTCCCAACATCACCTTGTGCCTTCCCTCTTTAACCCTTCAACCAAACCCCATTACCCTGGACCCTGTCACCATCCAATTAGACATGCCCTCTCTCTCCTTTCGAGCCTACACCCATCCCATCGACATTCCCTCTGTGATCCTAGACAATCCTTGCATTATTCTTAGAGTACTTGATAGATCCCCTGACCCGCCCTACGAGACCTTTGGTGACCCGAATCTCAGGCTGGACCTGCCCCACACCACCCCCCCCCACTACTGAATTGAACTCCCCCTGTGACTGTGATCGTTCTCTCTGCCAGCCAGCACCCTAAGTTTGACTCACAGGACCCCAACTACTGAACCCTCCATTTAGGCTCCTCATTTCCCTCACCTTGACTAACTGTCCCCCACCGCCCCCCTCAACAAAACCCAGGACGCAGGATGCCAGGCTCTTCCCACTTCACCCCTCTGTTCACCTGACCCCTCCTTCTGTCCTCCCTTGGATCCATCTGCCACTCCTCCACTCACCCGACACCAAACACCCCCCACACTGCTGTTTCGCTCTTACTGTTCCTAAGCCTCCATCCAAACCACCATTCTTCTATTGCCCTTCCTTGTGTCACTGAGTTCAACAAACTAAACCATTGACCTCAAACACAACTGCACAAACACAACTGTTGAAAACCACCTTGAACCGACTGTGAAGCAGGCGCCATGAGATTCCCGTACACCCTCAGTTAATCTGGAAGGCAGGACTTAATTACAATTAATTATAAGCTAATGAGTATTAAAAGTTGGAACCCACCATGGGATGGTGTGAAGACTGACCCGCCACAAAGACGTTGCTGACTAAATCTCCAGCTCTTAACCCGCCGTCGGGAAAAATAAATTTTGACTCCTGCCTTCCTTGTTTCCCGCGCTTACAGGCCCCGTAAAATACCGCCCATGATCTCATTATCTCTGAGATATTGATCATTGGTGAAGATATCTCTGATCACGTTCTCTCCCCTTCATCCATGTCTATCCGCCCACCTCCAATTCCATTATCATTGTCCACCCCACAGAAAGCCTTCTCCCAATACTATCCCAATAATCACTGGGGGTAATTTTGACACTGGGTGATAAGATAAAACAGGAAACATCAGAATAGCTGCTCATTAAAGCCTTCTCTCGATCTCTGTTTCCATTAAAGTCATGGAAATGAAAGTTGGGAGAGCTGATATCAAATCATAGAATCATTGAATAGTGCAGCACAGAACTGAGTCTGCGCCAGCTCTTTCGAACAGCAATCTAGTTAGTCCCACTACACTGTTCTTTCCCCATACCCCTGCAAGTTTTGTCTGCTTCAACTACTTATTCAATTGCCTTTTGAAAGCTGCAATTGAATCTGTATTCACCACCCTATCAGGCAGTGTATTCCAAAACCCAACCACTCATTGCATAAAGTTTTTTTCTCTCATGCTGCCACTGGTTCTTTTTCCAATCACCTTAAATTTGTGCCCTGTGGTAACCAATCCTTGAGCCATTGGAAACAATTTTTCTTTATTTACTCTATCTAAGCCCTTCATAATTTTCAACACCTCTATTTAATCCCCTGTTAACCTTCTCTGCTCTAAGGAGAACAACATCAACTTCTCCAATCCATCCACAAAACTGTAATCCCTCATCCCCATTCTAGTAAATCTCTTCTGGACCCTCTCCAAAGCCTTCATGTCCCTCCTAAAATGTGGTGCCCAGAATTGGACACAATATTCCAGCCGAACTAGTAATTTATTTAAATTTATCATAACTTCCTGGCTGTTGCACTCTATGCTTTATTAACCTGTCCTGCCACCTTCAAAAATTTGTGTACAAGTAACCCCGGTCTCTCTCTTCTTGCACCCCTTTTAAAATTGTACCATTTAGCATGTATTGTTTCTCCTTATTCTTCTTTGTGAAATGTATCATCTTTTCTGCATTGAATTCCATCTGCCATGTGTCCACCCATTCCACCAGCCTGTCTATATCCTCTTGAAGTCTGTTACTATCTTCCTCAGTGTCTGCAAATTTCAAAATTGTGCTCTCTACCTTCACATCCAAGTCATTAATGAATATCAAAATCAGCAAAAGTCCCAGTGCTGCACCTTCAGGAATTCCACTGTATAACTTCCTTCAGTCCAAAAAACAGCCATAACTCTCTGTTTTCTATCCATTAATCAATTTTGTATCCATGCTGCTACTGCCCCTTTTATACTATGGGCTTCAATTTGCTAAGAAGCCTAATATGTGATATTTTATCAAATGCCTTTTAAGAGCCTACACACAGATCAACTGCAATGCCCTCATCCACTCTGTTACCTCATCAAAAACTCTATTGCCAAAGTCAAAATTACCCACACTAACTTCTATTACCCTCCAACTTTCATGATACTGCTGCCAAACTGCTCAACAGTTCCCTCAGCTCTATTTCTGATGCCCCTGTCCTTTCCCACAGTTTCCCCAGTAAAGTCCTCATTTCCATCCTCATGTCGAAAGGCCACAAATTCAAACTCCACTGCCAGATTTGACTTAACTTTTAAACAACATTATGGGCTGCATTTTCCACCACTATCCCAGCTCTTTAAATGCCTCCATTCAGTCCGAAAGCATGACCCCGAGCTTCCGGTTGCTGGCCATTTCAACACACCCCCATGCTCTCATGTCCACATTTCTGTCCTGGGATTGCTGCAGAGGTCCAGTGAACATCAACGCAAGCTCAGGGAACAGCATCTCATTTCCTGATTAGGCACGCTACAGCCTACCAAACTAAACATTGAGTTCAATAATTTCAGAGCATGATGGGCCCCCCTTTTATTTTTATTTTTAGATGTTTTTTCTTTTTTATTTGTTTATTTTATTTTAGTTTGTTTCTACTGTGCCTACCCACTGTTTTTTTTCATGTTTGTGCTTGGGCCAAGCAGTTCATTTTTCTGTCAATTAACACCCTCTCTGCACTAACACTTTGTCTTTCACCACACCATTAATATACAGTTTGCCTTTGCTCCATGACCTTCTGGTCAGTTATTCTCTGTGACCTTGTTCTATCAACACCATCTCTTTGGTTATCTCTTGCCCCACCCCGGCTTTACTTGCTTAAAATCTACTTTATTTCTAATATTTTCCAGTTCTGATGAAGGGTCACTGACCTGAATCAGTAGCTCTGCTTCTCTCTCCACAGATGCTGCCAGACCTGCTGAGTATTTCCAGCATTTCTTGTTTTTATTTCAGATTTCCAGCATCTGCAGTATTTTGCTTTTATTATATGAATGCTGATGTCTGGGAGAAGAAACCAACCCCATGTTTCCCTCTCTGGAGCCAAATCTCTCTGCTACTCCAGAGTTATCCTGAAGGTAAAGAGAAATCTCAGATTCCTTTCCTCAGCTAAAAGTCTACCCTTCACCCTTGTCTCCAATTCCAAGTGTAAAGAGTTTATGGTCTTTGAATCAAGGATGGAGACTGTCTGCACAGCAGTCTCAGTTGCCTTTGCTGTCTTCTCCTCACATTCCCGACCACCAGCTTTTATCCATTTAAGCCCTATCACCTTACTGCTCTTCAACCCCATTCCCCATCTTCCCCTCTGTCCCAACGTAACTCATTTCCTCCATGAAACCTACCAACTGCTCCTTTAATCCTCTCTCAACCCAATTCTTAACAATTCAGCTGCCCTTCCCTGCCCTAGTAGTTATCAATATTGTTAATGACTCCCTTGGCATGGACATCACTACCCTACTCTTCAAAATTACCATCATCACCCCCTCTCAAAACAAATGTTCAATACCTTCTCAATTATTACAATTAATGTCCCATAGCTAACCTTGCTTTCATCTCCAAGGTCCTGGAACCCATCTGTGCCATGCTCACTTACCCCGAGACTTCTTTTTCAAAGTCCTTCAATCTGGCTTCCACCTTGACCATAGCATTGAGACCATCCTCGTCAAAGTCATCAGTGACACCTTAGTGACTGTGACACGTTGTCCCTCCTTGCCTTCTCTATGACATTTAACACATTGACAACTCCATCCCTCTCCATTACTTCTTCTCTGCAGTCGACCTCTAGGGGGTTTGCTTTGTTCCACTCCTACCTGTTACAACTTAGCTAGCAGATCTCTAATAATTGCTTCTGCTCTTCCCAGATGCCTAAATGGTGACATCTTCAAACCCCACATCCGATCCATCACTAAATCTACTTACTTCCACCTGTACAACATCGCCACCTCAACCTCTACCTTTTTCCATGACTGCTGGAAATCCTTATGCAATACTTATTTGTCAGAATCCTGAGCACCTATCCAAACCTCAATTCATCTAAAACTCCACAGCACATATCCTGCCTGCTCACCCATTATTATCAACTTCAACTGACTACCTGGTCTTCAACAGACTGATTTCAAAATCCTTTTCGACAAATCTCTTCATGACCTTGTATCATTTTATCTGTACAACTTGCTCCAGCCCTCCAACTCCAGTCTCCTGTGCATCTCCCCCTCCCCCATCAACTTTCCTCCACCGACGGCAGAACATTCCGCTACCTCCAGCCTCGGTCTGCAATGCTTCGCTTAAACATCTCTTGTGCCTGCCTTTAAAAGTCTCATCAAAACTTTTCCAGCATGACTTTGACCATTTTTCTTCATCATTCTTAACCATGCACTCTGTCCTATGTGAAGTGCTTTGGAATGTTTGTTACTTTAAAGGCAATATAAAAAAGCAAATTGTTGGATACACAAATATGTCACAGAGGTGAAAGGTCAGTGTGCGAATCAGACAGAACATTTACACTGCATTACTCTATACTTTAGCCTTCATTCCACTAACATGTTTTACTAAATTGACAGTACTTTTTAAAATGCCCCTCCAAATTCTTCTCTAAAAATATAAATGATCTCTTAGAGGATATTTCAGTGAATGTAAACATTACCTCACTCTCAGCAAAACAGCTGTGCATCTCACTTTATTCCAGGCACAGCTAAGTAAAATACACCAAATAGCTTGCAATCAACCATAACCAGTTGCTGAAATAACCAGCTCAAAACAACCACTTTCAAACCCACAGGAAGTGTATTTAGATAGGAAACAACAAAGAGGATATTCTGTTTGGTGATTTACTTTTGAAAGTCTTATTAGTTCAACTGGAACAACTTTGACGATGAGACTCTGTTCCTGAAGCTTCTTCTGGGATATAATTAAATCCAGATTGCCTGGTCAACAATTCCATCATGTCAGGGGTGGGCCAAGTGTTTGCTCAGTCGATTCTCTGTATCCAGGTGCAGCCTTATTAAAAGGTTCAACCACTACCCACCTGTGCAGCTTGAGACGGTCTTCTGTAACCTCAAGATAATCATACAAGACAGCACCATTGTCATTTCTGTTTGCAAGATACACGCAAAACCACCATTTCAGTTTACCAATCTTAATACCCACATTGAAGCCTGCTCCTGTTATATTAAGAGCTCGAGATGTTGTTAGCAGCTTTCAGAATCTCTGCATCCAAACTTTCAAGGATGTTACAATTTTTTCTTATGCCAACAAAAATCACAGAAGAAGATAATAGGTTTCAGAATAGAAGTCCCAATTCCCATCTACAATCAACATTCCACATTTACAAAATCTTTGCAAACACATTTTTAAAAAGAATCTGGCACGCTACACAAAATATAATGAAAAAATCATTTTAATTCATTTACATTATCAATCTTAATGACAAGTGGGTTGTTCAAAATGACACAGGAGAGAGTTTGCTTTTCATTATATGAGAATGTGTTGGAGACGATACGGCAGACTTGTTCAGTTCCAATTGGTTATTGGAACTGAATCAAACATCATCCACTACATTTATGTTAAGCATTTGGAGGTTAACTATTTAAATCTTTATGTGTACTTCTGTGAGGATCATACATTCCTAAGCAGCTCCCCTAAGACTTTGCCATGTGGTGCAAGCTAGAACAACAGCCGCCAGTTAAGTATAAATTTCACTTGACTACCAAGTAATTGGGAAAATAAAATTTAGTTCTAAAAATATCCATGTGTCTGAATCAGAGTTCTGTTATACTTTACCATTTTCAGTTGGGTTTATATAATTTTGTTGCCTTTATTTTCACTGAAAGTTCCAAATATTAAGATATGTTATTATTCTTCTATCTTTAAAGCTTCCCTGTACCTATACATTTCTAATTTACAGAACAAACAAGAGACTTATTTCTCAACTTGAGCAATGCTGCTCTATAACCAGCTATTGGAGAAGTATTAGAACAGTTCAGGAGATGGATGCAGTGGTTAAAAAAGCCAGCAAGGTCCCACTCTTAGTAAGTTCACTTAAATCAGTTTCATCTGATCCTTTATGTGCTACTTCTCTCCCCACCCCCTCTTGAGCCTGCTACTGCTCTCCCTGCCCACCCAGAGTCTCCCGCTGTCCCTGCCCCCGCCCCCCCCCAGAGTCTCCCGCTCTTCCTGTCCACCCAGACTCTCCCACTCTCCCTGCCCACCCAGACTCTGCTGCTCTCCCTGTTCAGTCTATTGCTGCTCTTCCCACTTGCCTTTTCTGTTGCTCACCCAGCTGCCTCCAAGCCTGGTACTGCTCTCACTGCCTGCCCCAAATCTCATGCTACTCTTTCCACACACCCTAAGACTGTTGCTTTTCTCAACTGCCCGAGTTCTAATGTCAACAAGAAATATCTCTTTCCTCCTTGTGGTAAAGCATCTTCCTGCATGAGGACTATATTAATGCAAATTGCTGCCTTTGCTGACCTACGTTGGCTCCCTGTTCCCTTGCACATTAGCTTGTAAATTCTTACCCTCAACAACAAATCCCTCCCTAGCCTTATGCAACACTATGCAATGTTCCCAAGTCTGACAACCCTGCCAGTGCTCAACTGTCCTCTGACTCTGGCATTCTATATTTCCTCCTCCCCCTTCTCAGCCCTACTCTGGAACTCCCACATTAAAAACAGTATGGATCCTAACACTGATCATTAGGACAACCAACCCATTTAGCACTTCTCAATTATATAATATAGAAACAAGAAATGCTGGAAATACTCAGCAAGTCTGGCAGCATCTGTGGAGAGAGAAGCAGAGTTAACGTTTCAAGTCAGTGACCCTTCTTCAGAACTGGCAAATATTAGAAATGTAAAAGGTTATAAGCAAGTAAAGCGGGGGTGGGGCAAGAGATAACAAAAGAGCAGGTGTAGATAGGACAAGGTCACAGAATAGCTGACCAGAAGGTCGTGGAGCAAAGGCAAACAATATGTTAATGGAGTGTTGAAAGACAAAGCATTAGCACAGATAGGGTGTTAATGGACTGAAAATTGAACAGCACTTCTCCCTGCCCATCTAACACAACTTCTCTAATTATTCTCTGCTATTTTTGATTCTTCAACCAATTACTTATCCACTTCCTAGATTTATCCTGAATTATCACTGCCTGAAGCTTAATTGATAGCAATTTGTGATAGCAACTTTTTCAAAAGTCTACATCATTGCACCATTCACATTTCATTTTCCAATGCCAATTCCTCAAAACTAGTAAGGTGCTTGGTCAGGCAGGAATCTTTCTCTTCTGAATCTATGTTGCCTGCTGTTTACGAGCTTACCATCATACTCAAATTTACTTCTGATAGGAAAGAGGAGTTGAGGCCACAATTAGATCAGCAGTGATCTTATCGAATGATGGAGCAGGCTCGAAGGGCTGAATGGCCTAGTTCTGCTTCGAATTCTTGTGTTCTTGTATCAATGCCTCATAAATCTCCATCCTTGTCTTCTTTACTACTCTGAGATGATCACCATCTATCTCTGCAGACCCTATTTAGTTTGAGCCTTTTCAGCTTATCTAGGCCTTTGTGCTCATTCATCTCAAAGTTGTTATGTCTAATCGGGTTATCACCATCCTGAGATACCATGTTGCTTATATCTTGTCTTTTAACTTTATGCATATATCTACCTCTGTTCAAAATCAGCCACCGCATCACAGGAGCCTCTTCCATCACAGTTTATGTGCAGCAAAAACAAAAACTACAGTAATTTCATATTATTAAACACAACAGTACTTTATGAATAAAATTATCAAAGAATCCTGGCAATGTTGTTTTTTATTCATTCGTGGGATGTGGGCGTCACTGGCTAGGCCAATATTTATTACACATCCCTAATTGCTCTTGAGAAGGTGGTGGTGAGCTGCCTTCTTGAACCGCTGCAGTCCATGTGAGGTAGGTACACCCACAGTGCTGTTAGGAAGGGAGTTCCAGGATTTTGACCCAGTGACAGTGAAGGAACAGCGATATAGTTCCAAGTCAGGATGGTGTGTGACTTGGACGGGAACTTGCAGGTGGTGATGTTCCCATGCATCTGCTGCTCTTGTCCTTCTAGGTGGTAGAGGTCATGGGTTTGGAAGGTGCTGTCTAAGGAGCCTTGGTGCGTTGCTACAGTGCATCTTGTAGATGGTACACACTGCTGCCACTATGCTTCGGTGGTAAAGGGAGTGCATGTTTGTGGATGGTGTGCCAATCAAGTGGGCTGCTTTGTTCTGGATGGTGTCGAGCTTCCTGAGTATTTTTGGAGCTGCACCCACCCAGGCAAGTGGAGAGTAGTCCATTACACTCCTGACTTGTGCCTTATAGATGGTGGACAGGCTTTGGGGAGTCAGGAGGTGAGTTACTCGCCGCAGGATTCCTAGCCTCTGGCTACTCCAGTTCAGTTTCTGGTCAATGGTACCCCTAGGATGTTGATTGTGGGGGATTCAGCGATGGTAATGCCATTGACTGTCAAGGGGAGATGGTTAGATTCTCTCTTGTTGGAGATGGTCATTGCCTGGCACTTGTGTGGCGCAAATGTTACTTGTCACTTATCAGCCCAAACCTGGATATTGTCCAGGTCTTGCTGCATTTCTACACAGACTGCTTCAGTATTTGAGGAGTCGCGAATGGTGCTGAACATTGTGCAATCATCAGCGAACATCCCTAATTCTGACTTTATGATTGAAGCAAGGTCATTGATGAAGCAGCTGAAGATGGTTGGGCCTAGGACACTACCCTGAGGAACTCCTGCAGTGATGCCCTGGAGCTCAGATGATTGACCTCCAACAACCACAGCCGTCTTCCTTTGCATTAGGTATTTTTTATTCATATATAAGGAGAAAGAGGGTAACTAGAGAAAGGATTGGCCCACTAAAGGACAAAGGAGGAATGTTATGCTTGGACTCAGAGAAAATGGGTGAGATTCTAAACGAGTACTTTGCATCGGTATTCACCGAGGAGAGGGACATGACGGATGTTGAGGTTAGGAACAGATGTTTGATTACTCTAGGTCAAGTCGGCATAAGGAGGGAGGAAGTGTTGGGTATTCTAAAGGGCATTAAGGTGGACAAGTCCCCAGGTCCGGATGGGATCTATCCCAGGTTACTGAGGGAAGCGAGAGAGGAAATAGCTGGGGCCTTAACAGATATCTTTGCAGCATCCTTAAACACGGGTGAGGTCCCGGAGGACTGGAGAATTGCTAATGTTGTCCCCTTGTTTAAGAAGGGTAGCAGGGATAATCCAGGTAATTATAGACCGGTGAGCCTGACGTCAGTGGTAGGGAAGCTGCTGGAGAAGATACTGAGGGATAGGATCTATTCCCATTTGGAAGAAAATGGGCTCATCAGTGATAGGCAACATGGTTTTGTGCAGGGAAGGTCATGTCTTACCAACTTAATAGAATTCTTTGAGGAAGTGACAAAGTTGATTGATGAGGGAAGGGCTGTAGATGTCATATACATGGACTTCAGTAAGGCGTTTGATAAGGTTCCCCATGGCAGGCTGATGGAGAAAGTGAAGGCGCTTGGGGTCCAAGGTGTACTAGCTAGATGGATAAAGAACTGGCTGGGCAACAGGAGACAGAGAGTAGCAGTAGAGGGGAGTTTCTCAAAATGGAGACGTGTGACCAGTGGTGTTCCACAGGGATCCGTGCTGGGACCACTGTTGTTTGTGATATACATTAATGATTTGGAGGAAAGTATAGGTGGACTGATTAGCAAGTTTGCAGACGACACTAAGATTGGTGGAGTAGCAGATAGTGAAGGGGACTGTCAGAGAATACAGCAGAATATAGATAGATTAGAGAGTTGGGCAGAGAAATGGCAGATGGAGTTCAATCAGGGCAAATGCGAGGTGATGCATTTTGGAAGATCCAATTCAAGAGTGAACTATACAGTAAATGGAAAAGTCCTGGGGAAAATTGATGTCCAGAGAGATTTGGGTGTTCAGGTCCACTGTTCCTTGAAGGTGGCAACGCAGGTAAATAGAGTGGTCAAGAAGGCATACGGCATGCTTTCCTTCATCAGACGGGGCATTGAGTACAAGAGTTGGCAGGTCATGTTACAGTTGTATAGGACTTTGGTTCGGCCACATTTGGAATACTGCGTACAGTTCTGGTCGCCACATTATCAAAAGGATGTGGATGCTTTGGAGAGGGTGCAGAGGAGGTTCACCAGGATGTTGCCTGGTATGGAGGGCGTTAGCTATGAAGAGAGGTTGAGTAGATTAGGATTATTTTCATTAGAAAGACGGAGGTTGAGGGGGGACCTGATTGAGGTGTACAAAATCATGAGAGGTATAGACAGGGTGGACAGCAAGAGGCTTTTTCCCAGAGTGGGGGTTTCAATTACGAGAGGACACGAGTTCAAAGTGAAAGGGGAAATGTTTAGGGGGGATATGCGTGGAAAGTTCTTTACGCAGAGGGTGGTGGGCACCTGGAACGCGTTGCCAGCGGAGGTGGTAGACGCGGGCACGATGGAGTCTTTTAAGATGTATCTAGACAGATACATGAATGGGCAGGAAGAAAAGAGATACAGAACCTTAGAAAATAGGCGACATGTTTAGAGAGAGGATCTGGATCGGCGCAGGCTTGGAGGGCCGAAGGGCCTGTTCCTGTGCTGTAATTATCTTTGTTCTTTGTTCTTTGTATGACTCCAACCAGCAGAGAGTTTTCCCCCTGATTCCCATTGACTCCAGTTTCGCTAGGGCACCTTGATGCCATACTTGGTGAAATGCTGCCTTGATGTGAAGGGCAGTCACTTTCACCTCACCTCTTGAGTTCAGCTTTTTTGTCCATGTTTGAACCAATGATGTAATGAGGTCAGGAGCTGAGTGGCCCTGACGGAACCCAAACTGAGCATCACTGAGCAGGTTATTGCTAAGCAAGTGCTGCTTGATGGCACTGTTGATGACACCTTCCATCACTTTACTGATGATTGAGAGTAGACTGATGGGGCGGTAATTGGCCGGGTTGGACTTGTCTTGCTTTTTGTGTACAGGACATACCTGGGCAATTTTCCACATTGCCGGGTAGATGTCAGTGTTGTAGCTGTACTGGAACAGCTTGGCTAGGGGTTCTGCAAGTTCTGGAGCACTGTTCTTCAGTACTATTGCCGGAATATTGTCAGGACCCATAGCTTTTGCAGTATCCAGTGCCTTCAGTCGTTTCTTGATATCACACGGAGTGAATCTAATTGGCTGAAGTCTGGCATCTGTAATGCTGGGGACTTCAGGAGTGGGCCGAGATGGATCATCAACTCGGCACTTCTGGCTGTTTGTTGCAATTGCTTCAGCCTTGTCTTTTGCACTGATGTTCTGGACTCCTCCATCATTGAGGATGGGGATCTTTGTGGAGCCACCTCCTTCAGTTAGTTGTTTAATTGTGCACCACCATTCACGACTGGATGTGGCAGGACTGCAGAGCTTAGATCTGATCCATTAGTTGTAGGATCGCTTAGCTCTGTCTATCGCATGCTGTTTACGCTGTTTGGCATGCAAGCAGTCCTGGGTTGTAGCTTCACCAGATTGACACCTCATTTTGATGTATGCCTGGTGCTGCCCCTGCACTCTTCAGTGAACCAGGGTTGGTCCCTGGGCTTGATGGTAATGGTAGAGTGGGGGATATGCCGGGCCATGAGGTTACAGATTGTTTTGAGTACAATTCTGCTGATGATGGCCCACAGAGCGACATGATACCTAGTTTTGCATTGCTAGATCTGTTTGAAATCTATCCCATTTAGCACAGTGATAGTGGCACACAACACGATGGCGTGTATCCTCAATGTGAAGATGGGGCTTCGTCTCCGCAAGGTCTGTGCGGTGGTCAATCCTAACAAGACTGTCACAGACAGATGCATCTTGGCAGGCAGATTGATGAGAACAAGTATATTTTTGCCTCACACTCTGCCACAGACCCAGTCTAGCAGCTATCCTTTAGGATTCGGCCAACTTGGTCAGTAGTGGTGCTACTGAGCCACTCTTGGTGATGGACATTGAAGTCCCCCATGCAGAGTACATTCTGTGCCCTGCTACCCTCAGTCCTTCTAAATATTGTGGAGTATTGATTTATCAGCTGAGGGAGGGCAGTAGGTGATAATCAGCAGGAAGTTCCCTTGCCCATGTTTAACCTGATGCCAAGAAACTTCATGGTGTCTGGAGTCAATGTTGAGGACTCTCAGGACAACTCTCTCCAGACTGTATACCACTATCTCTGCCCTGCCGCTGGGATAGGACAAACCCAGGGATGGTGATGGTAGTGTCTGGGACATTGTCTGCAAGGTATGATTCGATGAGTATGACTATGCCAGTCTGTTGCTTGACTAGTCTGTGGGACGGCTCTCCCCGTTTTGGCAAAAAGCCCCCAGATGTTAGTAAGGAGGACTTTGTAGGGTCAGGTTTGCCATGGTCATTTCCAGTGCCTCGGTCGATATCAAGAGGTCCATCCAGTCTTATTCCTTATCAACTTTGCAGTGCTTTGATACAACTGAGTGGCTTGTTAGACCATTTCATAGGACAGTTAAGAGTCAACCACATTGCTGTGGGTCTGGAGTCACATGAAGGCTAGACCAGGTAAGGACAGCAGATTTGCTTCCCTCAAGGGCCAGTGAATCAGATGGGTTTTTACGACGATCAATTTGCAATCGTCATTAGACTAGATTTTTAAATTCCAAATTTATTAATTGAATTCAAATTCCACTTTTTCCTGCGGTGGGATTTGAACACATGTCCCCAGGGAAATATGCTAGGCTTTGGAATTACTAATCCAATAGCAATACCACTACACCACTGCCTTCCCCCAATTCAACTGAAATCAGATTAATAGTGCACTAATCACAGAATGTTAAGTGCAAATTTCATTCAGCACAAATCGCCATTTTAAAGGTTCTGGATGCGTTTTTTAATCTACTGAAAAACTGACCACTGGACCACTGTGACCCAGTATAACCAGAAAATAGTTTTGTATATGTTTTAAGTCATTTTCAGTAATTTAAAATCAGCTTACTCCCAGGTGATAGACTGGCAGTGGGAGTAAAAATGATATTTTTGTGATAAAACCATTTTCAAGCTGCATTAATCAAACTTCATCAAGTTACCTCTCTTAAATATATTTGGGAAAGGTAATTACGTTTTAAACTGCTACCCAATTATGTTGATTCATGGCAGATTTTGCACTCAGCAATATGCAAATTAGTTTTGTGGAAACTTGAGGAAAGAAACCACTTTTCAAAACAGGTGTCCAAAGTGAAAACTCTACCCTCAACTGCAGTAAAATTTAATTTTTAAGACTCAAAGATGAATTATACCAGTGTTGGTTTGACATTTCCTTGGACTCCAATTGTTTAGGTTGATTAATGCCCATTTAAAGTTTAGGTGTATTCTAATGAGATTGGGAGGATACTAGGACCTAACCTGCCAGCAGAAAAATGGGCACTTTTTCAGGTCTAACATTTGGGTTGTGCCCAAGGAGGAAACTCCAGACAGAAAATGGTTTCCCACATTCCACCATCCGTAAACTGGAGATCATTCAAAACTCTGCTGACTGTGACTTAACTCGTTCCGAGTCCCATTCACTGATCGCCCCTGTGTTCGCTGACCAACAGTGGCGCAGTGGTTAGCACTGCAGCCTCACAGCTCCAGTGACCCGGGTTCAATTCTGGGGACTGCCTGTGTGGAGTTTGCAAGTTCTCCCGGTGTTTGCGTGGGTTTCCTCCGGGTGCTCCGGTTTCCTCCCACATGCCAAAGACTTGCAGGTTGATAGGTAAATTGGCCATTAGCAATTGCCCCTAGTATAGGTAGGTGGTAGGGAAATATAGGGTCAGGTGGGGATGTGGTAGGAATATGGAATTAGTGTAGGATTAGTATAAATGGGTGGTTGATGGTCGGCACAGACTCGGTGGGCCGAAGGGCCTGTTTCAGTGCTGTATCTCTAAACTAGACTAATAGAAATAAATCTAAAAATACTAATGTACTGCTCAAAATAACAGCTGCACTATTTAATAGTGAAAAGACCTGAGACAATTAAGTTAAACCTACTGAAATATGTTAAGCAAAGCACAGAAGTACAGTGATGATAATGGGCCAGAATTTATTGAACAATGAATGCTGAAATTGGCCAGTATGTTGTGGCAAGGAAGAGATACCCCGTAAATAGCAAATTGCCACAAATTGGTGGACAATTTGTGCTGCTCTGCTGTTAGCTTTTCAAAAACAGCATCTCCCCATGATTTTCATGATGTTGTTGGATCTATCCTTGGCCTCCTATTCTCATCTACATGCTGCCGGTTGGTGAAATCATCCGAAAGCGCAGCGTTAGTTTTCACATGTATGCTAATGACACCCAGTTCTACCTTAACATCACCTCTCTCAACTCCTCCACTATTGCTACACTATCAGACTGCTTATTCAACATCTTGTACTGGGCGAGCAGAAATTTCCTCTAATTTAATACTGGGAAGACTAATTTTCAGTCCCGCTCCAAACTCTGTTCCCTAGCTACTGGCTCCTTCCTCTCCTTTGCAACAGTCTAAGATTAAGCCTCTCTGTTTCCATCTTGGTGTTACATTTGAGATGATCTTCCAACCATTTATTCGCACCATCTCTAAGACCGCCTAATTCTACCTCTGTAACTTCGCCGGACTTCACCCCTGTCTCAGCTCATCTGTTGCTGAAATCTTTATACATGCCTTTGTTATCTCTAAACGTGACTATTCCAATGCACCCCTGGCTGGTTTCCCACATTCACCATCCGTAAACTGGAGATCATTCAAAACTCTGCTGACTGTGACTTAACTCGTTCCGAGTCCCATTCACTGATCGCCCCTGTGTTCGCTGACCAACACTGGCACCTGGTCAAGAAACATCTTGATTTTAAAATTTGTATCCTTGTTTTCAAATCCTTCCTTGGCCTCACCCTTCCCTATCTCTGTAATCTTCTCCAGCCCTACAACTCTCTGAGATATCTGTGCTCTTCTATTTCTGGCCTCATGAGCATCCCCGATTTTAATTGCTCCACCATTGGTGGTTGCGCCTCCAGTTGCCTAGGCTCTAAGCTCTGGAATACCCTCCCTACACCTCTCCACCACACTCTTCTCCTTTAAAGCAATCCTTAAAACTGACCTCTTTGACCAAGCTTTTGGTCATCTGACTTAATATCTCCTTTTGTGGCTTGGTATCATACTTTGTTTTATAATACCCCTGTGAAGCACCTTGGGACATTTTATTACACTAAGGGTGCTATATAAATATAAGTTGGTGTCATTTTTATTGTTGCTGCATTTACATATTAATTGTCCATTAAACGCGACACAGAAAGTTAAGTCTGGTGATTAACAGTGTAATTTAATGTGTTATAATTGTTAATGACTGGCAAAGTAATCAACATCGCTTGAACAAAACATAAACAATTATAAGTGTGGAATCTGATTTCTTCAGGCAGTGAATTAAGAAGATTTTTAAAATGTCAAATTTAATTTATGTTAAATATTTAATTTTCCTTTCTGTCTCTTTTTTCGCTCTCTTTTAATCTAATTTTTCTTCCCCTCTCATTATTTCGCTTTCAGAACTCAATTTGACAAAGAATTCATCCACTCAAATTCATTTTCTTTCTCAATCCTTCCTCTGTTTATTTTGCAATCCTTAAATCTCATTGCTCCCATCGTTCACCAATGTTCCAGATGCCCTGTTGCCCTCGCTGCACTATGATCAGCTCACTCTTCGGGAAACTTTGTGGGAAGAATATTTTAAAATCTAAACATATATGAGCAAGTCTGAATGAGTCATACCCCAAGATGTGAACGAATAAGTTGCTGTGTTTGCAAATTGTCCATTAAACTCGCTATGGAAAGTTAAATCTAATAATTAACAACATGATCATTATTAGTGACTGCCAATCAACCTCTCTGGCCCAAAAAGTGAACAATTAAAAGTTTGCAGTCTCATTTCTCCAGGTAGTGAATTATTGTTGGAGATTTTAATGATGTCTTGTTGCCCTCGCATTATCGGCTCACACTTCCAGCAACTTATAAGACAAAAACAAATTGAACTGAAGGGTGTAGGAAAAGGTCTAACAAACCTGGACTACAGTAAGATGCCCTGCTCCAGAAAATTCCAGCCCATTTTGTTTACATTATTATGTAGCAATGCCACTGAAAGAAAGCAATACTTATTTTCTTCTGTGTTTGCGCTTAAAGTCATTTTTATTAGATCTACACACGGGAAAATTAAATTTATAATTCATATTGTGAGTTGTTAATAACAAGCCTTATTTGCATAAATACTGGGCCTTTTTTTATATTTAATTTTAAATGTGGTGTTAATGTTGTTAAATTTTATATGAAGTGCCTACGCCTACATCAATATAGCTAAATCAGTTTTTTTTTATTCATTCATGGGATGTGGACGTCACTGGCTATGCCAGCATTTATTGCCCATCCCTAATTGCCCTTGAGAAGGTGGTGGTGAGCTGCCCTCTTGAACCACTGCAGTCCATTTGGATATATCAGATTAGAAAGTCTTTTTTTTTTTAACTATTTAGCTCATGTGGTAGTCTTTAGTTTGTTTTAGAAATGGATCTTTTGAGTGAGATACAAAACCCAATGAATGGTGGTCAATGCTAACAAGGTCACTTTGTATCGTCCATGTATATTACCCTGAGGAGGTGGTAGCGGGCCTTCTCCTTGAGCCACTGCAGTCCTTGTAGTGTCTCCTGTTATGCTTAGAAGGAGCCGTGATGAAAATAAACAATAAACTGGAGGAATTATGAAATAAAAGACAACTGTTGAACTGAAGCACAAGAAAATGGGCACATTTGTACCTTAGACAAAATGGAGTAGAGGTCAGGTGACCCCTCTTGTACTGTCAATAAACACACCTGTCTGCAAAGACTAAACTCATTAACTGCATCTGAATTAGCTTTGGGGGAAATGCATTGAAATGGAAAGAAGTTCATTTTATGTTAATGACTTCTACCTACAAGAATAGGACTAACAAAGGTTCTGTAGACAGACTGACTCCACAGCCCAAGCCAAGATGAATAGATATGAAGTGGCACCATTGTAACAGAATGGTTCCCATCCAGATGCCAACAGATAGTAATGGTTTCCATATCCTGGACCATTATATGGTCACACCAGGGGAGAGGGCCCTGTGTCACCCAACAGAGACTCAAACGTGATGGATTTTTACATTAAAAGGTAGCTCTGAAGAGAGAGAGATCAATCAAAGACCACAGAAAGCCAGATCCAGCCAGAGGCTGTGAGATACTGTCCAGCTAAGCAGAAGACCCCTGCTAGATAACAACTTGAACAATCACTGCAGCAGAGAAATTGCAGGATGAATTTGAGACTCTCCATCTCTGAACTTTGGGCTGAGTTTTAACCACAGAAGACTGCAACACTGCAGCAACTCCAATAAAAGGAACATTCAGGCCTGCAACACCATTAAAAATTTTCATCCCAAAAGAAACTCTGGAGGTTCTTTAAGCAATGGATTCTTTATCTATCTATTCTTGTGTATGTATGTGTGTGGGGGGCGGGGGGGGGGGGGGGTGGGGATGGTGGCAAGGTTGCGACCATTTCAGGAATTGTTTAAAAATAAATAGTTCTCTTTCTTATTTTTAGCCTACAAGAAAACCTGTTATTTGTCTGGTTATTTGACCCTAAAACCATTCAGGGACTAACACACCACTTTTAATACAAACTATCTGCGGTCAATTGGGAGGTGAAAAGTAGGAGACGCCACACTACTTACCACTGGCCCATAATACTCCACAATAGCGTAAGGTAGAGAATTCTAGAATTTTGATGCAGCAGCAATGAAAAAATGGTGATAAATGAACAAGACATGATTGTGTGTAACTTGGAGGGGACTGTATTTCCATGCCATAACTACTCTTGTCATTCTCAGTGGTAAAAGTTGCAGAAGAGCTGCAGAAATAGTCTTGTTGAAACCTTGCAGTGTATCCTTTGGATTGTACATACTGCAGGCATGTATGCCATGATGGAAAGGGTGAATATTGTTTGAGCGGCACCAGCATTAGCACCAAGCAAGCAAACTGTTCTGACCTGGATACTGTTGAGCTTTTTTGTCTGCTGTTGTGGCTGGAGTATGTAGATGGTGGATAGGTTTTGAGGATCAGGAGATGAGTTACTTGTCACACATTACCCAGCCACTGCCCTGCACTTATAGCCAAAGTGTTAATATGGTTGGTCCATTTCAGATTCCAGTCAGTGGTAATCGCCAAGATGTTCATTGTCAGAAATTCAGTCGCGATGGCATTGCTAAAGATCAGAGGAACAGGGCTTGGTCTTCTCTTGCTCCAGTTGACCTTTGTGTGTGTCATTTGTGGCTTAGTTGGTAGCACTTGTGACTGTGAGTCAGAAGGTTATGGGTTCAAGTTAATCTAAGGCTTGAGTACATGAATTAAGGCTGGTGCACCCGTGCAATACTGAGAGAATGCTGCACTGTTAGTGGTGTTGTCTTCTGCATGAAACATTAAACCAAGCCCCTATCCATGCTCTCAGATGGACATAAAATGTCCCATGGCACTATTTCAAAGAAGAGCAGGGGAATTATTCCTGGGTGTCCTGCCCAAAGTTTATCCCTCAATCAACATTACGAAAACAGGTTATTTTTGTCATGATCACATTACTGTTTGTGGGAGCTTGTTGTGTGCAAATTGGCTGCTGTATTTCCTACATTACAACAGTGACTACACATCAAAACAATGTCATTGGCTGTGAAGTGCTTTAGGATGCCTTGTCTTCATGAAAGGATCCATCTCAATGTAAGTTTTTCTTTTTTTCTTTTTACCTGTCACTTGTATGGCATGAATATTGATTGCAACTTGTCAACCAATGGCCAGATATTACCCAGGTCCTGCTGCAGGCTGGCATGGGCTGCTTCATTATGAGAAGTGTTCTGAGTGAGCTAAACATTGTGGAATCATCAGCAAATAGCCTTTCTTTTACTTTATGTTGGAGGGAAGGTTTTTGATGAAGCAGCTGAACGTGGTTGGCTTACAGCGCATTCCTGTGGAATTCCTGAAGTGGTGTCCTAAGGCTGTGATGACTGATATCCAATGATCTTAACCAACTTCCTTTGCATCAGGTATGACTCCATTCATTGACTTCTGTTTTACTACTACTTCTTGGTGCCATACTTAGTAAAATGCTGCCTTGATGGGTTAGATTTATCCCAATGGAGACAATTGCAAGCTCTTCAGCCTTGTATCTTGCACTCACATGCTGGGCTCCAACGTGATTGAGGATACGAATGTAAATGGAGTCTCATCTATTTATTATAATTTTAATGATTTTTTTATGTTAATCATGGTGAGGAGATGTTTGTGCTGGAGAATTTAACACTTTTCCAGTGCAGTACTTCAAAAGTTGTACATTTTTGAAGCTGCTCTCATTCTGTACTGAGAATAAATTGAGGTCCTGTCTGTGTGTCCAGATAGCCATTAAAAATCCCATGACACTGTTTAAAGAATAGCAGGGAGTTCTCCTAGTGTTGAATTCATTGTTACTCCACAAACAAACACCAGCAAAAACAGGGTCAATCATTTCATTGTTATTTGTGGGATCTTGCCGTGCATCAAATGGCTGCTGTGTTTATCTGGACATAAAGAAAGACTGCGTTAAAGAAGTTTTCATTTTCTGCAATAATAACAATAACAATGTATGTTTGTATAGTGCCTTTAACGTAATGAAAAGTTCCAAAGCACTTCATAGGAGCATATTATAACAAAATATGACACCAAGCCACATAAGGAAATAGTAGGGCAGATAACCAAAAGTTTGGTCAAAGAGGTAGGTTTTAAGAAGTGTCTTAAAGGAGGAAAAAGAAGTAGAGAGGTGGAGGGAGGGTATTCCAGAGCTTAGAGCCGAGGCAACTGAAGGCACAACCACCAATGGTGGAGTAATTAAAATCGGGGATGCACAAGAATTAGATGAGTGCAGATATCTCGGAGGGTTGTGGGGCTGGAGGAGATTACAGAGATAGGGAGGTGTGAGGCTATGGAGGGATTTGAAAACAAGGATGAGAATTTTAAAATCAAGACATGGTTTGACCGGGAGCCAATATAGGTCAGCGTGCACAGGTGTGATAGGGGACTGGGACTTGGTGCAAGTTAAGACACGGGCAGCAGAGCTTTGCATGACCTCAAGTTTATGAACGGTAAAATGTGGGAGACCAGCCAGGAGTGCATTGGAATAGTCAAGTTTAGAGGTAATAAAGGCATGAATGAGGATTTCAGCAGCAGATATGTTGAGACAGGGGCGAAGTAGGGTGAGGTGGAAATAGGTGGCCTTAGTGATGGTGCAAATAAGTGGTCGGAAGCTCATCTCTGGATCAAGAATGACATTGAGGTTGTGAACAGACTGGTTTAGTCTCAGACTGTTGCCAGGGAGAGGGATGGAGTCAGTAGCTAGGAAATGGAGTTTGGAACGGGGATCAAAAACAATGGCTTCAGTCTTCCCAGTATTTAATTGGAGGAAATTTATGCTCATCCAGTACTGGATGTCGGATAAGCAGTCTGATAATTTAGCATGTGGGCACTTAGCAATGATGCAGCAGTGGGAAGAGAAGCCATTGCAAGTGATTCTCTGGTTATGATTAGAAAGGTAAGAATGGAACCAGGTGAGAGCAATTCTAATCAGCTAGATGACAGTGGAGAGACATTGGAAGAGGTTGGAGTGGTCAACTGTGTCAAAGGCTGCAGACAGGTTGAGAAGGATGAAGAGAGATAGTCACAGTCACACAGGATGTCATTTGTAATTCCAGCACAGACATCCAAACATCTCACCATGGTAAACGAGAAAGCACTTTCCATGTCCTCAGGAATTCCCAAAGCACATTACAATCAATTAAGTACTGTTAAAGTGTAGTCACTTTCCTAATGTAAGAAATGCCACAGCCAATTTGCGCACAACAAAGAACCACAAACAGAACCACTATAATGACCACATAATCTGTTTTTAGTGATGTTGATTGTGGGTTAAATATTGCCCAAGACACGAGGGAAATCTCCACTGTTCTACCTCAAAATACGACTGTGACATCCTTTACATCCACCTGAGAGGGCAGATAGGCAGAAACATCTCAGGTGAAAGGCAGTACCTCCAACAGTGCAGCATACCCTCAAAACAAAAAACAAAACAAAACAAAGAACAGTACAGCACAGGAACAGGCCATTCGGCCCTCCAAGCCTGCGCCGATCTTGATGCCTGCCTAAACTAACACCTTCTGCACTTCCGGGGCCCATTTCCCTCTATTCCCTTCCTATTCATATATTTGTCAAGATGCCTCTTAAACGTCGCTATCGTACCTGCTTCCACCACCTCCCCTGGCAGCAAGTTCCAGACACTCACCACCCTCTGTGTAAAAAACTTGCCTCGCATATCCCCTCTAAACTTTGCCCCTCGCACCTTAAACCTATGTCCCCTAGTAACTGACTCTTCCACCCTGGGAAAAAGCTTCTGACTATCCACTCTGTCCATGCCGCTCATAACTTTGTAAACCTCTATCATGTCGCCCCTCCACCTCCGTCGTTCCAGTGAAAACAATCCGAGTTTTTCCAACCTCTCCTCATAGCTAATGCCCTCCAGACCAGGCAACATCCTGATAAACCTCCTCTGTACCCTCTCCAAAGCCTCCACGTCCTTCTGGTAGTGTGGCGACCAGAATTGCACGCAATATTCTAAGTGTGGCCTAACTAAGGTTCTGTACAGCTGCAACATGACTTGCCAATTTTTATACGCTATGCCCCGACCGATCAAGGCAAGCATGCCATATGCCTTCTTGACTACCTTATCCACCTGCGTTGCCACTTTCAGTGACCTGTGGACCTGTACGCCCAGATCTCTCTGCCTGTCAATACTCCTAAGGGTTCTGCCATTTACTGTATACCTCCCACCTGCTTTAGACCTTCCAAAATGCATTACCTCACATTTGTCCGGATTAAACTCCATCTGCCATTTCTCCGCCCAAGTCTTCAACTGATCTATAATCCTGCTGTATCCTCTGACAATCCTCATCATTATCCGCAACTCCACCAACCTTTGTGTCATCCGCAAAATTACTAATCAGACCAGCTACATTTTCCTCCAAATCATTTATGTATACTACAATCAGCAAAGGTCCCAGCACTGATCCCTGCGGAACACCACTAGTCACATCCCTCCATTCAGAAAAACACCCATCCACTGATACCCTCTGTCTTCTGTGACTGAGCCAGTTCTGTATCCATCTTGCCAGCTCACCTCTGATCCCGTGTGACTTCACCTTTTGCACCAGTCTGCCATGCGGGACCTTGTCAAAGGCTTTACTAAAGTCCATATAGACAACATCCACCGCCCTTCCCTCATCAATCATCTTCGTCACTTCCTCAAAAAACTCAATCAAATTAGTAAGATACGACCTCCCCTTCACAAAACCATGCTGTCTCTCGCTAATAAGTTCGTTTGTTTCCAAATGGGAGTAAATCCTGTCCTGAAGAATCCTCTCTAATAGTTTCCCTACCACTGACATAAGGCTCACTGGCCTATAATTTCCTGGATTATCCTTGCCACCCTTCTTAAACAAAGGAACAACATTGGCTATTCTCCAGTCCTCTAGGACCTCACCTGCAGCCAATGAGGATGCAAAGATTTCTGTCAAGGCCCCAGCAATTTCTTCCCTTGCCTCCCTCAGTATTCTCGGGTAGATCCAATCAGGCCCTGGGGACTTATCTACCTTAATGCTTTGCAAGACACCCAACACCTCTTCCTTTTTGATAATGGGATGACTGAGACTATCTACACTCCCTTCCCTAGGCTCATCAACCACCGTCCTTCTCCTTGGTGAATACTGATGCAAAGTACTCATTTAGCACCTCACCCATTTCCTCTGGCTCCACGCATAGATTCCCTTCTCTGTACTTGAGTGGGCCAACCCTTTCCCTGGTTACCCTCTTGCTCTTTATATATGTATAAAAACCCTTGGGATTTTCCTTAATCCTGTTTGCCAATGACTTTTCATGACCCCTTTTAGCCCTCCTAACTCCTTGCTTAAGTTCCTTCCTACTGTCTTTATATTCCTCAAGTGCTTCATCTGTTCCGAGCCTTCCAGCCCTTACAAATGCTTCCTTTTTCTTTTTGACTAGGCTCACAATATCCCTCATTATCCAAGGTTCCCGAAACTTGCCAAACTTGTCTTTCTTCCTCACAGGAACATGCTGTTCCTGGATTCTAATCAGCTGACGTTTGAAAGACTCCCACATGTCAGATGTTGATTTACCCTCAAACAGCCGCCCCCAATCTAAATTCTTCAGTTCCTGCCTAATATTGTTATAATTAGCCTTCCCCCAATTTAGCACCTTCACCCGAGGACTACTCTTATCCTTATCCACAAGTAGCTTAAAACTTATGGAATTATGGTCACTTCTCCCGAAATGCTCCCCCACTGAAACTTCGACCACCTGGCCGGGCTCATTCCCCAATACCAGGTCCAGAATGGCCCCATCCCTAGTTGGACTATCTACATACTGTTTCAAGAAGCCCTCCTGGATGCTCCTCACAAATTCTGCCCCATCCAAGCCCCTAGCACTAAGTGAGTCCCAGTCAATATTGGGGAAGTTTAAATCACCCACCACTACAACCCTGTTACCTTTACATCTTTCCAAAATCTGTCTACATATCTGCTCCTCTACCTCCCGCTGGCTGTTGGGAGGCCTGTAGTAAACCCACAACATCATGACTGCATTCTTCCTATTCCTGAGCTCCACTCATATTGCCTCGCTGCATGACATCTCTGAGGTGTCCTCCCGCAGTACAGCTGTGATATTCTCCTTAACCAGTAATGCAACTCCCCCACCCCTTTTACAGCCCCCTCTATCACGCCTGAAGCTTCTAAAGCCTGGAACATTTAGCTGCCAATCCTGCCCTTCCCTCAACCAAGTCTCTGTAATAGCAACAACATCATATTTCCAAGTACTGATCCAAGCTCTAAGTTCATCTGCCTTACCTGTTATACTTCTCGCATTGAAACAAATGCACTTCAGACCACCAGTCCCGCTGTGCTCAGCAACATCTCCCTGCCTGCTCTTCCTCTTAGTCCTACTGGCCTTATTTACTATGTCCTCCTCATTTACCTCACTAGCTGTCCTACTGCTCTGGTTCCCACCCCCCTGCCACACTAGTTTAAACCCTCCCGAGTGACGCTAGCAAACCTTGCAGCCAGGATATTAGTGCCCTTCCAGTTTAGATGCAACCCGTCCTTCTTGTACAGGTCCCATCTGTCCCTGAAGAGAGCCCAATGGTCCAGATATCTGAAACCCTCCCTTCTACACCAGCTGCTCAGCCACGTGTTTAGCTGCACTATCTTCCTATTTCTAGCCTCACTGGCACGTGGCACAGGGAGTAATCCAGAGATTACAACCCTCGAGGTCCTGTTTTTTAACTTACTGCCTAACTCCCTAAATTCCCCCTGCAGGACCTCATCACTCTTCCTGCCTATGTCGTTGGTACTGATGTGTACCACAACCTCTGGCTGTTCACCCTCCCCCTTCAGAATGCCCCCTGTCCATTCAGAGACATCCTTGACCCTGGCACCAGGGAGGCAACATACCTTCCTGGAGTCTCTTTCATGTCCACAGAAGCGCCTATCTGTGCCCCTGACTATAGAGTCCCCTATAACTATTGCTGTTCTGTGCTTTGTCCCTCCCTGCTGGACAACAGTGCCAACCGTGGTGCCACTGCTCTGGCTGCTGCTATTTTCCCCTGATAGGCCATCCCCCCAACAGTATCCAAAACGGTATACTTGTTAGAGAGGGGGATAGCCACAGGGGATTCCTGCACTGACTGCCTGCCCCTTCTCGCGGTCACCCATCTATCTGCCTGCACCTTGGGTGTAACCACTTCTCTAAAACTCCTGTCTATGATGCTTTCCGCCACCTGCATGCTCCTAAGTGCATCCAGTTGCTGCTCCAACCGATCCATGCGGTCTGTGAGGAGCTGCAACTGGGTACACTTCCTGCAGATGTAGTCCTCCGGAACGCTGGAAGCGTCACGGACTTCCCACATCTCACAGGTGAAGCACTTCACCCCTCTAACTGTCATTTCTATCACTAATTAGTTAATTAATATAAAATAAATAAATACTTATTAAATCCTTACTAAATTATGATGCACTTCACTATGTGGTCCCTAGTGCTAGATTTCTACAATAAATATTAAATGCTGTCTAAATACAGTAATCTCCTTCCTCTGGTTTCGTTACTCTACTTATTAATTAGTTAATTAGTGTTTTAATCAATTTTTATCAGTTTTATTTTCAAATTCAGTACAGATTCCCTACCAGCCAATCAAGTCACAGCTTTCCTGTGATGTCACTTTTTCAGTTTTTTTTCCCACCCAAGGTAACTTACTCTGTAAACTCACCGCTCCGGAACTCCGCCCTCCGAGTCTGCTCCGAGAATCCCCGAGGTAAGTTTTTTTTATATACTCACCACTCAGTGCAAGACTGGAGCATCAGCTTTGATTTTTATACTGAAATCCTGGAGTGGGACATGAACCCCCAACCTTTCAACATCAGAGGCAAGAATGATACCACTGAACCATGGCTGACACCCATATAGCAATGGCCCTACACTTCAAATAAATTTATTGTGGAAACATTCATTGGAGTTTCTGAGAGCTGTGATAGGACATTACACAAATACATTTCTTTCCACTTTAACTGTTCAGTGTCAGCATTACAAAGGCTCAAGCTCTGATATAGTGTCGACTCGATGAAGCTTCTAATCTTAGTCACCACATCTTTTAAGCATAACCTCATAGGAGTGCCTTAACATGATTATTCTGAACATTTCCATATCCTATGAAAGCTAGCCTTTTGACTTCTTGAATTAAATTGTCAATCTGGTGTTACTTTTACCAAATTATGGGTAATTTTGTACCTGACATATGTCCAGACACTTCCTATCAATACAGAGAAAAGATTCTAATGTCAAAAAGAGTCAGTAGCAATATACCTTGTGATATATTTAGAGCGTTCAGACATCAATAATTCTGTTAATTTTAAACGTATGAGTAATATTTTAATTTGCTTTCACACGATTGGTAGTTTTGAAAAACAAGTTCTGAGAAGGGTGACACCAAGCACCTTGGATCATTCTGTCTCTTTTCAGGTGCTGAGTGGCCTGCCAAGCATTTCCAATATTTCCTGCAAACATTCAGAAATGATGGGCAGGAGATGGCCAACTAGTCCATCCAGCCCACTCCATACTCATGATGGTCGAAGCATCATGACTAAATATTTCACCCTCACCTTTACTCTCCTTTTCGCCCTCCACCACTTCCCCTACCACTACCCCTCCCCCACACCATCACCTACCACAACCTCCCCCAACAGTCCTACCCCACCCCCACCCCGCCCCCACCCCACCAAAACCGGCTTTGGAGTCTCCTGGAACAGGGCCAGTAAGGGTGAAAAAACACACTGGAAAATTCCTCTCTGGCCTCCTCAGGTGATCGAAACCAGTCCAGGAGATCACATGGACCAAGTGCTATCTGTAAAATCACTTACCTTCTATATGGTGCAACCTCTGCCCCAGTCAAGGCCCGGTCCAGGTCCAACTTGAAGGCATACATAGATCAGCACCCACCACACCAGCTGGCAGCATATTCCAGAGGCTCAGTGATCTGGGTGAAGAAAAAACCTTAACATCCAACCTATTCTCCCATCCCTCCCTATCTCTGTAATCTCCTCCAGCCCTACAGCCCTCCAAGATATCTGCGCTTCTCTAACTCTGGTCTCTTGTGCATCCCTGATTTTAATAGTTCTATCATTGGTGGCCTTGCTTTCAGTTGCCTCGGCCCCAAGCTCTGGAATACCCTCCTGACACCTCTCTCCTTCTCTACCCCACTTTCCTCCTTTAAGACACTCCTTAAAACCTTTGACCAAGCTTTTGGCTATCTGACCTAATATCTCCTTTTGTGGCTCAGTTTCATACTTCGTTTTATAATGCTCCTGTAAAGTGCCTTGTTTTATTACATTAAATATGCTATAATAAATATAAGTTGTTGTTATTCCTACTCTTGTATAGTCTATGTGCATGTCCCCAGTCCTCTGTAATCTGTCAAACTGGAATAATCTGTCAATAGATACATTATCCAGTCCTTCCATTATTAAAATGAAAAACTGATGATGATAGCCTTACAGAACTTTATCATGGAGAACTGCTTTAAAACTGTACTTGAGACTGGGACTGCATAGAGTGTGAGAGATAACGCCAAGACACATTGTGTATTACAGACCTGGCTGCATATCTGAGCAAGTGTATTTACACACGTCACTCATTGCCTATACATTTCTAAGAGCTCGAATGTGAGTGTTGATTTTCTCAAATACTTATATTTTATAAAATGCTCACCAACGTTCTGGGCACTTTTTAAAAACCAAGCTTTACACTTCACCAGTTATATTCCAAAAGCCTAAATCCTAAGTGGTTGATCGGACCTTCCTGAAGGGGTTTTACGGCGCTTGGATTTAGTCTGTTTAGATTTTCTCCAAAGGTCAAGCAAGACCCAACTCAGAAGTTACATGCTGCCACTTTCACATCAACCCAGAGCCAAAACTGCTTCATATCCATGCGAAAGTGACGATATAACTTCAGGGTAAAAGTCCTCCTCCGCTTGGTTAATTCCTTCGAAGCGTATTTGATTTTCAGCGCTATTTCACCTGTCTACACTCTTGTGATAAATGGCGAGAAGAGTAACATTAGTGTTCCAGGATGGAAGTGTTTATTGCCAGTCATGTTACAAAAACAAAGGCCCATCGGCTGTTTCTGAATGGGAGTATTATTGTAACAGATGTAGGCAGATGGTCCGCTAACGGGATCAAAATGCTATTCACGATAAGCTGCGCTTCTTGATAGCGACAGCACTCCCAACTTTAAATTTGCTCGACAAATTCCATAGGTCAATAAAGAAGTGTTAAGAATTCCCTCGGGGTGACGTGCAACTTCTGGCCTTGGGGTCCACACGTAGCTCTCGGATGGAGAGCGTAAGGGAAGATTTCAGAAGCAAAGTGGTCTTAAGTAGCAAGCTGTTGATGCCAACTCCAGCTTTTAGTGAAACGCGCACACACACACCGCATTTAGCTTCGATATTCTGGTTGTGGGGAATGAACTGAAAGCAGTTTTGGGTCAGGTTCGTTCCAGACAGAATTCTCCAGTATTTAGACAGTAAGGTCAATTCTGAAAATATATAAGTTTCTTGAGGCTTTATTTATGTTGTAGATTCTAGCCCGATGCATAGACCAACAGTTCTGATGAAAGGTCATCGACCTGAAACAACGATGTCTCTCTTCGTCGGTGCTGCCTGACCTGCTGAGAGCTTCCAACAGGTTCTGATGTATAAATTATGCCTGTCCTGCCCGCTCAATATTTGTTATCCCCATTGTTTAAAAGTAACCTTTAAGACAGAAGCGACATGTTCTCCTGATTGAGTACAGAAACAAAAATGCAATAAGAATTTATGCTAAGGACGGTTTGATTAAATGTTAAATCTACTTGAAAAGTTGATTCTACCCCATTCAGATTTAAAACAGTTTAGTGTTAGTACTGCTCCTTTCTAATCATGTGAACTTCAAGTTGATTCGGAAAAATATGGACAAAACACGTTAAATTCAGATGGAATAATGGCTAACTTGGAGGAACTGATCCATATAAATTGCAGGGAGGAAAAAGTGTTACTTGTCACAAACGGCAATGGGAATAAAGCACCAACCCAAAATTGTTGGTGCAGGAACTGGGGGGACGGGGGGAAACAAACATGTCAATATTGTCGAGCTTCAGAAATGTGCCTTTCTAAACCTCTAACCTTTTTTTGAAAATTTCTTTCCAATGTGAACATTTGGGATGAAATCCGCGGTCTGATAACCGTTGAGATCACCAGAATACAATTTTAAAGTCAGAACATAGGATTTTTTTTTCGAGAGCAGTGGATAAGGAGGTACTCGGGTACCTGGGTCCAGTTTCAGGCTGTCTGTTTAAATATCTGTTGAACAGAGTAGCGAAGTAAGAAAGAGGAAGCTTGAGGTTTGTGCAGCAGGAAAAACACAATTCAAATTGGACACCCAGTCAAAAATACTTTTAGATTAATACTGACGGCGATATGTTCAAGATGTTGGCGCTGTTCGTTCTTGATGACACAGATGTCGATCCTTTTCGAACTACCAAGCAACTGCAGATTTGTTTCTTGTTTATTATTGTGTTGAGGTCATGCAATGCCATCGTTGCTTAGCTAAGCTATAGTAAGATATGGAAAGCATTTAAATACTGCGGATGCTGGAAATCTGAAATACAAACAGAGCACTTTTCTGTTTTTAATATGGAAACTACTTACTTGTTTAGACGTACTTGAGAAAGTATTTATTCGTTATCTTAATATCGCCACACACTGAAGCTAATGCCAATAAAATATCTGTTTTTGCTTTCCGGGCTCCATTCATTTCAGCACAATTTTATTGATGTGCGACATGATTACTGTTTCTTGTGTTCGAAATGGGAAACAGGCTATCGTTCCTAGGGAGTAACTGCGTCTGGAGATTTAGAATGGATACTTCAGGATTCGGCTGACTGGGAACCTCATGCTGGCTCGGATAATTTGGGTAGAATATGTGCAAGGATAAAACTGCACTCGCTTATATCGCACTCAGCAAGGATATACATTCAAACAATATTAGTGTTTCATACGGCTATAAACAGCAAATATTGCACAGGCAGTTAAAATACTTTCAAGTATCTTTGTACAAACAATAAGTTCATATGTCATTTCGGTCGAACATCCGCTGAGTATACGGTGTTAACTCGAGAAGACCATTACCTAAAGCGAAAAATATTTTACTCGTACACTAGAATCGTCACGAGACAAAGGTCACAGTAATAAGTAGAGAATAGTTTTATCAGATATTTGTTACCCATTAAGGAAAGGGCCACTTCTGTCAGTAGAAATAAACAAGAGTAGACCTTTTTTTTTGCTATTTGCGAGAATTCGCTCGGAGTACAGTGACTGTGAGCAGTTTACAGTGGGTGTTATGCCTGGGGTAGAATTTCTGTAGCCAATAACAAACAAATTTACCCATTTTTTTGGCACAAAGTGGGTCTCAGAGTATCGGGTCTGACTGTATTGCAGCTACTTAACAAATTGTCCCGTATCATTGAAAACAAAATAAAACAGAATTGTAACTGCACTGTGGCAATTTAAAACATCCAAGTGATCGGATTAATTGTCAGGTTTACCCCATGTCAAAACCTCATCTATATGCATGTAATTCCAAAAAAATAGAAAAGACAATTTATTGCTAAGATTTGTGTGTGGATTTGCCATCAGTAGATTCCGCTGTATATATGATTTTGATTTGCGTTCAGCAAAAATCATTGAAGTAGCACACAGAACTCAAAGATTTAAAAAGTTGGGAATATAAAAATTAATTGGTTCGCAAATCAATCTGGGAGTGTAGCATCATTTTTTTTTCTTTTTATTTCTGAATTGATCACCTGTTGAATAACCTTATGAGTGTTTATGCTATTTATAGGGTACTATAACGATATCTTGATTTATAGTGACTGAATAAATCAAAATTCATTTTTATTGGATGGCATTTGAGGATTATTCCTTGTATTTTGGGGATTGAGTTCCATAGCTCTGTCCATTATTTTTTAAAAGGCGTGAGTAATCTTTATTTTACATATATTCATTTAACATTTATCGTTTTCATTTTTAAAGCTTAAAATATACACAGCTATGCCCGATCCACCAATTGGAGGTGAATTTCCATGGACTATAATGCGAGCACTTATACTGGGATGATGCCTGCTGATGCCCTTCATCGCTGATCCTGCCAGATTTTGTGGGTCAGTCGGAGGGCACTCCATTTTTCAGAGGCCAACATGCCAGTAGGAGCCTGCAGCACTGAGAGTGTATTTCCGGCAGATTGGAAAGTCCAGCACAGGTTTAACATTCTCAAGGGGTTCTGGATTTTGCCCCTTCCCCCCACACCTGATCCCCAGAAAAAAAGCTTTGCAGAACATCCAACAGCAGCGTTTGTAAGAGGGGCACATTTAAATATATATTTTAAAAACCTCAAGATTCAGTAGTAGTCTAGCCTGAACTTCTCCAGTGGAATCTATTTTTGACCTGTTGGAAGTAGACCTCATTTCGGTGTGATAGCCTACAATCTTACATTGAGTCCCTTTGAGGTTAACAGTACAGGAACTCCTCACAGTTAGCTTCCGAACTTCCATTCCACCTGTTTTGATACAGGTGCCCTTCCAAGGTGCTGTAGGAAGTTCAATCTCTTATTAGTCTTCATGAGGTAATGCCAGAACTTGATGTATCTGGGTCCTGGCAGAGCTTGTGGCTGTTCAAACAGGCTCCCACCAAAATTCCAATGCCAGTCTGCTGGAAAGGCTGAGTAATTTAATCCTCCTGCAATCTAGGAGTGTGACAGAGGATAAATGCAATTTAGCTGAACTTGGGATTCTTTGCACTTTGATAGCACAAGGGAATGGCCCTGGGCTTTGGTACCTCTATGGAATTGTCCAGGGCTTTGACAGAATTGGGATGCGGGTTCTGGAATTTGACAGTACAACAGTAGGACTGCTGGGGTTGGCTGCATTTGAAGTGCTTGTCATCACTGTTGAGGAGAATCCTAGGGTTTGGAAAAACTGTGGGGTACAAACTTGAAGTTTGGAACAGCAACGGGTTGTATTTGAAGTTTGGCTCATTGGTGGATTCCTGGAATCTGACAACAATAATAATGGTGCAAGGTGTATGGGAGAAACCCATGTCTGGCAATACTGGTTTGTGACTTTTTAAGGATCCAAGGTGCCAGCCTCAGTAGTAGGATTTTCATCTGTAAGTCAGAAGGTTGTGAACTCAACAGTGCTATCAAGCAGAAATAAAAACAAGAAATGCTGGAAATACTCAACAGGTCTGGCAGCATCTGTGGAGAGAGAAGCAGAGTTAATGTTTCAGGTCAGTGACCCTTCATCAGAACTGACAAATATTAGAAATGTAAAAGGTTTTAAGCAAGTAAAATGGGGGTGGCAAGAGATAACAAAAGAGGTGTTGATAGGACATGGTCACAGAGAATAAATGACCAGAAGGTCATGGAACAAAGGTAAACGGTATGTTCATGGTGTGGTGAAAGACAAAGCGTTAGTACAGAGAGGGTGTCAATTGACAGTAAAATGAACAGCCCTGGTTCCAAGCACAAACATGAAAAAAACAGTGGGTAGGCCCAGTAGAAACAAACTAAACAAACTAAAATAAAATCACAAAAAGAAAAAATAACTAAAAATAAAAAGGGGGGCCCTCATGCTCTGAAATTATTGAACTCAGTGTTCAGTTCGGCAAGCTTTAGCATGCGTAATCGATAAATGAGGTCCTGTTCCTCGAGCTTGCGTTGATGTTCATTGGAACACTGCAGCAATCCCAGGACAGAGATGTGAGCATAAGGGGGGTGGTGGTGGGGGTGTTGAAATGTCCAGCAACCGGAAGCTTGGGGTCATGCTTATAGACTGAGTGGAGGTGTTCTGCAAAGCGTTTGGTCTCCCCAGTGTAGAGGAGACCACATTGTGAGCAGCGAATACAGTGTACTAAATTGAAAGAAGTACAAGTAAATCACTGCTTCACCTGAAAGGAGTGTTTGGGGCCTTGGATAGTGAGGAGAGAGGAGGTAAATGGGCAGGTATTACACCTGTCAGCATTCCGAAGGGATCATTCTCTCTGTGACACCCTCGTCCACTCCTCCATTACCACCACCATCTCGTCCCCTTCCCATGGCACCTTCCCCTGCAATCACAGGAGGTGTAATACCTGCCCATTTACCTCCTCTCTCCTCACTATCCAAGGCCCCAAACACTCCTTTCAGGTGAATCAGCAATTAACTTGTACTTCTTTCAATGTAGTATACTGTATTCGCTGCTCACAATGTGGTCTCCTCTACATTGGGAAGGCCAAACGCAGATTGTGTGACTGCTTTGCGGAACATCTCCACTCAGTCCGTAAGCATGACCCCGAGCTTCCAGTTGCTGGCCATCCTGGGATTGCTGCAGTGTTCCAGTGAATATCAACACAAGCGCGAGGAACAGCATTTCATTTACCGATTAGGCATGCTACAGCCTGCTGGACTGAACACTGAGTTCAATATCTTCAGAGCATGAGGGGCACCCCTTTTTATTTTTAGTTTTTTTTCTTTTAGTGTGCTTAATTCGTTTCTGCTGTGCCTACCCACTGGTTTTTTTCATGTTTGTGCTTGGGGCCAGGGCTGTTCATTTTACTGTCAATTAACACCCTCTCTGTACTAACGTTTTGTCTTTCATCACACCATTAACATACCGTTTTCCTTTGCTTCATGACCTTCTGGTCAGTTATTCTCTGTGACCTTGTCCTATTAGCACCTTCTCTTTTGTTATCTCTTGCGCCACCCCCCACTTTACTTGCTTAAAACCTTTTAAATTTCTAATATTTGTTAGTTCTGATGAAGGATCACTGACCTGAAATGTTACTCGCTTCTCTCTCCACAGATGCTGCCAGACCTGCTGAGTATTTCCAGCATTTCTTGTTTTTATTTGAGATTTCCAGCATCCGCAGTATTTTGCTTTTATTTTAGTGCTATCAAGCAGCACTCCTGGAGCTCCGGGGGAGGCACTGGCATAGTGGATTAGTATTCCAGCAGCCCAGGTAGTGCTCTGGGGACATGGGTTTAAATCCCACCTCATAAGATGGTGAAATTTGAATTCAATTAATAAATCGGGATTTAAAAAAAAACTAGTCTAGTGGTGACCATGAAACTATTGTCAACTATTGTAAAAACCCATCTAATACACTAATGCCCTTTAGAGAAGGAAATCTGCGTCCTTACCTGGTCTGGCCTATATGTGTCTCCAGACTGAAGCAATGTGGCTGACTCTTAAATGCCTGCTGAAATGGCCCAGCAAGCCATTGAGTTCAAGGGAAATTAAGGATAAGCAATAAATGCTGGCCTAGCCAGTGATGCCCACATCTCATAAATGAACAAAAAATAAATAACCCGCTCAGTTTAGGTTCTGCCAGGTCCACTCAACTCTTTCTTATAGCCTTGTCCAAACGTGGAGATTAGAGTGACTGCCCTTAACATCAAGGCAGTATTTGACTGAATCATGGAGCCCTAGCAAAACTGAAGTCAATGGAAATTGGGGGGAAACTCTCTGCTGGTTGGAGTTATACCTAGCATAAAGGAAGATTTGTGTTTGTTGGAGGTCAATCACTTCAGTCCCAGGACATCACTGCAGGAGTTCCTCAGAGTAGTGTCCTTGGACCAACCATCTTCAGCTGCTTCATCAATGACCTTCCCTCCCTCATAAGGTCAGAAGTGCGGATGTTTGCTGGTGATTGCACAGTGTTCAGCACCATTCATGACTCCTCAGATACTGAAGCAGCCTCTGTCCAGATGCAGCAAGACCTGGAAAACATCCAGGCTTGGGCTGATGTGGAAAATAACATTCATGCCAGGCAATGACCATCTCAAATAAGAAAGAATCTAACCATCCCTTTGATGTTTAATGGCATTACCATCACTGAAACCCCCACTATCAATATCCTGGGGGTTACCACTGACCAGAAATTTTGAACTGGACCAGCTACACAAATGCTATGGCTACAAAAGTAGGTCAGAGGCTAGGAATTCTGCAGTGAGTAACTCACCTCCTGTCTCCCCAATGCCTATCCACTATCTACAAGGCACAAGTCAGAAATGTGATGGAATACTCTCCACTTGCCTGGATGAGTCCAGCTCCAACAACACTCAGGAAGCTCAACACCATCCAAGGCAAAGCATCCTGCTTGATTGGCACCTCTTCCACCACCTTAAACATGTACTTCCTTCAAACACCGATGCACAGTGGCAGCTGTGTGTACCATCTACAAGATGCACTGCAGCATCTCACCAAGGCTCCTTCTACAGCACCTTCAAAACCCTCGTCCTCTACCGCCTTGAAGGACAAGGGCAGCAAATGCATGGGAACACCACCACCTGCAAGTTCCCCTCCAAGCCACACACCATCCTGACTTGAAACTATATCGCTGTTCCTTCATTGTCCCTGGGTCAAAATCCTGGAACTCCCTTCCTGACAACAGTGTTGGTGTACCTACACCCCAAGGACTGCAATCGTTCAAGAAGGCAGCTCACCACCACCTTCTCAAGGGCAATTAGGGATGGGAAATAAATGCTGGCCTAGCCAGTGATGCCCACATCCCATGAACAAATAAAAAATAAAGTCCCACTCAAGAGACTTGGGAACATATTTTATCCTGACACTTAAATACAGCAGCAAGCAAATGCTGCACTATTGGAGGTGCTGTCTTTCAGATGAGACATTAAACCAAGGCCCCACATTTTCTCTTAGAATGGAAATAAAAGATTCCATGGCACTATTTGAAGAGCAACATATGTATCCTGGCATTGTGATCTACATTTCTCCCTCAACTAAGATCAGTAAAATCAATTATCTGATCATAACCTCATTATTGTTTGTGGGATCTTGCTGTGTGCAAATTGACTGCTGCCTAATATAGCATAAAATAATACAGAATTAACAAAAATGCAAGCACATTCCTCACCAATTACCAACTCTAACTTACTTATCAAAATGAATTTTGTATCCCACCATGTCATTTAGTAGATATTCTATATGCATTAAGTCGTGTAACCGGCCTTCAATAAGTCAAATGCTAAACCAATAAATAAGACAAAAAGAAAACAAGGTACACGTTGGAAGTCTGAAATATAAACAAAAAATGGTGGAATTACACAGCAGACCAGCCAACATCTGTAAAGATAAAAAAAAGTGTGTTATCTCCATCAGAACAAATAAATAAGATTCAATACAAAGGATGTTGCAGTAGCTGAATTACAATTTTATTTATTCACAGAGATGCCATCAGTAATGTTATCTAATACACTCATGGTGGGAAAAGAACAGAGCACATTCATAATTGATTAAATTTACTTTTTGGTATTCAAATTGATATTGCTGTAGGTAGTTCTGGAATTTCCTCCCTAAACCTCCCAGCCTCTCTTTCTCTCCCCATTAAGACACTCCTTAAAACCTATCTCTTTGACTAAGTTTTTGGTCGCCTGTCCTAATATCTCCTCGTGTGGCTTGGCATCAATGCCTTGCATGTTTCACTACATTAAATGCACTATATAAATGCAAGTTGTTGCTAAAATGATGCAAGAAAGTTATCTGGAAAGCTAGCAACGCTAACATTTGATTCATATTTTCCAAGAAAGTGAGAGGAAAATGAGCTAGACTTGGAACTCAGTGATGTCTGACGTGAAGTGTGCTTAAGTTTGGGAGTATCAAGTGTGGATAGAATTGGACTCTGCTATTATGTTCTTGCACAATTAAATTGTCACTGTCTCACTGCTCCAGCTTACAAATGAAGATTGTCCATTTGGGCAAGTTATGGAAGGCTAATAATGAATATGGACTCATAGGCAGCATAAAAAATAGAAGAAAGAAGAGGAGAGGAGCAAACTGAGAGCAGAAATCTTGTTTTCCCCAGTGTGATGCATAATGCCATACACATTAAGAAAGTCCCATGTTCTACCTGTGGTCTGTGCAATTAGCCATTCTTAATCAGGACAAGACTGAGTGAGGTGCTACAATTTGTCCGGCCACCCCTGGACTACAAAGGGGAAGAGTTGGCAGTGTGAACATTGTTGATCCCTATGCTGTCACCTGTGATGGAAAGTGTGCATGTTAATTTTGGACAAGAAACGGATTAGATTGATTATGATTCACTGGTCGAGTGACTAGCTGGCATTCACTTTCTATGGTCACACATAAAGAATGCTCGCTTGAATAAGGTACCAGTGAGCTGCAGTCTGTGAAATAAGACTCTTCCATGAATTACTGCATTCAAGAGAGGAGTGGTCAGGGAAGACTGGGCAAAGAAGAGAAAGCTGATGATCTTACCTCACAGTTCAGATGATAAATCACTTGAGTTTTGCTCACCCGAGCCCATTAATTAGATTATTTTATTTCAATTGTACTGATGTTATGTCACATTATTTTCATTACTTTAAAAAACTGTATAAACTTCAGTAAATGAACTGTACTATTTAGCCAGCGCCTTGCCCAAAAGCAAGAGCTCTGTTAAAACTACTATTGCAAGGCAGAATAACGTTATCACTCTACCTAATAAAATATTCTTTAATATTTTTACAAAAAATACAGTTCGGATAGGTGTCACTGCGCTAGCCATTATTTATAATACAATGAACTGAAACAGTTGCTGCGGTATTATTTAGAGCATGATGGTACAAAGGTTAGATATGCATTTAAAAAATGGGAGCAAAGGAAAATTACCTCTAAGTTTGGATCTTTACTAATGCTAGATCAGCTATATATTTAGCGGCAACGGGATAGTTCATACAATTATTTGTTCACATTTAAAGAAGTGATAGTCTTCTGTAGGGTGCCTTGGGACATTTTTTTGCAGTAAAGGTATTATAGGAATTGTAAGTTGTTGCTGTTCTTGAAAAGTCCACTTAGATGGCTTTCACAGTTAAACATTCCATTTTTATGCCTATCTGCCTTTTATATTGTTGGACCCAAAAGCATTTGCGTGGGAAAAAGCTATGGGTGTTATGGATGGGAGTGCATACAAATTACCTCTGTAGGTTGACTGAAAAACAAGATTCCAGAAGGCGTTTCATCAAACGCCAGAGCGGGAAACTGATTCTGATTTGACATTTTATATATGCTCGATACCGCCACATTGTTATTAACATATAATTTCTCACAGGAATTACAGGCACGGCTTTCAGAATTAAATTTTTTCCAGACAGGATCCGCTGGAGGTGCTGGAATACCAAGTGGGAATCGTGCTATATGGCAATGAAAGTCCCATTGGTGAATACCTAACTCCGGGGAATGTGTAAGACGATAAGAGCGAACTTCTGGAGTCCATGGAGGCGGCTATACCTGACCGTCTGTAACATAAGACAGTGTCAGCAGTGAGCGGGCCCTGCAGAGGAGTGAAGGCCGAATTGGTGCCACCTATAGAGACCCTTCTAACCGGGTGAGGATTGATTCCATTCCCTGGACTGCCGGTAGAACATAGCTGACTCATACCAGAGACAAGGTGAGCATTCATCACCGCATCACCCGCTGACAAAAAGTATTCGATCGTCTTCACCACGTCTCCGTTGCATCTTTGAAGCACCAGTCCCAGCACTGATCTCTTAGAGGGAAAAAGCCGTTGAAGTATCTCAATGTGACTCAACCTGCCCGGTTGGTTCTGACTTCCGTGGCTCTGTGTGGTGAAGGGAAACCGGGTCTCAGTTTTTGTCCAGTTCAAATTCTCAGAAGAAGTGACTTGACTTCCCAAATCATCCGCTTTAAGTGTGCTGGTTTCGTTCTTAATGACTGTCACCTTGCGTTGGTCTGAATGAAAGATATATTTAATCATTTTTAAGTTTCTGCCTTATACGTATTTAAGTAGACGGTAAAAGTGAAACATAAGAATGGAACGCGCGTTTGTTTAAATGAAAGATATAAACATTGACTTTCAGTTATTGAGCAGAATACTTTGCGCTCACATTTAAATTTAGAAAAAAATGTTCACTTCTATCTCTGGTCAAGAATGTGCTTTCCAATCGGGACGAATGAGAGCGAAATGGATGAATAATGTAAATACTGAAAACTGCAAAGAGGCTGAAGCACCGCCTTGAAATATTGCCCGCTATGTTTTCGCTATCTTGTAAGCATTGGCTCATATTCGTGTTAACAGTTATATAAATTATACGTATTTATAGATTTTTTAAATGTTTAAATTGTAGCTGGTTGAGCGCACATATTGCTGTATTTATATTTACGACATAAATATTTTAAGCTAATTTCAAAAATTCTGTTCGTTTTATTTATTTCTAAGAAAGCGGAGACAAGTTTAAACACATTTGAAATCGTTTATGGAAGTTCTCCGTTAAGCTGTCGTACCTGACTCTTCTTTCTTCTGATCACGGTTTGAAACCCTATTCGCCCTGTAGATTTTTGCTATCCCGTGAGAGCATACTGGTCCTGGAGGAAGGTAACCGAGGGGCGAGCAGGCCCGGAATCCGAGGGCGATGGCATCTTCTGCAGCCTGCTGCCTCTTCAGAGCGACTTGAGCCGCCATCACCCGCTGTCTTTCGGAGATCAAGATGCACTTTGCACAAGTGCAGTCTCTGTATGGACATAGCCGCTTATGTCCCTTCAGCCAAGCGATCATCCCGTGGTTCCTGCACCGGGCACACTTGGGTTTTCTGGTACCTTTCTCTACAGCGGGGAAAGCTGTCAGGAGCGGATTCATGGTTCTCCACCAGTTTCTGGAATAAGTCTACCAAATTAGTTTCTGGATTTTTAAAATCTTATAACTTTATAATACACATATCTAAAGATCTGTGTAAAAATTACGATAAAAACACTTTGCGTGCTCTTGTAATATATTTTAAAATAATTAAACTAGCACGGATGGTTGGACTTGTTTGGTAAATATCACTTTCTAAATAAAGGTTCTCCAATTCATCAATTCTCAATCTGAGATGAAGTTGAAGAAGCTTCAGTAGGTCAGATGGAAATATTCCGGATCTATATATCTATCTATCTGATGAAGATTAAACAGGTCCATCTATCGGTTAATCAGTCTCCGATTGGATTATCTATCTACATCGCATAACCGAGTCAAATCTACAGCCGTCAACAAAATATAAACGCTGCAGTACGAAAGTAATGTAATAGTCATTTGTGAACAACCTTTCCAAACTTTAAGTATAACTAAGGATGAGGATATTTTATAAATGGGTTACCGCTGACGTTTATTGAAAGCGATGAGCTGCACAAGAATTCGAAGTGTGCTGTTAAATATAACTGTACCTTTCCGCGTGTAAACAATTCCGGCTTCCAGGTGACACTTGAAATGAAATGCTCAAATGAAAGGAATCGCGACGTCTTTAGAAGGAGATCGAGGGCAATGTTGGTGCGTTGCTTTTTATCGCCGCTCTCTGTTTGCCCGGGGCATTTGCTACTCGAGCAACTCCTGTTAAACGTTGTTGTGATTGAGCAACAGGAGACTCATTGGCTAGACTGTGGAACAGGCCCTCCCCCGGGTAACGAAATCCCCAGTGCGCTGAGGATAAATTGTAACCAGTTGCTCAGAGCAATAAACTGTCTGTTTTAAAAGTGGATTGCAACTTTAAAGATGGGCATCTAAGTACCATAATCTAATAAAACAATAAAATGCATCTTCACTGAAAAAGGATACTAATCAGAGTTCAGAAATTTCAACATTCATTCATTTTTTATATTTCCATTCTGACAATCTTTCACCTTTCCTCAATTATAAGGATAGTGTCTCTATCTCTAAGAGCATTTTGCTCTAGCTTGGTGTAATATTAAATACAGACAAGTTCATACTGAAGAGTATTTCGCCACGTGTTTAAAAGTTGAAGATAAATCAATGCAAATACTACACATTTCCCACAGACCTGCTGTTTATTCACATCACTTTCTAATTCCAGGCTTCCAACATTCATTCATTTATTATATTTCCTTGAATTGTGAGTAATCTCTGTAACGGCGATAAAGATTTAGAAATGAAACAAAGCGGTATGAGCTGGAAAGCAGCTCCAAACTGTATATCATTCGGGATAGCTCGTCGGGCCGGGTTTGATGCGATCAAACCAATTTCTGCTGCTGGTCGAATCTCTGGTTCCTTCTATTATGGTTATTATTATTATTCTAGGTGGAGTAGAAGAGCTTGGAAACGCCAGACCTGAAAGTCCCACATTGACTGCTGATTTGCAATGGTTCAGATTTAGAGGTTTGGGAAGCCAGCGGGCTCCTGCGGTGTTTACAAACTTAAAATCTTTTTTAAGGACAATACACCATCGACTTCATTTTAATCTTCAAGTTGCTGTTTAAAATGCATTTTCTAAATTAAGTTTTAAGTTTTTTAACGGATTAATAACATTAAACAAAACGTCTGGGGTACAGACTCTGTTGCTTAGTAAATCCAGAGAAAAATTTTAATCGTCTCACCTTTCCTCTGAGCAATTCTATTCCATATCTTTACACATCTTAAACTCTGTAAACTGACAATCTCTTCGTTATTTTCCTGATAGCTAGTATTAAAATGTTACTGTTCGGAGGTTTGATCGTTAAATGCATCAATAATAACGAACAACAGGTAAACACATATAAATCGATTTACTTATTGACGTCGATTATCGATTATTGTGAGTGAGTTAGAAATGTGGTAGACAAGGTAACTACTGAGCTGTGTTTTTTAAAGCCTGGACTTACTATTAACAGAATCTTTCTCTTATTTAATACACCCTGAAAATATTTATTTTTATGGCTGTCAGTCACTTTGAAAAATGTCTACTGGCCACTTACATTACTCTGTGCTTGTATAACTTGACGTCATGGAACTTTCTAATACCGTCTATAGACTCTCTGTTATTCAGTTAATTGTATGCAACGTAATTTATATTTCAGTCAGGAAAAGTTCGTATCTAATTCAACATGATAGAACCACGTGGAGAAGGGCCTTGTCGTAATAAAAAATGAATACATTAATTTAAAGGAGAGCAAAGCCACAGCTCCGATATATATAATTCTTAAATGAATGAAAATGCAATTACTTGAGCTCAGACTAAAGCTACCACACACATGCACCGGTACAGACTCCCACATACAACCACTCACTCACTCTCTTTCACACTCAGTCACAGTTTGTACCTATTCACATTTGTACAAACAATCGCTCACTCATTCAATCTTTCTCACACATACTCAATCACACTGTTATAAACTTATACTCACTTGCACACACCAGCTACCACCACCTACAGCCTCCATGCAAAGATACACTGATTTTGATAATGTTTTTTGACAGAAAGGGAACAAGAATTGAATGCTTAAAACAAACGATGTGTTATACTATTTGAGATTAACTGAATGTTATTTGAAGTGGCACTATATTTTAGGCCAAACTTCATTTCACATTAGAAGCGTGGAAGTGAATGCAGTATGAATCTCTATCTCTCCCTCTTTCAAATATTGATCATCCAGTTTCTCCAATCCTCCTATTTCAATGTAGGAAACACATGCAATATTGCTTGAAATACGCAACATTACAATTTTGCTTAATAATGTACACTTCTCAAAAAGAGCTAATTGGAAAACAATGGCTTGTAATTTTTATAAATTACTGAGGCATTTGGTAACGTTTTGTGGCATTTATGCCTTACAACCATTATGTAATAACTAGTGCCCCACCAAATTCACAGCCGTGAAAAATGCACCCCGGACTGTGAAATATCGTGTCCTCCATGAAATCAGCTATTTTACATAGAAACATAGAAAATAGGAGCAGGAGTAGGCTATCCGGGCCTTCGAGCCTGCTCCGCCATCATTATGATCATGGCTGAAGATCCAACTCAGTAGCCTGTTCTGGCTTTCACTCCATACCCTTTGATCCCTTTAGACCCAAGAGCTATATCTAACTCCTTCTTGAAAACATACAATATTTTGGCCTTAACTACTTTCTGTGGTAGCAAATTCCACAGTCTCACCACTCGCTGGGTGAAGAAATTTCTCCTCATCTCAGTCCTGAAAGGTTTACCCCGTATCCTTAGACTTTGACCCCTGGTTCTGGACTCCCCCACCATCGGGAACATCCTTCCTGCATCTACCCTGTCAAGTCCTGTTAGAATTTTATAGGTTTCTATAAGATCCCCCCTCACTCTTCTGAACTCCAGCAAATATAATCCTAACCGGCTCAATCTCTCCTCATACGTCAGTCCCGCCATCCCAGGAATCAGTCTGGTAAACCTTTGCTGCACTCCCTCTATAGCAAGAACATCCTTCCTCAGATAAGGACATCAAAACTGCACACAATATTCCAGGTGTGGCCTCACCAAGGCCCTGTATAATTGTAGCAAGACATCCCTGCTTCTGTACTCAAATCCTCTCGCTATGAAGGCCAACATACCATTTGCCTTTTTTACCGCCTGTTGCACCTGCATGCTTACCTTCAGCAACTGGTGTACAAGAACACCCAGGTCTCGCTGCATATTCCCCTCTCTGTTTACAGCCATTCAGATAATAATCTGCCTTCCTGTTTTTGCTACCAAGGTGGATAACCTCACATTTATCCACATTATACTGCATCTGCCATGCATTAGCCCACTCACTCAACTTGTCCAAATCACCCTGAAGCCTCTCTGCATCCTCCTCACAACTCACCCTCCCACCCAGTTTTGTGTCATCTGCAAATTTGGAAATATTACATTTAGTTCCCTCATCTAAATCATTAATGCATATTGTGAATAGCTGGGGTCCTAGCACCGATCCCTGCGGTACCCCACTAGTCACTGCCTGCCATTCGGAAAAAGACCCATTTATCCCTACTCTTTGTTTCCTGTCCACCAACCAATTTTCTATCCATCGCAATACATTACTCCCAATCCCATGTGCTTTAATTTTACATGCTAATCTCTTATGTGGAACTTTGTCGAAAGCCTCCTGAAAGTCCAAATAAACCACATCCACTGGCTCCTCCTCATCAACTCTACTAGTTACATCCTCGAAGAATTCTAGTAGATTTGTCAAGCATGATTTCCCTTTTGCAAATCCATGCTAACTCTGCCTGATTCTACCACTGTTCTCTAAGTGCTCTGCTATAAAATCTTTGATAATGGACTCTAGAATTTTCCCCACTCCCGACGTCAGGCTGACTGGTCTATAATTCCCTGCTTTCTCTCTCCCTCCCTTTTTAAATAGTGGGGTTACATTAGCTACCCTACAATCTGTAGGAACTGTTCCAGAGTCTATAGAATCTTGGAAGATGACCACCAATTCATCCATTATTTCTAGGGCCACTTCCTTAAGTACTCTGTGGATTTAACTGATTGACACAAGGTTGAACTTGTTGATTGCTGGGCATGTTGTGAAGAATACGTGTCTTACTAATTGACACAAGGCTCAACCCACTGATTGGTAGATGAGGGAGGGGGGCTGGTACAGTTTTGAGAGTAGCAGACTCAAGTGTTGGCAGACAAGTGAGAGTGCCAGAATGAGAAATCAAAAACGCCCACAACCATTACTGCGGCAAATCGAGGGAAAGACTTTGGAAGCCAAATTCTGCATGCCGATCATGGTACACTGCTTTGTACAAGCGGCAATGGTTCCGCGCCACTTAGAATCCGAAAGCCATCGCAGCAGAAAGAGAGCATCCAACACTGCAATGCTGAAAAATGAACACGCACATAAAAAGCAACAATTTCATCTCTTTTTAAGAAGTTGACAGTGTTATGACCAGGTGAGGAAGGGGTCTCAGGCTCCCCTCTCACACCTTCTCTGCTTGGCTGTAACAGGGTTTATCTTTGTGAACACAGTGATTTTAGCTTACCACCTCAGTGAGACCTTGCTCACTGCACTCTAATTACAATTACAAATGAACCAGACAGGTTTTCTTGGGTTTAAACAAGAAAGATGTAAGTTTATTTACCTTATCACTCTAAACCGGTTAAAATTACTTTCAAAGTCAAAGGTCTTGATCACCATTATTGCCAAGACCAATCTTGCTAATTGAATTAGGGAGCACCCCATTGTTCCAGCTAGACTGGGTAATTTCCTTTTGTCTCTCTGCCACCCCTTGTCTTCTCAGAATGCAAATGTGCGACCATTTTTTTAGTTGTTCAGTTCTACTTTTTAAAAAAGTCATTTGTAGTGGCCAGGAAAAGAAGTTCTCAAGCAGTATTTCATATGGTGAAACTAATATGTTTTCATTTGGCAGGTGTGATTTCCGTCACACCTCCACACCACGCCAAATGAAATGCGATGTTGAAGAGCATTTCATTATAAGTTAGAAGGAAAACACACATGCATTTCTCTCATTCATTCTCATCCACTCAGAAATGTTATAAATGTTTCAGTCTGTCTTTACTCTATAGTAATTGTAGTGCTGATTTAAACTGCCCTTTTTTCTTGAGGTGGGTCTGAGATGGTTAGATATTACCCAGTGGGTTTAAAAGTTTCTTTAGTATCAGCTTGTAATAAGCTGGGAATGGGCAACCCAATAAACATGTGGTTTTTGGGGAGGTTTGATGTTTACACATTTCTATAATTGTCCAAGGTGCCTTTGTTCCTGTTGGGGTCTGCAGGGAGATTGTTGGATTTAATTAGCTCTGGGCTTGAGCTCTGATCCTAGGAATCTGCAGTGCGTGGATCTATGCTGACCTCACTTTTAGGGTTCTGGTGAGTCATGCAGGTGCTGCTCACTTCAGGGCATTGTTGGTTCCCTTTTCTCCTGACTGTGGGGTGGATTCTTTGCTAATCTTCCTAATGTCCTCCGGGACATTCCTGCTTACAGGTATTTGCTCAGATTCCACTGTTTCTCTGCACTCTTGGAGACTTCCTTTTCTCTGCAGGTTTCTGCAAATGCTGTTAGCAGCCCTGGTAGGGTGCTTCTGTTGTCTACATTTACGTAGGAGGATGTGGGATCTAATTTTTCCAACATTTCAGGGTTGATTGACCGGACAGTAAGAGTTTTCATTTGGGAATCCTCCTCGACCTCTTTTAACCTGTCTTCTTTGTCCTTTTTGTCCCCTTCCTCTCTATCTCTCTGCCAGATCTGTGCCTGTCTGTCCCCTTTTGTTCTCGGCAGGGGTCCCTCACAATTCACCAGCCCTCTGCTGGAGGGTTTCCCAAATGCTGGTACAGGAATTAGGGGTGCAGACTTCACTGCAGGTTGGGGCTTCCCTTCAACCTGGCACATGTGGCAAGTTCTACAAGTACTCCACTATATCCTTGTGGAGTTTTGACCAGTCAAACTGCTGTCTTATGTGAGCTTTGGTTTTTCGTACACCAACATGTACAGCAATTGTCAACTCATGGACCATTCTTAGTATTTCTCTCCAGTACCTCTGTGGCACCACTAACTGATGAACCACTGTCCACTCTTTGTCCTCTGGTCTGTGAGGAGAACTCCACTTCCTCATCAGCACCGCATTCTTCACATAATAGCAATCATGGACTCCTTCTGCTTCAATTCCAGTTTGGGCAACCTTTGCTAACTCTCTTAATATTAGATCGGCTTGCTGAGCCTGAACTAGGGAAGATTCATTTAATCCATTCCCTGGGTCCTCTAACTTTCCAAAGAAACTTTCAGACAGACAGACTGCATGGTCATCTGTCTGCAATGCCATTAGTCTCCTCTGGGGGAGCTACTTTGGCCATGGCCCGAGTCACTACACGATCAGGGGAAATGCAGGGGACCGTCTCCTGCCACTGCCCTGTCTCTTTGACCTCCTTCGATCTCTCTATCACTGCTGGGAAAGCTACCACCTTCACCCCCACCAGATCATTACCTAGGAGCAGGTCAACCCTGTCCATAGGCAAACTAGGGACAATCCCTACGGCCACCGGTCCTGAAACTGCGCCAAGTGCACCTGATGTAAAGGTATGGGCGTACACTGCCCTCCAATACCATTTACCACCATTCTAGTATTTACTGAACTCTCTGGGGGAAAGATCATGCCTTTTCCCAGCAAAATGGATCTGGTGGCCCCTATAGCCCTGAGTATGACTGTGGGTTTGCTTGCCTATTCGAGGGGTATGGGATTACTCTCCCTTTGGATACAAAATCCTGATAGCCTTCAGGGATCTAATTAAATTTTCCTACACCCACAGCAGTATTTGGGACTTACTGCTGCTGCTGTTAAAGCCACAGCCTGCTCTGCTGCACTTTCCATCAGGGTCCCTTCTCCTGCACTGAGTGGGTGTGCCCTGATTAGCCCTACAGGCTTTCCCCATAGCTCTGAGGTGCCCTGCCTTATTACAGTGGAAGCACACAGGACTCCAAGTCTCACTCCTACTTTCAGCATGATCTTTGTTGGCTGGAGGAGGGCCCCCAGATTTTCTTTTTCCCCCAGGACTGTTTGGGCTCCTATCACCTTCCCACCTCATTTCCTTTTTGGGGTTGTAGGGGTGACAAGGAAAGCTTTACCCTTGGGGATCCGATTTGTATATTAGAGCAAACTCATCAGCCAGAATTGTGACTTGCCTTGCTCTGCGCACTTTTTGTTCCTACACATGGGTCTTTATAGAGAGGGGAGAGAGTTTTTAAATTCCTCACGTAAAATCACCTCTCTGATGTTTTCATATGTGGGCTGTACTTTAAGAGCCCTCAACCACTGGTCAAAAGCCAACGGCTTACTTCTTTCAAACTTCAAGTAAGTTTGATCAGCTTGTTTCCGGAGGGTTTGGAAGTTCTGGCAGTATGCTTCCGATACTAGCTCACGTGCCCCGAGGATAGCATTTTTAGTCAGTTCATAATTTGATGAACTTTCATCTGGCAACAGGAAATAAACCTCATGGGCTTTTCCTGTTAGCTGGCTTTGCAGCAGGATGGTCCATCTCTCAGCTGGCCATTTTAACTGCCTTGCAAGTTTTTCAAAAGTTACACAAAAATGCTTTCACGTCTCCCTCATTGAAATTTGGGATCAAATGAGAAAATTTCAAAAGCTCAACACACGGCCCTGAATTAACTGTAGCCTTCATATTGGCCAAGCTTTTACTGGGGTTACTCTGTTGCCCCCATGCGAACTCAAGCCACCTCAGCTCCCTTTCCTCCTGTTCCTTCTGGAAAGTTCTTTTTTTCTCTCTCTCTCTTATGTCTCTTTCTCTCTCGCTTCTCTCTTTTTTCTTTCTCTTTCTCTTGCTTTTTCCCTGACTTCTAATTTAAGTTTCCTCTGTTCCAGTTGTATCTTTGCTACAGAGTCCTGTCTGAGTCTAATTCTAACCCTGCCTCTGATTCTTCGGGTTTGAGGGAAAAATGGTTGGCCACTAGTCTTAGGAGTTCAGATTTCCTAGCTTTGACGTGGAAAGTGATCCCACACTGCTCAGTCATATTCCTCAAATTCCTCCATAGATGGTGCCTTTAAGTTATCCCAAATTACTTAACCCTGGCTTGGGGAGGTACTGGCTTAGGTCACGGACATATTAATATTCTAGCAACACCAACCACAAGAAAACCTGTATTGAAGTCTTTTTTTTGATTGGGATCAATCTGATTTTCAACTTGTAATTTCTCATTTGTCTGTGGGTCCAATCCTGGATAAGCCCCCAGATTTCAGTTATGACCAGGTGAGGAAAGGGTCTCAGGCTCCCCTCTCACCCCTTCTCTGGTCTGGCCATAACAGAGTTTATCTTTTTAAACACAGTGATTTTAGCTTACCACCTCAGTGAGCCCTTGCTCACTGCACTCTAATTACAATTACAAATGAACCAATCCGACAGGTTTTCTTGGGTTTAAACAAGAAAGATGTAAGTTTATTAACCTTATCACTCTAAAGTGGTTAAAATTACTAAAATACACGTGCATCCACACTCACATGCATGCGAGAGGCACAAACACATACAAATACATACAGAGGGTAAGAAAGAGTTTCGAGGTTGAAGTAAAGTTGATAATAAATGAAATGCAAATACTGGGTTGTAATGTCCTTAATTGAAGCCAAAGTCTTGGAGCCCTCACTGGGGCCATGTGCACAATTGCTTCTCTGGTTCCAGAAGGCTGAAGGGAGGTTTCAACTGTTTGCTTGGTGGCCGTCTGTAAAGTTCTGTAGTCTTGAGGTTTGGAAGCTGCCACCATGGTTTTCCTGGGACTTTGCTGGAGAGACAGAGAGAGAGAGAGAGACTTTTCTCTGCTAGTCCAGTTGCAGTCTCTTTGCTTTCTCTCTGAGGCACATTTCAGAAAACCTCAATGTTACCAGCAGGTATCTTGTGACCCTCTGTTTGTTTGAAACAGCAGTTCTTGGAGGGTGGTTGGAATTTGTGAGTCCATCAGACATACTCGTTGGGGAGGTAGGGTTGTGGGGCAGAGGGAGGTGGTTAGCTCTTTCAAAGTCAAAGAGTGTTGATCACCACTATTGCCACGACCAATCTTGCTAACTGAATCAGGGAGAACCCTATTGTTCCAGCTAGACTGGGTAATTTCCTTCTGTCTCTCAGCCAGCCCTTGTCTTCTCAGAATGCAAATGTGCAACCATTTTTTTTTTAGCTGTTCAGTTCTGCATTTGTAGTGTCCAGTAAACGAAGTTCACAAGCATTATTTCATACGATGAAATTAATATGTTTCCATTTGGCAGGTGTGATTTCCGTCACAACAGAGAGCTTAGAAAATCATCTGTTGGTTACAATGGAACTTGTGGATGCTTTTGCAAGCGCCAACATACCATTGGAAAACTTGATCACCCAAAGCTGCGGGTAGTCATTCAACATAATGTGCAAAATGGTGAGTGCTTGCCAAGTGTAAATAAACTGCAACAGGACTACCTACCAAAGGTTTTTTGCTACACCTTGCGAGGAGATTAACTCTGTGGAATGCAGAATCCCCCTTACCTTACAAAGCTAGTATGGCACTCTCTGACAATTCCAACAACTCTGTGGATGCGGAGAGAGCTGTGTCTAAACACAGACAGGTGCTCACAGGGTTCAGACGGGGAATAAAGAAGAGACAGTTGCAGGTTGCTCCATGCTCACATTCAACCATTATCTTCAGTGAGTAAAGAATGTGACCTGTTTTTAGTCAGCTTTTTACAATAGTTTTTGCGTATACAACAAATGCCATTTGAAACAAGAAACCTCCTTTGTCTTTTTTTTTTGTTTTAAATAGATCATTTTCATGATTTGCTGTGACACAGTGAAATTTATGATTTAAATATGTGAAAATGTAAAATTCATGATTCTTAAAATGCTGTGACTGTGAAATTTGTAAAATTTGATTGTGAGTTTGGTAGGGCCCCAATATGACATGAGCATCCAGGACCATAGGCTCTTGTGAGACAGTTAATTCTTGTGAAGGCCAGGTTCACCCTATCTTTTCTAAGTTATCTATCCGCTTTTGTTGTCTGTGTCTCTCTATGCCAAACACTATCCTAAAGACGTGGTCAGTATGCTCCCAGGCCTCTGTCAATGTTGGTTTAATATTAAGTACTAAGAGGAGTGCAAAAGCAGCCTAAGTATAATTACCTCAATTCTCTTTCTCGCTCTCTCTCTGCCTAGAAATTCAGTAGTGTGAGCTCTACAAGTGAAAACCATACTGTAGCATAAAAAAATGGCAGTGTCTGCTTGTCATTCATTGCATCTTATTGTCTTGATAATATTTTAACCTACAGTAATTCAATTTACTAAGTGTTGGACTAACAAAAACAGAAAACTCAGTTTGGTTTCAGTAAAATTGGGTACAATGGGATAGGTTTTTAATCATAGAGTACATTTGATTTCTTTCAACTGTGGCTTTTAACGTGCTATTGTGTTTTTACTCCTCAAGTTCTCCTCCAAGTCACACACATCTGACTCGGAAACATATCATGCTTTCATCTTACTGCATCAAAATCCTGAACTTCCTCTCTGACAGAACTGTGGGAGTACCTTCACCACATGGACTGCAGTGGTTCAAGAAGGCAGCTCATCACCACCTTTGTAAGGATAATTAGGGATGGGCAATAAATGCTGGCTTTGACAGCAATGCTCCCATCCTGTGAGTGAATAAAATGATTTTTTTTAAAGAGTGCATTAATTAATATATTCCACTTCTGGGTTGGTGGGTTATTTGAGTTCATTGTCATATATATTACAGGAATGGTTATTTCCCACTCCAGCAGCATATTGGAAGGGGAAGATTTTAATTTGTAACAAAATTGTATCCCTATTTCCGGGTTATAACTTATTTATATGTAGCAGGCTGCAACCCCACAGTGGAGCCTAAATCAGACATCAAGTGAGGATCATTCAATCTACATGCTTAGTGTTGGTGCACAATGTCTCTGATTTGACATCAATACTAAATTTGCATGACATAAAGCTGACTGTGGAAGAAAGTGAAGTGAGATTCCTTTGCCTTTAGCCTGGTGTCAGGCGGGCCTCGGCAGTGAGTTCCACTGCTGCTGTAGCTGCAATGTAAAGGCACCCGAGAGTTGCTGAACGTGATCCTACAAATAAAGTGAGGGTGATTCGCTTGGAGTGATAGTCGCATAGTGCTGCTGTATTGCACTGAAACAAATGATTTGGGACAACCTAAGTCTTTCTTTTAAAACACTCCATATGCTGGAAATCTGAAATAAGAGCAGGAAAGCTGAAAATACTCAGCAGGTTACGCAACATCTGTGAAGAGAGAAACAAATTTAACATTTTGTCAGGAGTGGAAGTGAGAGATTTAACAGCGTTTGAGCAAGTACAGAGCCAGGGAAAGGAGCGAGAGGGGAAGAAAGAACAAAAGGGGTCCAATAAGCGAAAGGTAGGAGTAATTAAATAACAAAAGGGATAATGGTGTAAAGCAACAGTGGGTACGGGGGTGGGGGGTGGGGAGTAATGGTAAAGAAAGGGGGAGTAATGGTAAAGAAACAAAAGATGAGTCCAGACAAGCTGTAAATAGCAACAGCATCATTTTGAAAAAAATGGGAGCAGTCGTTATGATGAGAAGTGATTGAAATCAATGTTGAGTCCAGAAGACTGTGAGGTACCTAATCAAAAGTTAAGGTGCTAGATATTGAGCTTCTATTGAACTTCATTGGAATGGTGTAGGAGGCCAAAACAGAGAGGTCAGTGTGGAAGTGAGATGGAGAATTAAATGCCAAGTGATTGGAAGGGTCATGCTTAAGGACTGAATGGTGGTCAGCAAAGTGATTACCCAATTTGCATTAGATCTCCCCAAAGTAGGGGTGACTATATTGTGAGCAGTAAATACAGGATACCAAATTGAAAGTATAAGTAAATTGCTGTTTCACCTGGAAGGAGTGTTTGGGGCCCTGGATATTGGGAAATAATGGAAGTGAAAGGGTCGATGTTTTGTTTCTTGCACTTGCATGCAAAGGTGCAGTGGGAAGGGGAGCGGGTGTTGGGTGATGCAAGAGTGGATTAGACCATTACTGACCTCATCTCCTCTGGAGATCTTCCCCACAGGGCCTCCAACCTCATAGTCCACCATGTCCACACTGCCTACTTCTACCTCCTTCCCAAGATCCACAAACAGGATTGCCGTGATGGAGTCATTACTGTTTCAGCCTGCCCTTACTCCATGAAACTTATTTCTTCCTATCTCAACTATTTTTTCCACCACTTGTCCAGTCTCTTATGACATAAGCCTTCTGACCCCCTCACCACTTTAACAGTTTCCAGTTTCCTGGTCCTAATCATCCATTTTTCACCATGATGACCAGTCCCTCTACACCTCCACCTCCACCAGTACAACTAGTGGGCCCTCTGCTTTTCCTTAGAGGGAGGCACAACTAGTCCCATCCACTATCACCCTCCTCCATCTTGCTGAACTTGTTCTTATATTGAACAACTTCTCCTTTGACTCCTTTCACTTCCTCCAAATAAAAGGTGATGTTATGGGAACCTGTATGGGTCCTGGCTATGCTTGCCTTCTCATTGGATACTTGGAATATTCTTTGTTCCAATTCTTCTCAGGTGCACTCCCTCAACTCTTTTTCTGGTGCATTGATGACTGTTCATGCCATTTTCTGCTCTCACCCTGAACTGGAAAATTTTATCAACTTTACTTCTAATTTCCACCTCTCCCTCACCTTCACAAGGTTCATCTCCAACTTTTCCTTTCCTTGACTTCTCCATCTCCAATCTGGGGACAGGTGGTCAGCCAGTATCTACTATACAACACTGATCCCCACAGTTACCTTGATTACACTTCCTCCTACCTGCTCCCTGTAAGGATTTTACTCCATTCTCCCAGTTTCTCCATCTCAGTAACATCTGTTCTGATGATACCACCTTCCACACCAGTGCTTTGAGTATGTCTTCCTTTTTCCTCAACTGAGGCTAACCCTCCACTGTGGTCACCAGGGTCCTCGAATGTTTCCATCTCATTTCCCACAATTCTGCCCCTCACCTCTTCCCCTCCCTCCCAGAACCAAGATAGGGTTCCCCTTGTCCTCACCTTCCACCTCACCAGCCTTGACAGTCAACGAATCATCCTCTGCAATTTCTGCCACCTCCAGAAAGATACCACCATCAAACACATCTTCCCCTCCCTTCCACTTCAGCATTCCAAAGGGACCGGTCCCTCCGCAACACCCTGCTCCACTCTTCCATCAGCACAACACTCAATCCCCTTCCCACAGCACCTTTCCATGCAAGCACAGGGGATGCGCATGTGCCCTTTCATCAACGATAGTTCAGGACAAAATTAATAGTCACTTGGACAAATGTGAATTAATTAAGGAAAGGCAGCATGGATTTGTTAAGGGCAAATTGTGTTTAACTAACTTGCATGAGTTTATCAGTGAAGTAACAGAGATGGCTGCCGAGGTTAATCGCTCCACCATTGGTGGGTGTGCCTTCAGTTGCCTAGGCTTCAAGCTCTGGAATGCCATCTCTACACCCTTCCGCCTCACCACCTCACTTTAGTCCTTTAAGATACTCCATAAGAGCTGCTTCTTTGTCTACCCTTTTGGTCATCTGACCTAATATCTCCTTTTGTGACTCGGTGTCATATTATGTTTTATAATGCTCCTGTAATGTCCTTGGGACGTTTTATTACATTAAAGGATTATATAAATATAAGTTGTTGTTATTGTTGGTAATGCAGTTGTTGTGGTGTACATGGACTTCCAAAAGGCATTTGATAAAGTGCCGCATAACAAGCTTGTCAGCAACGTTAGAGCCCAAGAAATGAAAGGGACAGTAGCAGCATGGATAAGAAATTGGCTGAGTGACAGGAAACAGAGTAGTTGTGAACGGTTGTTTTTCAGACTGGAGAAAAGTATATAGTGAGGTTTCCCAGGGTTTGGTGTTAGGACCCCTGCTTTTCTTGATATATATTGTCATGGACTTGTATTTATTTTCTCCTTGGATTAAATAAAAAGTGTGTGCCTTTAAGACTGTTAAAACAGGGTACCTTTAAGACAGAGAGAGAAGTTTTTGGATTTCTGAGGCACAGTGTGCCAGCTGCATTTAGTTACCTAGGTGACAGCAGGAGAGTGGAGAGCTCACATGGTATAATGTTTTGATCTGACTGTGTGCAAAACTGGCAAAAAAAATGGTCTGAACCAGACACCAACAAAGTGTGCTACTGAAGAGAAGAGCTGTCTATTTCTCAGCAGAAATTCTACAATGAGCTACAGGCCATGTTAATTACCTAAGCAGGAAAAAAACTTTTTTTTTTTGAAAAGATCATTTGTATTGCTGGAGGTAGCAAAATTCCTTTTTCTTCACTTCCAATCTAAGAGTCTTTGCTTCAAGATTGACTCTGTCTTGACTGATTGTATTTTCTGGAATTCGCAGTAAAGTTTTGACTGAGAGACTGTCAGTTTTAAAATCCGAGTGGACCGATTGCTATACTCCTTGTTTAAAGAACTGTTTGACGCCTGCTGCAGCCAAAGTGTTTTGAATGCCTTTCTACTAGGAGACTATTTCATCAAATCCACCTGGAGACTTCGAGAGGCATTTGATTGTTTGTACACTAGGATACCTCACCCATCAGGAACACAACCCACAAAGACATACTTATTTATCTATTCTTAAGAAACAAGCTAATTTTTAAAAAACACCACTTTTAAAACCAGTTAACTGTTAGTTTTGAATGTATGCGTGTGTATGGGGGAGTTAGGTTAAAATAGGAAGTTATAAGGTCTTTAGACATAGGTTTATCTTAATAGTGTTTAAGATTTAGCTAATTTGTTGTTGTCTAAAGATACCTGGTTTGGTCTGTTTTATTCTGGGGGCTACTAGAGTGTTTAATTTGGCTGTTTTCTGGTTGGGCGGGAAAACTTTAATAAAATGCTGCAATCTGTGGAGTGATGGGACTGAATTGACAGTGCTCCTGCCGTGCTCATAAAAATATTAATGATCTACACTTGGGTGTACAGGGCACTATTTCAAAATTTGCAGGTGACACAAAACTTGGAAGTATTATAGACTGTGAGGAGGATAGTGATAAACTTCAAGAGGGCATTGGCAGGTTGGTGGAATGGGTGGACGAGTGGCAGATGAAATTTAATACAGAGAAGTGTGAAGTGATTCATTTTGGTAGGAAGGGTACAATTCTAAAGGGGGTGCAGGAGCAGAGGGACTTGGGGGTATAGTGAACAAATCATTGAAGGTTGCAGGGCAGCTTGAGAAAGAGGTTAATAAAATACATAGGATACTGGGCTTTATAAATTGGGGCATAGAGTACAAGAACAAGGAAGATAATGATAAACCTGTACAAAACAATGGTTCGGCCTCAACTGGAGTATTGTGTCCAGTTCTTGGCACCACACTTTAGAAAGGTTGTTAAGGCATTAAAAAGGGTGCAGAAAAGATTCATGAGAATGGTTCCAGAGATGAGGAACTTCAGTTACGTCAATAGATTGGAGAAGCTGGGGTGTTCTCCTTGGAGAAGAGAAGATTAGGAGGAGATTTGATAGAGGTGTTCAAAATCATGAGGGCTGTGGAGAGAATAGATAAGGAAAAACTGTTCCCATTGGCAGAAGGATCCAGAACTGGAGGACACCGATTTAAGGTGATTGGCAAAAGAAGCAATAGCAACATGACAAAAACGATTTTATGCAGCAAGTGGTTAGGATCTGGAATGCACTGCCTGCGAGTGTGGTGGAGGCGGATTCAATCATGGCTTTCAAAAGAGAATTGGATAATTATCTGAAGAAAAAATATTGCAGGACTACGGGGAAAAGGCGGGGGAGTGGGACTAGTTGAGCTGTTCTTGCGGAGAGCCAGCACAGACACGACGGACCGAATAGCCTTCTTCTGTGCTGCAACCATTCTATGATTTTTCCTTTCTCACCATTAAGGGCCTGGGACAAAGCTTCCAAGTGAAACACTGATTTACTCATATGTCTTTGAATTTAGTATACTGTATTTCACTGCTCATGATGCAGTCTCCTCTACTTTAGGGAGACTAAGGGCAGATTGCATATTCTCTTTTCTGAATACCTGGAGTTCAGTCCTCCAGCATGACTGTGAGCCTCCAGTCGCCTGTCATTTTAATTCACATACAATCTCACTTTCAATAGTCCTCGGCATCCTACACTGTGCCAACACAACTTAATGGAAGTTTGAGGAACAACACATCTTTCAATTAGGCATTTTACAACCTTCAACATTGACTTCAATAACTTCAGATCATAACCACCACTCCCATTTTATCAGACAAGAGGTGCTGGTCATGTTTCCGATATTGTCATTTACAGCTCCTCTAGACTTTTTTTTTTACTTGGCCCATTACAACCCCTTTTGCCTTGCACCATCATCCCTTTTGTCATTTAATCACTCTTGGCCCCCACTCTATCATAGACCTTCCCTATTGTTCTTTCCTCCCCTCCCCGCTCACCCATTACGCCGACCTCTATACTTCACTAAAGCTATTAAATCTCTAACTTCTGACCTGACCTGCTGAGTATTTCCAGCAACTTAGTTTTATTGGCGTATTACACTGATTAGATTGTAAATCTATTGGATTTGTTCGGCAATGTTTAAAACGGCCTTACCGCAATTTAAATATTTAGACTTTATGTCCTCTCTAAACATAGAAGTCTAACTTTTGAGTGACAGTTCTGATATCCAGGCGTGGACATAGGTCTGTACTGGACAGGAGTCAAAGCAATGTAAACATGGGTGTGTCGGATTGAGGCCTGAAATGCATGCAGCTTTCAGTCTCAGCCGGTTCAAAGCAATATCAATACGACCTAAACAATACTTCAAAGTACCACTAGAGAGCGGCGTGTGACTACAGAAACCAAACCGTTCGCATTTCCATTTTACACCAGCATTAACATCTTTTTTGTATTTCCCACAGGTTTACAATTACTGTTTGTTTTAATGTATTTCACCGCTTTTCTGAAAAGATTTGTCCCACAAAATTCAGGATAACTTTAATCATTGATTTCCGGGACACTGGCAGACCCTCCTTTCGCCCAGTTAAAAACCGCTTGCTTTTGAACTGAGGTACTGAATGAGCAGCAATTCAACACCCGCATTATCCAAAATTACCTGCTGTGTTAGCTTGTTCCATTCCATCATCACAACTACAATCGTTCGAAGTATTCGTTTTAAAAAGCCAGAAAGTTGAAATTATTATTGTTTGGAAATGAGGATCATAAATAGGCACATTAGGAACAGGGAAGGCCATTCAGCCCCTCCAGCCTGTTCCGCCGTTCAGTTAGATCATTCTTGATACCACCTTTGCTCCATTGATTGCCTTGCCTAACAACAATCTATTGATCTCAGTTTTGAAAACTCCAATTGACTTAGCATCTACAACATTTTGGGACGGAGAATTCCAATTTTTTACCATCCCTCAAGTGAAAAAGGGCTTCCTGATTTCCCTCCTAAATGACCTAGTTCAGATTTTTGAAAGGAAGAACTTGTATTTACATAGCGTCTTTCACGTTCTCAAGGCGGGTGGGGTGGTGGCGCGAGGCGAGGGGGGCGGGGGGAGGGTGGGGTCGAGCACAGCCTCACTTTATTGAGAGGTCTGCTTCACACAGCTTGAATTTCACCAGCTCTCGGCTATCACTCCAGTTTCTGAAAGTTATGTCAATGGCATACCGCTCTAACAAAGCTGCTTTTCTTGTCACTTCATCATAATCCGTAATTTATTATATTGCAAATAACTACATACTGTATTATAAAGATTGCTTTGTGTTGTAACGGTGTATATTTTTACTGCTATGCTTATTATATTTAAAATATAAATAGATTACAAGTACTGGGAGTTCAGTTTGATGGCCATGTTTCTTCTTTGAATGTAATTTCATAATTATTGACCGAATCTTTGTTGGATTGTAGGAGCCAAAGAAATGAACCTGCATTTGACCTTATGCAGAACCCTCCACTTTCAAAAGTTAGAGATACCTTAATACCAGAGGTGAGGTGAGAGTGACTGCCCTTGACATCAAGGCAGCATTTGATCCAATGTGGCATAAAGGAACCCAAGCAAAACTCAAGTCAATGGGAATCAGGGGGGAAACTCACCACTGGTTGAAGTCATAACTAGCGCAAAGGAAGATGGTTGTGATTGTTGGAGGCCAATTATCTCAGTCCCAGAACATCACTGCAGGAGTTCCTCAAGGCAGTATCCTGGGCCCAGCCATCTTCAGCTGTTTCATCAATTGTCTTCCCTTCATCATAAAGCCAGAAGTGGGGATATTCACTGATGATTACACAGCATTTAGTTCCAGTCTCAACTCTTCAAGTACTGAGTAGTCCATGCCCACATGCAGCAAGACCTGGACAATATTCAGGCTTGGGCTGATAAGTGGCAAGTAACATTTGAGCCCCACAAGTGCCAGGCAATGACCATCTCAAACAAGAGAGAGTCTAACCATCTCCTCTTGATGTTCAATGGCATTAGCCATTGCTGAATTCCACCCACCATCAACATCCTGGGGGTGAACATTGACAAGAAACTTAATTGGACCAGTCATATAAATACTGTGGCTACAAGAGCATGTCAAAGGCTAGGAATTCTGTGGTGAATAACTCATCTGACTCCCCAAAGCCTGTCCACCATCTAGAAGGCATAAGTCAGCAGTGTGATTCAACATTCTTTACTTGCCTGGATGAGTACAGCTCCAACAACACTCAAGAAGCTTGACACCATCTAGAACAAAGCAGCCCACTTGATCAACACCCCATCCACCTTAAACATTCACTTCCTCCACACTAGCGTACAGTGGCAGCCATGTGTACCATTACAAGATGCACAACAACAACTCACCAGGCTCCTTCAACAGCACCTTCCAAACCTGTGACCTCCACCACCCGGTAGAACAAGGAAAGCAGACAAATGGGACCACCACCACCTGCAAGTTCCCCTCCAAGTCACACACCATTCTGACTTGGAAATATATTGCCATTTCTTCACTGTTGCCGGGTCAAAATCTGGAAATTACCTTCCTAACAGCACTGTGGGTCTACCAAAACCACATGGACTGCAGCAGTTCAAGAAGGGGGGCTCAACACCATTTCCTCAAACCCAATTAGGCATAGGAGGTGATCTGAGAGCAGCTGTTACTCTCTCTCTCTCTCCCTCGGCTGCACAGCACGACTTGCTGGTCTTCCTTTCTTCCTTTCAGCCTCCAGACCTAGGAAAGAATTTATCCAGATCAAAAGTCAATAGTCATTTGCCTTTGACAACTCTCAGACACCATAAGTCTAACCAAAGCAAAACCACCTGGACATTCCTTTGTTTCCAGGTGTTAACAATTGCACCTCAAATTTGCATTTTTGAGCCCCTGCCTCCCTCTTTACTAACTGAGAGTCTGGGAGAGCGAAACACATTGTTTTTTTACGTGGGTCTTTGATCTGAGTTCCTTGTTTTCATGGTAACCAAGATCCATGGCATGTCTCTGGGCAGAATTGGTGTGAGGTCACATGTCTTTTTCGAATATCCATTTTATACTGCATTAAAGATCACAGTTTTTAAAACATAACCATACTACAAAGTCCAGTGTTCATAACAGCACCTTTTTAAATTTTATTCATTCACATTTCTGGTGTGGTCAGTCTATAGAATCATAGAATGATTACAGCACAGAAGGAAGCTATTTAGCCAGTCTTATCCATGCTGGCTCTCTGCAAAAGCAATTTAGCTAGTCTCCCTCCCTCACCCTTTCCACGTAGCCCTGCAAATGTTTTCTGTTTAGGTGCTTATCCAATTCCCTTTTGAAAGCCATGCTTGTATTTGTCTCCAATAGTCTCAAGTAGTGCATTCCAGATCCGAAACACTTGCTGTGTAAAAAAGTATTTCCTCATGTCTGTTGAAAAACGGACTAGGGATTGGGCTATTTTAGATTTAGTATTAACTAATGAGAAAGGGCTAATTAATAAACTTGCTGTAAAGGAGCCATTAGGAAATAGTGACCACAATATGATAGAATTCTACATTAAGTTTGAAAGTGATATTGTTAATTCTGAATCTAAGGTCTTAAAACTGAACAAAGGAAACTATGAAGGGATGAAGAGCAAGTTGGCTATGGTTGATTGGGAAAGACTTGACAGTAGACAGGCAATGGCTAGTATTTAAATAAGTATTACACAGTTAACTATTATACATTCCTCTAAGACACAAAAACCCATCAGGAAAGGTGTATCAACCGTGGCTAACAAAAGAAGTTAAAGATTGCATTAGGTCAAAGGAAGTGGCTTATAAGATTGCCAGAAAAAGTGTTAAGCCCGAGGATTGGGAGCAATTTAGAGTCCAACAAAGGAGGACGAGGAAACTGATAAAGAAAGGGAAAAGAGATTATGAATGCAAGCTAGCTAGAAACATAAAGGCAGACTGTAAAAGCTTCTTTAGGTTTGTGAAGAGGAAACAAATAGCAAGGATGAATGTGGGTCCATTGCAGGCGGAGACAGGAGAGTTTTTGGTGGAGAATGAGGAAATCATTAAAGAGGTAATACTCAAAAAATTAATTGGATTGAAAGTTGAAAGTTGATAAACCTCCGGACAAGATGAGCTGCATCCCAGAGTATTGAAGGAAGTGGCCATAGAGATAGTGGATGCATTGGTGGTTATTTTTCAAAATTCTATAGATTCTGGAAGGGTTCCTACAGACTGGAAAGTAGCAAATTTAACCCCATTATTTAAGAAGGGAGTGAGAGAGAAAACAGAGAACTACAGACCTGTTAGTTTGACGTCAGTAGTAGGGAAAATGTTAGAACCTATTATAACGGATGAGATAACTGAACATTTGGAAAATAATGATATGCTTGGGCAGAGTCAACATGGATTTGTAAAAGGGAAATCATGTTGGAGTTTTTTGAGGATGTTACTTGTAGCATAGATAAAGGCAAACCAGTGGATTGATGTATTTGGATTTTCAGAAGGCTTTTGATAAGGCCCCACACAGGAGCTAGTAAATAAAATTAAAGCAGATGGGATTGGGGGTAATATATTGCAATGGATTAAGAATTAGTTGACAGACAGAAAGCAGAGGGTAGGAATAAATGGGTCATTCTCAGGATGGCAGTCTGTTACTAGTGGGGTACCACAAGGATCAGTGCTTGGGCCACAGCTGTTCACAATCTATATAAATGACTTGAATATGGGGACAAATTGTAATATTTCCAAATTTGCTGATGACACAAAACTACGAAGGAATGTAAGTTGTGAGGAGGATGCAAGGAGGCTTCAATGAGATTTGGACAGGCTAAGTGAATGGGCAAGAACAAGGCAGATGGAATATAATGCAAATAAGAATGAAGTGATCCACTTTGGTAGAAAAAGCAGAAAGGCAAAGTAGTTCTTAAATGGTGAGAGTTTGGGAAGTGTTGATGTCCAAAAAGCCTGGGTGTCCTTGTTCATGAGTCACTAAAAGCTAGTATGCAGGTGCAGCAAGCAATTAAGAAGGGAAACTGGTATGTTGGCCTTCATTGCAAGGGGATTTGAGTACAGGAGTAAAGATGTATTGTAATTGTGTCCAGTTTTGGTCTTCTTATCTAAGGAAGGATATACTTGCCGTCGAGGAAGTGCAACAGAGGTTGACCAGACTATTCCCTACTGTGGAGGTATTGTCTTATGAGGAGAGATTGTAGAAACTGGGCCTGTATTCTCTAGAGTTCCGAAGAATGAGAGGTGATCTAACTGAAACTTACAAAATTCTTACAGGACATGACAGGGTAGATGTGGATAGAATATTTCCTCTGGCTGGTGAGTCTAGAACAAGGGAACACAGTTTCAGAATAAGGGGCAGGCCATTTAAGATTGAGATAAGGAGAAATTTCTTTACTCAGATGGTGGTGAATCTGTGGAATGCTCTACCCCAGAGGGCTGTGGAAACTCAATCATTGAGCATGTTCAAGATAGAAATCAATAGATTTCTGAATACTAACGACATCAAGGATATGGGGGTGGTGAGGAAAAATTGCATAAAGGTAGATGATTAGCCATGATCTGTTTGAATGGCAGAGCAAGCTCGATAGGCTGAATGACCTACTCCTGCTCCGATTTCCTATGATCCTATGTCGCCATTGCTTCTTTTGCCAATCACCTGAAACCATTGTCCTCTGGTTCTCGCCCTCCTCAATGGGAATAATTTCTCTTTATCTACTCTCTCTAGACCTCTCAAGATTTTGAATACTTCGATCAAATCTCCTCTAAACTTTCTCTTCTCTAAGGAGAACAACCCCAGCTTCTCCAATCTAACCATGTAAATGACGTCTGCATCCCTGAACCATTCTCGTAAATCTTTTCTGCGCCCTCTCTACATCATTTACATCCTTCCTAAAATATTGTACCCAGAATTGGACACAATACTCCAGTTGAGGCTGAACCAGTGTTTTATAAAGGTTTATCATCACTTCCTTGTTTTTGTACTCTATGCCTCCATTTATAAAGCCCAGGAACCTGTATGCCTTTTTAACCACTTTCTCAACTTGCCCTGCAACCTTCGACGATTTGTGTACATATACCCCCAGGTCTCTCTGTTCCTGTGCCCCATTTAGAATTGTGCCCTTTATTTTCTATTGCCTCCTTGTTCTTCCTACTGTTATGAAAGTACTTCCATTTTTTGTTCAATTTTGAGGACTTGCATTTTATTTGGAAAAATTGAAAAGGATTCCATGGATTTTTTTTTCACTGGGGTCATTGAAGGGACTGAGAGGTCTGGTTTTCAAAGAACATGTACTGGAAGTCGCCTGTCTTCAGATAAATACCCAGCAGAGGTTTTCTTGACTTGGGGGAGATATTTGCAGAGAAGCGACAGGTCAAGATTTATAAGGATCAGGAGGCTTGACTCTTGAGAATGTTTTTGGTTTTGATTTGGACAGAGTTGGAGTTTTAAAATTAACCTGAACAAAACCCCAGCTCAGCCTGTTCCATCTCTTTGAAAAGTCTGCCAGTTTTTCCATCTCTTTGAGAGGCTCTTAGAAGAAAGAGTAACTCCTTCTCCCTCAAGTGAGGCAGGTAAACCTATAGTTATACTTAGGGATACAGGAGCCACCCAAACTCTTTTGCTGGGGAAAGGCATAACTTTTCCACCAGAGAGCGCATTGAACGCCAAGGTTTTAATGAATGGTATTGGCTGGGAGTATATCCACATACCTTTGTATTGGGTGCACCTAGAGTGTCACCTAATGTCTGGAATGGTAACTGTAGGGGTTGTCCATAGTTTGCCTATTGACGGAGTTGACTTACTCCTGGGGAATGCTTTGGCCAGAGTGAAGGTAGTAGCTTCTCCAGTAGTCACGGAAAAACCAAGTGAAGGTAAAGAGACAGAACTGCTGCAGGAAAAGGTTCCAGGAATTTTTCCTCCTTGTGTGTGATCTGAGCAATGGCTAAACAAGTTCCAATCTCGGAGGTAAAATTGGCACCACTATCAGATAGTAGAATATCTGAGTTTTTCTAGGGGGGTTTAGATAATCGGAAGGAGATGTTCAGCAAGTCCTCTCTGATCACAGCTCAGCAAGCTGATCCAGAGTTGAATAAAGTGGCACAACCAGCTTTAAGTGAAGATGAGGCAAAAGGAGTTACATAAGGCTACTATATTAAAAATGGGATTCTGATGAGGAAGTGGAGACCTCCTCACAGACCTACAGATGAACATTGGGCAGTTGTTCACCAGATAGTGGTACTGCCCAAGTATCACTGAGAAATATTAAGGATATGACATGAAATTCCTATAGCGGGACATGTAGGGATCCAGAAGACCCAATCACGTATAAGTTGACATTTTTACTGGCCAGGTCTTTCCAAGGATGTGGTGCAGTTTAATAATATGTGCCAGATTGTGGGAAAACAGCAAACTGCCATAAAAACTGGCACCTCTAATTCCCATACCAATTTTTGGGGAACTATTTAGCAGGATGTAGGTAGACTGTGTGGGACCTTTACCAAAAACAAAAGCAAGACACCAATTGTTACAACTGAGGTGGGAGTAATGCACTGTCAATTCAGTCCTAATATTCCACAGGTCACAGCATATTATTAAAGTTTTCCCACCGACTGGCAATTATCCAAATTAAAATACTTTAGTAACCCCCAGAATAAAACAGACCGAACCAGGTACTTTAGCTAAGTACAAATTAACTATTTATTAATAAACTAAATCTTAACACTATTAAGGTAAGCCTATGTCTAAAGATCTTATAACTTCTTATTTAACTTAAACCTCCCCTTGCACACACACATGCATTCAAAACTAACAATGTGTAACCGATTTTTAATAATAGTATTTCTTAGGAATAAAATAAGTAGCTGTCTTGTAAGTCCTGGTGAGTTAGGTTCCTGGTTAGTGCGGTCTCCCGGATTAGAACAATCAGATGCCACTCGAAGTCTCCAGGCAAATTCAACAAAACAGTCTTTTAATAGATAGGCATTCGAAGCACTTTGGTTGCAGCAGGCATCACACAGTTCTTTTAACAAGGAGTACAACCACAGGTCTATTTGGATTCTAAAATTGTAGTTTATCAGCAGAAACTTTACTGAGAATTCCGACAAACACTAACAAACGACAGAGTCCCTCTTGAAGGCAAATGTTCTTTTTTTCTTGGGTTTTTTCCTCTCCTGAGGCAATACTGAGCCTGAAGATAAATATATATTTTCCTGCTAAAAGAGAGGGATCCTTCCTTTCAGTGAAGCACGCTTCACCGGTCTCTAGTCCAAACTGGTTGAAGCCAGTCTTTATCCACAGTTAAAAGTTACAGTACACCATGGGACCTTCTCTCTATCCTGCTGTGGCCTAGGAAACAGGTGAAGCTACTGGCACAATGTGCTCAGTCTTAAAGGCACACTGTTTTTAAACAGAGTCTTAAAGGCACACTGTTTTAAACAGAGGAGAAAAAAATAGTTCCGTGGCACAATATATATTCACGATCATGGATATGGCCACTCAGTTCCCAGAGGCCATATCCTTGATAACAATTTCTGCTAAGGTAGTGGTAGAGATGTTAATCCAGTTCTTCACTGGATATGGATTACCAATTGAGATTTAGTCGGGTCAAGATTCCAATTTTATGTCAAAAAATTTTCAGGAAGTTATGGGTAATCTGGGTATAACATAGTTAAAGTCTTCCGCTTACCACCCACAGACACAAGGGGCTTTAGAAAGGTACCATCAGACTCTCAAAATGATGATCAGGGCATACTGTCATGAATATCCCCATGATCGGGATAAAGGGCTAGAATTTCTTTTGTTTGCCAATAGGGATTCACCTAATGAGTCTACCAGTTTTAGTCCTTTTGAATTAGCTGATGAACATGAGATAAGAGATCCTCCAAAACTAATTTAAAAAAGGTTTTTAGAACAGAGAGATGAATCTTTTGTGTTAGATTATGTATCCATGTTCCAGCTCACGAGAGCCTGAAAAGTAGCTCAGGAAAGCATAGTCTCCAATCTCCCTAACATTTCAACCAGGGGATGAGGTTATATATTTTGGGAGGACTAATTTATTTATTTAGAGATACAGCACTGAAACAGGCCCTTCGGCTCACCGAGTCTGTGCCGACCAACAACCACCCATTTATACTAACCCTACATTAATCCCATATTCCCTACCACATCCCCACCATTCTCCTAGCACCTAGCTACACTAGGGGCAATTTTACAATGGCCAATTTACCTATCAACCTGCAAGTCTTTGGCTGTGGGAGGAAACTGGAGCACCCAGCAGAAACCCATGCGGTCACAGGGAGAATTTGCAAACTCCGCACAGGCAGTACCCAGAACTGAACCCGGGTCACTGGAGCTGTGAAGCTGCAGTGCTAACCACTGCGCCGCCCCTTTTTTCTTTAGCACTGAAACAGGCCCTTCGGCCCACCAAGTCTGTGCCAACCAACAACCACCCATTTTTACTAATCCTACATTAATCCTAAATTCCCTGCTACATGCCCACCATTCTCCTAACACCTACCCACACTAGGGGCAATTTACAATGGCCAATTTACCTATCAACCTGCAAGTCTTTGGCTGTGGGAGGAAACTAGAGCACCCAACGGAAACCCACGCGGTCACAGGGAGAACTTGCAAACTCCGCACAGGCAGTACTTAGAACTGAACCTGGGTCACTGGAGCTGTGAGGCTGCAGTGCTAACCACTGCACCACTATGCCACACACATAAGGCAAGGGAATATACAATGGGTGGTAGGACTCTAGGAAGTACAAAGGGTCAGAGGAGTCTTGGTGTACTTGTCCATAGATGACTGAAGGCAGCAGCACAGGTAGATAAGGTGGTTAGGAAGGCATTTGGGATACTTGCCTTTATTAGCTGAGGCATAGAATATAAGAGCAGGGAGGTTGTGATGGAGCTGTATAAAACTTTAGTTCGGCCACAGCTGGAGTACTGTGTACAGTTCTGGTCGCCACACGATAAGAAGGATGTGATTGCACTGGAGAGGGTGCAGAGGAGATTCACCAGGATGTTGCCTGGGCTGGAGCATTTTAGGCTATGAAGAGAGACTGGATAGGCTAGGGTTGTTTTCCTTAGGTCAGAGAATGCTGAGGGGGGACCTGAATGAGGTATACAAAATTATGAGGGACATAGATAGGGTTGATAGGAGGAAACCTTTCCCTTAGCGGAGGTGTCAATAACGAGGGGACATAGATTTAAGGTAAGGGGCAGGAGGTTCCGTGGGGATATGAGGAAAACCTTTTTCACCCAGAGGGTGGTTGGAATCTGGAACACACTGCCTGAAGGGATGGTAGAGGCAGGAGCCCTCACAACATTTAAGAAGTATCTAAATTAGCACTTGAAATGCAATAGCATACAAGGCTACGAGCCAAGTACTGGAAAATGGGATTAGAATAGATAGGTGCTTGATGGCCGGTGCAAACATGATGGGCCGAAGGGCCTGTTTCTGTGCTGTATAACTCGATGACTCTATGACTCTTTGATTTAATGATAAACCTTGCCAAAAGTGAATTTGCAAAAGCCAGAGTAATCTACCTCGGCATATAATAGGGCAAGGTCAAGCGTTGCCAAGAACAGCAAAAGTACAAGTATTGGTGGAGTTCCCCATGGTTCTTGGGAATGTGTAGTTTCTACCACAAGTTTGCACCAAATTTTAGTACTATAGCTGCACAACTGACAGATATGCTACAAAAAAAGAAAACCAAGGTATTGTGATCAGGGGAGTGCCAAGCATCTTTTGAGAGGCTGAAAGCTATTTTGATGAATGAACCAGTGTTGGCTGCTCTTTCACTAAGCCCTTCAAGGCAGTAATTGATGCTAGTGACCTGAGAGTTGGTGCAGTCCTGTTACAAGATGATGAATCAGGCATAGGCCAGGGGGATGCTTTTCCAAAAAGCTAAATCGACACCAAAAAAGATATTCAACAGTGGAAAATGAAACCTTGGGTTTATTACCAGCTCTTAAGCATTTTGAGGTCTATGTCCACCACAACTACACAGAGACACTGGTATATACTGATCATAACTCACTAGCCTTTGTGGGAAAAAAATCAAAAACCAGAATGCCAGACTATTCCAATGGAGTTTATTGTTGCAACATTATCACTTAAAGATTATCCACATTGCAGGGCAAAATAATGTGATTGCAGATGCTTTATCCAGAATTTAACTTTGCTTGAGCTATCTGAGTGCAAAGATGGTACAAAGCAGAACTGTATTAGCTACAGGTAAAGAGTGAATAATAATAAGTGTGTTAATGTGTTTTAATAATTTTTCATCTTCTATTTTTTCAACACTTTGTAATGAAATGCATTTACAAATGGCATTTCATTCCTCCAAGGGTGGAGGTGTTACGAAAGTACTTCCATTTTTTGTTACATTTTGAGTATGTGTTTTATTTGGGTAAACTCAAAAGAATTCCATGGATTTTTTTCCACTGGGGTAATTGAAAGGACTGAGAGGTCTTGTTTGTGAACAACATGTACTGGAAGTTGCCTGTCTTCAGATAAATACCCAGCAGGGTTTGTTTTGACTTGGAGAGATGTTTACGGAGAAGTGACAGGTCAAGATTTATAGGGGTCAGGAGCTTGAATCTTGAAATTGTCCAAAGTGAAACCAAAAACACAGTTGAACTTTATAAATCAATCTGAAGGACAAAACCCCAGCTCAGCCTATTCCATCTCTTTGAAAAGCCTGCCAGTTTTTCCATCTCTTTGAGAAGCTCTTAGAAGTGAGTGTAATAAATAGAGAAATTGATGATGCATTCCTCCTGAAAGGCCTGCCTGAAACCCCAGTTGCTGCATTTCTCCTGAGATGCTGGAAAAACTTGCTGGATAAATCCTTGATGCGCCTGACTGAATTGCTCCAGAGAAAGATCCCAGTGACAGCCATCAATGCATATTTGGGACACCAAACCAAAAGAAGAACAACTGACATCTTTCCATATCTTCTCTTTTTTTTCTTCAAAAATTAGCAAGTATTTGGCCAAAGTATTCTTTTTTGTCTTTTTTTCGGTAACAGAGCTCTAAAAATAAAATCTATATTTTTCCTGTTAACCAGTGTGTGTGTGTGTGTGTGTGTGTGTGGCTAAGGTAAAAAAGAACTTTCATATTTCAATCTGTGTGTTAATGCTTTGCTTTGTTACTGCTGATGTCTTGTTTTCTAATAAACTGATAATTTTGTTCTTCATTAAAGAAACCTGGTTGGTGTATTTTATTCTAGGATAAAGAGTAAAGTCTATGATTGACCATATTGGGTAACCATTTAAATACATATTGTGACCTGTGGAGAAATGAAACTAGAAAAGACAGTGCACCCCTCCCACCTCGGTCATAACACTACCAAAACTTTCCACTTCACACTTCTCTACATTAAATTTCATCTGCCACGTGTCCACCTATTCCACAGCCTGTCTATGTTCTCTTGAAGTCTATCACTATGCTCCTCACAGTGAACAATACTTCCAAGTTTTGTGGCATCTGCAACTTTTGAGATTGTGCACTGCACACCCAAGTCTAAGTCATTAATATAATTCAAGAAAAGCAGTGGTCCTAGTACTGACCCTTGGAAGCCCCACTGCATAACTTCTTTCAGTCCGAGAAACAATCGTTTACCACTACTCTCTGTTTCCTGTCACTCAGGCAACTTCCTACCCATGCTGCCACTTTCCCTTTTATTCCTTGGGCTTTAACTTTGCTGGCAATTCTATTATGTGGCACTTTATCAAACATCTTTTGGAAGCCCATATATACCACATCAACTGCATTACTCTCATCTACTGTGTAATCAAAACAATTGGACTTAATTATTAAAGGCAAGATCATTTCTAAATTTGGGTAGGACAGGAGTGTCCAGAAGACATCATTTAAAGGGCCAGGTTTGCATTGATGTGCTCCTGAAAGCACTTTGCACTGATGTGAAAATGACAGTGTAGTTGTGTGATAAATAATATTTGAGGTTACCTCCACTACACTGTGGGAAATACCAGGGCACAGGTTTGATTTTTCAGTATGGGCCCAGTGTTTCCCTGGGGGAAGGCTTTAGTTCTTATCCTGAGCAATCGTACAGGAGATCATCAGTGTTCGTTAAAACTTCAGATGTTTTTATGATAAAAATGCAAATCTGAATCTGAATTTTTACTTGGTTTTGAATTAGCATAAACCTGAGACACATATTAACTCCAACTGAGCTTGTACATCAGTCTTACATTTCGAATACCAGCCTGCAAGTTTGCCAGTT